>NC_091849.1:5169015-5472045 GCF_037783145.1 Equus przewalskii
TTTTAAAAAGTTCCCTAGGCAATTCTAATCAGCAGCCAGGGTTGAGAACCACTGGGTCTTGTGGTGATGGTTGTTTCACAAGCAAAGGAGGGACACACTGAGTGGCAGAGTGAGAGGCAGCTCTATCATAGCAACGAGGAGGTGGAGACTGAAGAGGTTAGACAGTCAGAGCTGAGGAAGGAGGGAGGATCTGACTGAAATAAAACATGTTTTGAATAACTGGAAAGTCGTAAAGCATAACTAGTGCAGGACACAGTGGAAGATCAACAACTTTACTTTCTATGAAGATTTTCGATGCAACTAAACTTACAGTTTTTTTGATACTTCATCTTCCCCAGCCCTTTGGAGTCTCTCTTCCCCAAAAGTATAAATATTCCGGAGCAGTTTTCAGTTTTTGAGATGACTAGAATAATAAGCTACTTACTCACCGTAGAAATTTATAAGGTGGAACCAAATAAAGGTGGTTCTGACAGTTTCCTAACCAAAATACAAAACGGACCTTTGATGGTTGTCAGCACTGGGTATCACTAAATTGCTCCCCAAAGCAAGTGCACAGAGTTATACTCATATCAGCCTCATGTAAGAGTCCACGTTTCCCCATATTCTCACCACACCTAGTGCCATTGGACTTTTTAATTTTGGCAATTTGCTGAAGTGAGCATGAGAAGACACGAAGACAAGGAAATATGTACAAGAATAGAAGGTAAAATTTCCATTACTAGGAAGATAGATAAAGAGACTATGGATGAAATAATTGATAAAGTGCTAACAGCAGCTCACCCATATTAATTGCATCTTTCAGTTACAACAAATCAAAATATCAGACCTAATACTGAGCCACAAAGCAAGTTGCAAAAGGATATGTACAGCATAATGCCATTTTTGCAAAGTTTTAAAACACACAAAACATGTATTTATGAAGCAATGCATATGTAATAAAAGCACAAAACCAAGCATAGGAAAATACAGGCCAACTTCCATAGGTTTCCTGAAGTAAAAGCAGGTGGAAAAGCATGAAATTGGACTTTGGCTGTTTTTTGAACATCTTATTCTGTATCACCATAAAAAAAGCATGTATATGAAGCAGATATAGAAACATTAATATATTTAACTCTAGATGATTGGCACATGTCTATCTATTACATTATTTTCTATATGTTTCCATATGTTTAAAATACTTCAGTTTTTGTTTTTGTTGTTGTTGTTGAGGAAGATCAGCCCTGAGCTAACATCTGTGCCAATCTTCCTCCACTTTAGATGTGGGTCACCCCCACAGCATGGCTGACAAGTAGTGTAGGTCCACACCTGGGATCCGAACCCACAAACCCAGGCCACCAAAGCAGAGCAAGCCAAACGTAACCACTATGCCACAGGGCTGGCCACCCCAGTACTTCAGTTTTTTAATTATTAAGAAAGTGATAAATATATTTTGACAGAGACGATGAGCAAATGTATTTTTGTTGATGAGGGTAGCCTTAGAGAAACAGTAGAGATGTGAATAAATAAGATAAACCCCTTCTCCAATTCAGCCCTCATTGCACTGTCAGATTAATTTTTAAAAATAAAGCTCAAATCAGGCAACAGTTAGAAGAAACAAATTATATATAAGCATATCAACATGAATTAATCTGATAACCATAGCTCTGAATTTAAAGAAAGAATAATAATGGTAAAATAAAGAATGAGATCTATACATCACAATACCACTTAGTTATAGTAAAAATATAAGCAAAGGGAAATTTCACTTCCAGCTATGTTGGAGTAACTGGTACTAGTCTTCCCTCTGGACACTGGACAAAAGGCAACACAGCGCTATGATCCATAAGAGAAGAGACATGTAAGACACAAACCTTACAATCACAAGACGTTTTCGCCTGGACACACTTTCTAGACCAAAAGATGGGACGAAGGAACCCCCAAAAAAGCATAGCTTCTCTCTGAATTGAGGAGACAGAGACCAGAGTTCAGAGATTCCGAGATAGCTGGAATTGGCGGAGTACAGAAAAGAGATAGCTATACAGAAAAATCTGCATGGGGTCCCCATGAGTCTGCAGAGGGTAAAACTCCACAAAGCCTGGTAAATAATTGCCAGAGAACTATAAGCTCAACAATTCCTAGAGCTCACAGAGGGATGGGAGACACTGGAGTTCCAATAATCTAGAATAGAGGGATCTCAAATACCTAAGGTATTCAGTAGAAACCCCAGAAGGGGTGGTGGGAGGGCTTATCCAGCCCTGGAGTAAAGCCTATTGTAGACTTACCCTAAAAAAGCTTAAAAACTCCTTGAAAGGATCAAGCTGATTTGCAAACAGCCTAACTGCCTGACAGAACAAAGCCCAATACTATTTAAAGGAAGACAACAAAATCTGCACACTAAACAATCTAATAGCACAATAGCCAGCATCCAATAAAAAGCTACCAGACATCTGAAGAAGTAGTCAATGAGACCCATAACCCAGAGGGAAAAATCAATCAACACAACCAGAGATGACATCAACTGTGAAGTCAGAAAAGACTTCAAAACAGCTATTATTAATATGCTCAAGGTTTAAAATGAAACATTAACATAATGTGTAGAAAAGTGGAAAATATGAAAAAGAACAAAACAGAACCTCTAAAGCTGAATAACACAATATCTGAGGTAGGAAAAAAGTCACCAGATGGGCTTGATGCCAGATTAGACACTGTAGAAGAAAAGATCAGTAACTTGAAGAAATAGAATAGAAACTATCAAAAATAAAGCACAGAGAGAAAAAAGACTGAATAAAATTAACAGAGCTTCAGAGACCTGTGGGACAATAGCAAGTTGTGTAACATATGTTAATTATATAGATGCTGGAAAGGAGGGAGGAAGAAAAAATATTTGCAGATAAAAAGGCTGAACATTTGATGAAAATTATAAATGATGGTTTTAAGAAACTCAATGAACCCCAAGCAAGAACGTACTCAAAAGTGTACTCTGTGGCTTGTGGTGTTAGTACCCACCATTGTTTCTGCCTGATCTGATTTAATACTGAACATGCAGCTGGCACACAATGTCATGCCTAACCTCACCAGCGAGGCGGAGATGGAACCCAGGGACTCCACCAGGTCCATGGTCGGGGGACACCCCTGGGGGCTGTAACAGAATCCACAATAAGGAGATAAGACATCCAGAAACAGGGACCAAGTCAAGTTGGGGACAAGAGGGTACGAAATAACGTAATGAGCAGAGGAGGATTAAGTCATTGGGAGGTGCAGCTGAATTTCCTGAATCAGGTGGACTTGTTAATGTTTAACTGGGCAGGGCATTTTTGTGGCAGTTTTTGGCCATGAGAGTCCAAATGTTCTTCCTGACTTCCAGCAGAAGCAGGGATGAACAATGTTCTTTGTGACTTAAGGTTCTTGAATTCCCTTGCCTCAAAAACACCAGCAGTGTCCTCCTCCCTATCCATTGAAATGGTAAAATTCCTGTTCTGGGGTCCGTGATTTACTCACCAAATTTCTGGGAACTGAGACACTAATTAACAAATCAGTTCAAAGTAGAAAAGTCTCCCGAAGGGTGTTTTACACCTGGGAGTTCCCGGAAAGAAAGGAATGTCCTTGTATTTAGGACAGATTAAGGCATCTTACATTTAAGAGAGAGGATTAGAGATGGTGCAAAACGTGATGGGTAGCTAATCTTTAGACAGTCACAAGATGCCAGGGATATTAAACTTCACCTCATATCTAGACTAGAGCTGAAAAAATTAGAAGCTCATTTTTTCTGTATAACATTTGCTGATCTCAAAAGAATCTATTTCTCTATAGAACATATGAAATAAACATTAAAACAAAATGAAATTTGATTTACATCTTTAAAGATTTATTTTGGGGAAAACAGTATATAATAAAATTAGGATTACAGTGTATAGGCTTTTTGCAAACTAATTTTCTTCAGTCATGAAAATTTCCCTCATTCACTCAATAAATATGTATTTATTTTCCTCACAAGATTAGAATCATGCTCTCTATATTCTTTTGTCACTGTATTTTCACTTAACAATATATCATAAATATTTTCTTAAGTGATTATTCATTCAATTTGTTCAAAAAATCAATAAATACTGTAAGATCATTTTGCCTCATTCTTTATTATGGTTATATCTATTTTTTATTATGTTGGCTAATTGTAATGGTGAACATCTTTGTCTTGATCATGGCCTTAATGAGAATGTTGCAAGGTTTCATTGATAAATACGGTGCTGGCTGCCAGTTTGAGACAGACAATCTTTATCATTGTCATTCTCCTTCTATTTCTAGATTGCTATGAGGTTTGTTTGTTTGTTCGTTCATTCATTCATTATTTATTTATTTTTGAATTATGAGTGGGTATTGAATTCCATCAAATTCCTTTTTGGCACCAACTGGGAGGTGGGATGAGAGTGGGGACCGGAGGTGGGAACACCAGTTGAGGAACTATTTCATTCATCCATATCAGGGAAGTGAAGACTAAAGCAAGAGATGTGGAAAAGGAAAGCGGAGGCTGCTGTCCACAACAGCAAAAGGAGATGAGAAGGAGAAAGTAGAGACATCCGTGAGACTTTGAGCCTGGCTTCCAGAGGCCAACACCAGGAGAAGTGCCGGAGGAGGAGTAAGTTAGAGGGACTGTGTTCAGTTTGAAGGCTGAGTTTGAGGTACCTGAGACATTCATGTTGAGGTGTCCACCTGACAGAGGAAAATCAGAGTCTTCAAGAACAAGACAGAGGAAAAGCTAGATTCACAAACTTACCTGCATAGAGGTATATCAAGGTCACAAGAGGACATGAGATGGCCAAAGGGGGAAAGCATATAGGGTGAGAAAGACTAAATTTGAGGAAGGAGAAGCTTTTAAGGAGCTCTTGGTAACTCGTTGGTGGTCAACGTGTCCATTCACTGAGAGATTAAATGCTACTTAACAGACACAGGGGATAGAAAAAATGGTTTGGTTGAGGTTATGGAGGTCTAAAATAGAAAACAAATCCTTCTTTTAAATAAGACAGAATGATAATAATCCACATAGAATAGGAAGAGAAGAGAATGCATCAAGAGTTTACGTTGGATGACCTGATCTTTTCCATAAAGTGGGCTATGAGTTCTGCTGAGAGAAGGAGGAAAGAGTAAGTTTAAGGTGTGAGGAAAGGAATAGCTGTGGTAGGGGGCTTGGAGGGAATTGACTGAGAAGGAAATGAAAAACTACAGGTTCTGACAGCTCAACATCGCATAGCATAACAGCGTTGGAGGTTCAATCAGTTTCCACGTCTTAACTTTCTTCAGCAGGGTTCAGCAATTTGGGATTTGGAAGGAAGGAAAAGAAGGAAGAGTGATGGAAAGGCATGGAGTGTAAGCAGGGAACTTCAGGAACACATTGCTCAGGCTCATGTGGAGATGGAGAAATAAGGATGGGGTCTCAGTAGGAAACAGCCAGTTAACCAAACACGTTGGCTTAGGTCAGCCTTTTCCAAAGTGTGTTTTATACAACGCTAGACCTGTAAAACATGCTTTTTAAGAAAAATGATCTTTTGTCAAATTATTTTTGGAGAACTTGATGCTTCACAAGGGACATTAACAAATTAAAGAGTCTAAGCAGTCCTGAATAAACCTGTTTTTGAACCTAGCACTGCCTAAGATTATTTGGCCTTGAAGTACTCTTTCATGTAACTCATATCAACAGCTGATGCAATTATATGTATTAGTCAGGATAAGCTGAGTTATGCTGTTGTAACAAATCAGCCTCAAAATCCAGTAGCTGAACACAGCTACTGTGTTCCTAGCTGCTCTGGGTCCATAAGCAGCTCTGTTCCAAATAGCCACTCAGGAACCAAAGCTAATGGAGGTTCCACCACTTTGTGAGCATCTCAGTGGGTGACTCCAGGATTTTCGATGGCAGGGGGAGAAAGCACATGGAGAATTAGTGCTCATTCTTTAATGTTCTGGCCTCAAATAATACACATCACTTCTGTTGGCAACTCATGGGCTGTAAATAGCCATACGGCCCCAGCAGACTGCAAGGGGACTGGGAATGTAAGAAGCACGGGAGTGTTTGGTGAACAAAAAATGATTCTGACACAACTAGTGTTTCATGGAACACAATTTGTAAAACATTAACTGAGGTAATAAAAACATAAATTTTCCGAGTCCAAGGAGTGTTAACAAAGTATTCTTCAGTGTAAAGGAGAAGAGAATCTGCACTTTCCTATAATTGAGGAGGAGGAGAAGAAAGAGAAGGGAAAAAGAGAAGGACAAGGGAGGGGAGGGAGGAAGAGGAAATGGAAGAGGAGGAAGAGGAGGAGGAGAAAGGGAGAAGAAGAAGGGTCGGGGGGAGGAGGAAGAAGCTGTCATATGGCAGCATTATTTATTGAGGTCTTGCTCTGTTTTAGGCATTTTGCTAAGTGCTTGTATGACATGCATGATGTCATATAATTCTCACAACAACTCTATCAGTAAGGTGCATTATGATCCCCATTTTGCAAATCAGAAAATTGAGGCTTAGAAGGGGCCAGCCCCATGGCCAAATGGTCAAAGTTCCATGCGTTCTACTTTGGAGGCCCATGTTTGCAGGTTCAGATCCCAGGTACAGACCTACTCCACTCATCAGCCATGCTGTGGAGGCATTCCACATACAAAATAGGGGAAGATTGGCACAGATGTTAGCTCAGGGTAAATCTTCCTCACCAAAAAAAGAAAGAAAGAAAATCAAGGCTTAGAAAGGTTAACAGATTTGTCCAAGGTCACAGAGCAAGCAAGGAGGCTGGATTCAGACCTTCATCCCTAGGATGGCAAACCCGCATCGATCACTGCTGGGCTCACCTCTCCCGTACCTCCATTCTGTGTTCTCCGTGGTGAGGCCCTTTTATGCACAGCTTCTTATTTCATTCTTCACAACAACCTTGCTGAATGGGTGCTGTGCCCTCATTTCATAACGGATGGCAAAAGAGGGATTTGAGCTCAGTTCTTTTTGACTCCCAAATTCTGTGTTACTGCACTTATCCAACCTCTTTTCCACTGTTTTGGTCACTGTGTGTGCATTCTTTGGCCGTCTCTCAGCTAAATTAGGTTTATAGACAACATTCTGGACCAGACCTACAGACACACCTTGGTTCCACTGAGGCTGGAATGATGCTTTATAGCTTTATCCAGATCTTCTTGCTCATGATCTCTGACTTGTTGACTGCAAAACCTCCTTCATATTGGAAGGCTTGAAGTCGTTATACCTTGATGACCTCCCCCCAAAATTGTACATTGTTTTGTATGTGCTTTTTCTTCTTCCAATAGCATTATGGAGTTTTCCTAATTTTCCCTTATAAGCTTAGCATTCACTCCTCAGGAAATCTTTGTGTCAACCGCAAACTGGAAAATTTAAACATATACAATTAAAACTCAAAGGCAACAGTCTTTGAGGAGGAAAATCTCAGGAGTAGTAAGTTCCCAGCTGTGTGGTTCCTCTGGGTCCAAATTAAAGAGTCCATGAAACCATCATCCAGGTTCCCCAGGCACAATGGGTTCAGCAAAGAGTTTAGAGACCCATCTGGTTGCTGTCACAGTGGTCAGTGAGCCCAGCTTCTTCTTTTTCAGGTAACTTGAAAGACAGTAGTCTCAGGCAGAGAGCCCTGAAGACCCTGTGGGACTGGGAACAGGTATAGTAAGAGTGGAGGGTGAGTCTTGCATCTCTAAAAGGTCATGTGAATGTAAACAAGAAGTATGTATTGGGCAATCAGCCCATAAGGCAAATGATCCCAGCCACGGGAACGTTAGGGTTAGGACCAAATGCACCTACAGAACCTATATATTGGCTTGAACAATAGAGGGTTTCATGTGCTTGTTTGTTTTGTATCCCACCTAAAAGTAGTCCAAAGTTCAGCAATCCACGGCTGAAATGTTGATGTCATGATGTCACTGGTGATCCTGACTCCTTCTAGCTTTCCGCTCCCTGCTATGCTTGCAGAATAGCTGCATCTGCGTTCCAAGCTGCAAGAAAGAAGAGCAGAGGGCAGACACAAAGACTTCTGCTCAAATCTCATGAGCCACCCCTATCCACAAGGGAAGCTGGGAGCTGTAGCTTTTCAGCTGAGTACATAGTTGACTTCCAAAAATTCCGATACTCAAGAAGAAACGGGAAACGGGTGTTAGGCAGTTCATTATGGTCACCGGCCCACAGGGAATCCGATAAACCATGCACACTTAACAGACAACTCTTGGAGACCAGTCAATCTAGATTGAGCGAATGCTTATTTTCATTGTGATATTTGCACTCTGGGAGGCAGTCCAGACTTCCCCCTCATCCACATTGTCACCATAGCGGACATCACCACCAGCCCCAACAATCCTAACCAGTTGGCAGGAGTCTGTAGACAGTGAGCTTGGCTCCATGCTGCAAGAGATTTCCCCACCACTTTCTGTCTGGGTCTACCCTTTGCGTCTTGCAGAGCCAGGTAGCTTAATCCTAGCCCCCAGCAGGCGGTTCCCTCCGATTTTAGAGCATCATGCATACTCAGGGAGGGGAACTCTGAGAATGCTCCCTTTCTCTCTGTTGTACCCTTTGTTAGGGACACCGGGACCACTGAACAATGATTAAGCACCACTATCTACTAGGCACTGGGCTTGGTTTGGAGTCAACAGAGGTGAGGAGCATTTCCCTTCCTGAGAATTCAGGGACTAGTGGAGAGAAGCAGGTACACAAATAAATTACAATGTGATGTGGGAATGTTGCATTAGAAGTGTGACAGAAGTCCAGGGACACCAAGGGAGTCCCTGACTGCACAACGCTTGTCTTAGTCCATTCAGGCTGCTATGACAGAATTCCACAAGACTGGGTGGCTTATAAACAACCAAAATTTATTTCTCACAGTTCTAAAGGCTGGAAGTCCAAGATCAAGGTGCCAGCAGATTTGGTGTCTGGTGAGAGCCTGTTTCCTGGTTCATAGACTGTCATCTTCTCCCCGTGTCCTCACATGGCAGAAAAGGCAAGAGATCTCTTGGGCTCTCTTTTAGAAGGGCCATCCCCATCACGAGGGCTCTGCTCTCATGACCCAACCACTTCCCAAAGGCCCCACTTTCAAATACCCTCTCCTTGCGGATTAGGATTTCACCATATGAATTGGGGCAGGGAGGAGGGGGTACACAAACATTCAGACCACTGCATTGGTGGATCCCAAGCTTTAGAACACAGAAGAGAGCACCTGAGCAGCTTGTAAAAATGCAGCTCCCTATGTATTGTCCCAGGGGTTCCAATATTATAGATTCTAAATCCAGATCTACCAAATCAGTATCTCCAGGTTTGTCCTAGGAATGTGTTCTCTTTTTCCCAGATAATGTTGACACAGTAGTGGGTCCCACTTTGAGAAATTCTGCTCTAAGTGGTGAGGTAGGATGAATATGCTGGAGAAAGAAGGCTCAGAGGCAACCATTTGTGAACTAATAAGGAGGGCATTCTAGACAGAGGGGACAGCTTAGGCACAAAAGCCTGGCAGGGTCTGGTGTGCCTAAGTAAAATTAGACACAGAGACTAGAGCAAGAGGCTCCTTGGGGGCCTCAGGAGGTGCCAGAGCTACAGAGGTTGAGGCCAGACTATATTTATAGCACTCCATACAACAAGGGTTAAACAATTTTCCTCCGTGAGACAAGGCTACAAAGTAGGGACCTAGGAGCCTGAGCTCTGGGCTTCCAAATGGAGGACTGGCAGAACCACAGTGCATTTGAATCGGTCTAGACTGACCACAGATTTGCCCTAGCTCCTGTGCCCTGCCTTTTGTTCCCTCCCGCCCCTCTGCCTCAGCTCCGCCAGCCCACCCTCTCGGCCCTTTCTCCTCTGAGAGTTGGCATGTCCTGATGTGTGTCTCTGGCTTAGCTACTGTCCAATTTCTGGTTTTGTTCCTAATGCTTGATAATTTAACATCTAACAATTTTCTCAATGCTGCCCTGGCTCCCTCTGGCTGGCCGCATTAGCCTGCTTCACGGTGAAGATGAGGGCTATCCTCTCCACGGAGCCAATGGGGAGGCACGAGCTCCCCAGCCTGGCCCAGCGATTGCTCATCACCCCACTCTCACTTTCTCATTGCTGAGCCAGTAGAGTGGGCCAGTGTTCCCCCAGCTGGGGGACACACTTCCTGGGGGCTGGAAGACTTTCCAAATGATACTCAGGCAAGGATAGTCATACTGGCATCAATGCCCACATGTATTCTTTGCTAATATTCATCCGCTTGAAATAAACCTATGCTCAGAATACACCTTTTCTCACTTTACAAAAGAAAGATACATCCCTCCTCCATCCCAAATCTTGTTTTGGTTCTTTGCTGTGGGAGGGCTTGTGGAACAATTGGATCGATCAAAATTGATGATAAACCAAGGCCCTTAAGCTCATAGGCTTTCTGTTCTTCCCCACGTTATACATATTTCTGCAAGAAGAAGGACACGTTGGCCCATGGGGGCCCGTAATTCAGAATATCCAAAGTAGCAAAGGCTTGTGATGTTTATCCTTTAAAATGTAATTTTCACAGGACTATCAGATTTTCCAAAATACAATAAGTCAAACACACAAACAAAAGTTTCACCTGATATCTTTCAGATATGGCATGCTTTATTCAATAAATTAATGAAAATTTCTTTTATCCAATTATATGAAATATTTATTAAAATTCTAGTCAATCCTCATATTATTTCACCATATAAAATATTTAACGTTTCCTATCTCCTATTAATAAAAAATAAACATCTAAACTTAGGATGAAAAATTTTAGATGTCAACTTAAAAATGCATCGATGAGTACAGAGATTTTCAAAATTCTTTTACAAGGTTCATAAGCCAACATTTGAAGACACAGGGGTAGGACACTTGCCATCAAGGGTCACAGTTGTTTTTATTACATTTCAACATGTGTTAATTTCCTACTCTGTGCTGGGCACAGTGGGCTTTCTTTGAAATAAATGCATCTCTCTATACCCTAGAAAATTGTGGTGGGTTATCTGGCGTCAAAGAGCTCTGCTGTTGGCCTCTCACACTGAGAAATATTCGCATCACACTCCAGGTCCAGAAGTTGTGACCTGCACAGGAGGTCGTCGTGAAAAGGCAGTGTGCACCCAGTCACATATTTTGGGCCTTGGATTCTCTGGTGGCCAAGTGCATGAAGAAATGGCAACACAACATGGGCTGTGCTTCAATGCTGTGGTCTCCATCACGGGGTGCATGTTCCCTTGGGAGTGCACCAATGACCTGGAGAGCCAGGACACATAGAAAGTTTACTAGTAATGGAATACACATACATACCGGGAGTGAGTGCTCCAACGTGTCCCCACAGGAGCAGGAGATCCAGAAAACGTGGATTCGGACCATGAGCCAGCCATGAGATCAATGTGGGGCATCACCCACAAAGCCACTGCAGAGGAAGTCAGGCTCTAGCCAGACTTTGAATGATGGTTAGAATGTGGATAATTGGAGAGAAGCAGGGAAGGTGCCCAATTGCAATCAATCAGGCAGACATTTATCGAGCAGCTGGTCTGCGCTCAGCTCTGCTCAGGACTCTGAGGAGTTCGGGGAGGTAGACACAAATTTGATAAGGGAGTCCAGGCGTCAACACAGGGAAAATTCAGGTCTCTCTGCAAGGTAGTATGTGATTAAGGCCCGAGTCTGTGGATACAGTGAGCACCCTGGGAATATGGAGGTGGGAGAGCTCCCAGCTAGGCTAGGGGTCAGCGGTGGCCTTGTGCAGGATAAAAAGCTGCGTGGGGCTAGGAAAGGTAAGTAGGATGTGGATGGTGTGGGAAGAGGGAAGGGCATCCCAGGTAGAGAAAACAACAGGGACCTAGGCTTGGGGATAGAACTGACTGTGCTATGTTGCAAGAAAGTGAATGGCTTCGGAATGTTAAAAACCAGGGCGGCTTGGCTGCTAAGACAGTCATTCTTTCAATCAGCAAACACAGAGCTCCGATTTACCAGGTACTGCAGATACCCAGCGAGGAAGACCGCTCAGCCTTGGCCTTCACAGAGTGCGTAGAAGTGCACGAGACGCTGGACAAGAGTTAGGATTGTGGGAAGGGAGGGAAGAAGAGATTCAGATCGTCACAAAGCTCACGACCGGAGATCTAACCAGGTCTGGGAAATACGGAGAGTTGGGGGCCTCAGGGCAGACGGTGGGGTTGAGAAGGGGCTTGGACAGCAGGATTATGTCAGACTGGGGAGGGTCTCGAAAGCTAAGGAGAAGCAGTTGCTCTTTATTCCCAGTGATTTCACACGGCTGAGCATGAAGCCATGGCACCTTCTTCACTAAGGAAATGGCTTATTGCTGGTTAGGCCCCAGGAGGATCCGTGTAACGGCGGCTCGAAGGATGGGTTTCGACAGAAAGGGAGTGGAAGCCAGGGAGCCAGGTAGGGAGACGCCGCGAGAATATAGGAGGGACATTTCCCATCCCGCAGTGCGCATTCCAGGCCAGAAGGAGGACAAGTGCAGTTATTTAAGATAAGATTTCCACCACAGCTGCCTGGACCAGCCTCTTGTCACTATTGACGTTCTTCCAAGGGACAGCTTTAGACCCCAGCGGGGGAAACACAAATATATAAATTTTGATGGAAAACAAATAGGAGACAATGTTATCATTTCGAAAGTGTAATTACATTTTCCACATATTCATTTCAAGCTATTAGCAGCTTCTTTCTCTTTCTGTCCTTCTTGCTCTCTTTAAAAAAAGTTTCACATCCTTGTGTGAGTATAGTTATCATTTCAAACTATTTATGATGAATCCTAACCACAACCACAGCTGTTAGGTTCTCACGGATTAGTGAAGTGAGGCCCAACAGCGCAGAGAGGAAATGGAGAAACAGAGTGAGGCCTTAAACTGCCCAGTAATGGGACAATAACCCCAGACCGGTCACATTTCACTCAGGCCCTTAGAAAGCGCATGTGTTCTTCGGTAGCTATTTCCAGGGCTCTCAGTTGCAGGGAGGATCTGGGATGTGTGCAGAAGTCACCCTCACAAACCCGAGCACAGCTTCAGCAGCGCCCAGTGTGCGGGGTGGGGGTGGGGCCGCTGCCTGAGCTCTATGCGCGGAATCCAGCCCGTGCACCAGGGCCGGCTGAGAAGCTGCCCTGGGTGGCAGATTCCTTTGCGCTGAAGGATGTATCCCTGACTTGTAAACAGTTCGCTCCTGTTAGCTGCCCTGGTCTGCGGCTGGTGCCGGGAAGACTGAGGTTGCAGGTCGGATTCGTGAATGGTCAGTTAGCTTTGCACAGAGGGAAACTTCGTTCTCTTCACTAGCTGCGCCCCCAGCCTGGCCAGCATCTAACAAATGCAAGCCAGGTGACGCTAGTGGTGTTCTCCTTGGGAAAAGCAGCTGTGAGCTCATCCTCTCAGAGAGCAGCTCAGTGATGTCATCCTCACCCACGAAGGAAGTTTATTGGATTTGCAAACACCTCGTCTGTAATGTCTTCAGCTCCCCTCCTGGACACCACGTTGTAAATATAAAACGCAGGCTCATTTACACTTTAGGAGGAGTAAGATCCGTCCGACTGATCAAAGGCTTGGACGCGGGAGGAGCCGGGATTCGCTTGCCAGCCTTATGGAAGAGAATCAGCTTGACATGAAAAAGTGCTTAAGGTCAAAGGGGAGGTGGTGTGAATCATTTTAACCAGAGGCTCAAGGAAGCTGATTGGAGCATGCCCCACCCCTCTCATGTGAACACGAGCAAACAGAAACGGTTTCTAAAATGAGAGTCTGGAACATCAGATGTTAAAAAGCAAATTCGTATTAGCAGTCTCTGAAGGACTCTCGGCTGTGGAAGCAGTTTCGATTCCTCCAACCACTAGCTTAGACTTGACGAGTGACCTGAGGCTCGTAATTGTAGCATTTCTTTTTCCCTTTTAAATGTTTAAAAATGTGTGTGCAATATGCAGCCACAAGAGCTTACTTTCAAATGGTTCTCTGTCTACCTGTAGGAAAGCGAAGACACTAAATCGTGGCGGAGCCAGATGGTCTGGCTTTGTCTTCGTTTTGGCGAAGAATGAGACACAGCCAATTCTGGGCTGTGCCGCGCTCAGGTGTGTCCCTTCACCTGAGCCTGGATCACTCTGCCGTTAAGGAGCCTCCGAGCAGCTGACATACAAGCTATGCCTCCAAGTGCTTTCAGGCTGAAGTTTCATTGTTTCACTTTAAGAAGGCATCAGCCATAGTGAAGACGCGTTATTTTTACTTGTTTTACTGGCACCTCCATTCTTTCAATGACATTTCCTACTCTGTATCCAAAGTTGATGCCAAGCCTTGATACACCTCATAAAGCTACCTCTTTCTGGACTGGCAAGTGCAGAAGGGACAAATAAAGCTTGAAAGCAAAAAAAAATTAGTCCGTGGAAGTCATTAGCACGCCATTTTCTTTGTTCAGATACTTTCCAGATTATTGGATGCTCGTTTTGGAAATCAAAGCATCTATATCAAAACATCAATAATATATTTATTGCCAATATATCTAAAGATTAATATTCTTAATGCATTTGAAAAAACATTTGGTTGAGCTAATAGTCAACCATTTTTTGACCTATAAAAATGTTGATTACGCATAGTTCAACTTAACCCTAAGACCTTGACAGATAAATGGACCCAGATTATTAATAGAAAATAGAAATGGCTTAAAGCATATGGAAAAGTTGTAACCTTGCTAATAGATAAATGCAATAAAAAGCAAACACAGTCCATTTTCAGCTACATGAGCAGCAGGGCTGTTTAGAGAGTCTGCCTTGCTTGGGGCAGGGGAACAGGAACAGTGCTGGAGGCCATGCAGTCTGACGCAGCCCTTTTGGAAAGCAAATTGGCAATAATGTAACAAACACATTTTGTTCTGTCTTGTTTTTTCAAATGTTCAAATCTTAGTTCTAGTAATTCCAGTTCTGTGAAGGTATCTAGAGGAAAAGTCTTCTGTCCTAAGTTACACATTTGTAACAGTAAAAATTTGGAAGAGGGGCTAGCCCGGTGGTGCAGCGATTAAGTGCCCACGTTCCACTTCGGCGGCCCTGGGTTCGCCAGTTCAGATCCCGGGTGCGGACATGGCACCTCTTGGCAAGCCATGCTGTGGCAGACGTCCCACATATAAAGTAGAGGAAGACGGGCACGGATGTTAGCTCAGGGCCAGTCTTCTTCAGCAAAAAGAGGAGGATCGGCAGCAGCTGTTAGCTCAGGGCTAATCTTCCTCAAAAAAAAAAAAAAATTGGAAGCAAACTCCGTGTCCAAGAATAGAAAAATTCAGCAGTAATTAGACGCATGGAAAGTAGAGTCAAACACACTTGTCTATAAATCCGTCTGTGGCTTTTCCATAATTGTGTGATGTTACACAAATTACTTAAAACTCTGAGCCTCAATTTTCTTATCAATTTATGTAACAAGAATAATTCCTACCTCAGTGGGCTGTTATTAGGATTAAATGGAAAAATGTAAATAAATTGCTTGGAACAGTGTCTGGAACGCAGAAAATGCCAGCTTCTCTTTATTATTATTATTATTTGGTCATCCTCAGTATTATTCAGCTACTGAAAGCATGTTTAAGCATAATTTGTAATAACATGGGAAACATTATGTTATGTGAAAAATCAAAGCATATGGTTAAATAGAGATCATAGTCCAGACTCTGTAAAATATCTATAAAAAGAAGACAAGAATGGATGAAATATAGGTCGAAATTTAACAGAGGTTGTCTGGGTCTTGGAATTAGGGGTGATTTTACTATGTGCTTTCAACTTCTGAACTTCTGTGTCGTTTCCAACCTAGCTATAATGAGCATGCATTATTATTACCATCGGAAAAGGATAAACTGTATTTTCTAAAACACGTCACCAGCCTCCAGTATTAGCCTCCAGACAGGGCAGGTAATTGTTTTTATCCATGAGTCCCAGGCAGGATGGAATGACAGCTGGGATGCAGGGACAGAGGACCAGACAATGAGCTAGGACACCTGGCTTCAGGGTCCTGGATCTCCACGTAATACGCTGCACCCCTGGCCATGGTGGGCCAGGCTGAAACAGGCACAGCATTTGATGAGCTCAAAGCTTCCCTATGGAGCCCATAGAGAACTGTCTCCTTTCTCCCTCTCAGAATGCTTAGCTCTGTGACATACTTTGGTTCCCTTCTCTTGCTAGTGGTTGGATGGAATAATTTGGCCGAAATAGTCTGTCAGCTCCTATCCCTTGTTGTGGGTTGAATTGTATCCCCCAAAATTCATACTTTGAATTCCTAGCCCCCAGTACTTCAGGAAGTGACCTTACTTGGAAATAGAGTTGCTATACATGTAATTAATTAAGATGAGGTCATTAGGGTGCCTTAATCCAACACAACTGGTGTCCTTATAAAAGAAGAAATTTAGACGTGGAGACGCTCGCTCAGAGCATGAACACACTCTCCACACAGGGCAGACGCCATGTGAAGACTGGAGTTCCGCTGCCACAAGCCAAGGAACTACCAGAAGCTGGGAGAACAGAGCCTTCCCAGCACCTTCAGAGGGAGCACGGCCCTGCTGACGCCCTGATTTCAGACTTCTGGCCTCCAGAACTGGGAGACAGTAAATTCCTGTTGTTTAAGCTGCCCGTTTTGTGGTACTTTGTTATGGCAGTGCAAGCAAACGAATACAGCCCATTTCTACTCCCTCCACATCGTGCTCTTCCTCCTTCCCTCCCTTCCAATGGCAAAAACGAAGGCCCTCTGGATCAAACGAGTGTTCTGCGTGGTCCATTGGGCAGAATGGGGCACAGAGCCCTCCCCCGGGGCACTGTGCAGTCTGAGTCAGTGAAGTTACTCAGTGACCCGTCCACAGTCCAGCCACAGCTGCTTTCCGGTGACGATGGACTCAGTCACCTGTGGGAGAGTCATACAGAACCTCTTCCACCTCTTTGTTGGACGTCTGTTCGAGGTAAGAATCCCCACGTGCTTTCATTGCATGAGTGTTTATTCTGTACACCATAAAATGACAAAAGAAAACTAGTGTGATGTGTGTAAGAGCAAACCTACATTACTGTGTTTGTTGAATTATAAATTTGTCTGGATGTGAGAGAGGCTCCACATGCGTCTTAACAAGTTAGCAATGCACTTCTCTGTCACGTAATCCAAGCCAGCATGGGGGCCTTGCTTGTGAGGTTTACTTCTGTGACGGACTAAACCTTTGTGTACGCTCCAATTCATATGTTGAAACTCTAACCCCCACCATGATGGCATCTGGATTTGGAGTCTTCAGGAGGTAATTAGGTTTAGATGAGCTCGTGACGGTGGGGTCCCATGATGAGATTAGCATCCTTATAAGGAGGGGAAGAGACCACAGCTCTCTCTCTCTGCCCGGTGAGGACGCAGCAATAAGGTGGCCGTCTGCAAGCCAGGAAGAGGACCCTCACCAGGGAACCGAACTGGCCAGCACCGTGGTCTTAGACTTCCCGGCCTCTAGGACTATGAGGAGTGAATGTCTATTGTTTAAGCTGCCCAGTCTGTGGTATTCTGTTGTGGCAGCCCAAGAGACTACGACAACCTTCTTGCTCTGTCAGCCTTTGTCCTACAGCTCCATTGTACACTCATTCCAAGAGGGCTCCCTGTCACATTGGCATTCCACCCAGCAGGAAAGGGACAGAGAGAGCACCGTCCCCCCGCCCCTGTCCCACTGAGGCAAACGGCACCAAACACTGCCCCCTGTGTCCCACTGGCCAGAAGTTGATTGCATGACCAGACTCAAGGCAGAGGGAGCTGGAGAATATACCCTTTTCTCCTGGGCAACCAGTGCTCAGGTTAAAAATTCCATTTCTGTGGAAGAAGGGAGCATGACTCTTAGGGAACAACCTGCTGTTTTTCCCTTAGCAGCCAAATAGATGTTTATGACATGACCTTTTTGCTAAGGAGGGAGCGCCTGAGAGGCACAGAGCTTCCCTGGCATTCCGGAAGTCACTGAGCAACATATTATCTGGGAGAGAAGCAGAATCCTGGTCACATTGGAGGAAACGGAGGCTCTTGGGTAAAATGAGTCGTTAAATCTATTTTCCTCTTCCTCCTCTGTCTGCACCTAGGAGGCGTTTGTCTCTTCTGAGATCCACCTTCTAGTTACCTGTCAGCCAAGAAACTGGCCTCTGGGCATGTTGATTTCCTTTCTTCTGACTGAGAGGTTAAAGGATTGTTCTGAAGTTGGCTGGATCTGATCATCCACACAAAACGAAAACTAGTACTTCCTGTGAGCCAGGCACTGTTGGGGGCACCAAACTCCGCCTAGAAAGGGCTGAAGAAAAGCAGACCTTGATGTTTTGTGTCTGCCAGACATTTGACGTTGTGGAGAGAGTGCCAGGAAAGGAGTCAGGATGCAGCTCTAGTCTTGGTTCCGGTTTCCTCGTCTGTAAAATGAGACACTTGGATTTGCTGTATATACCCTCAGGTGCCTTCCAAATGCTGGGAAATGTAGATTCTAAGCATCCCCAAGGCAAGCAGCAGGAACTCAATTCCCTTAAGCATGGGAAACAGTGGGCTCATATGACTTTCCTTATTTGAAGTGGAAAGGTAACCTTAGAGTGTCCAAGATTTAGATGGAAAGTTTTTCTTCATGGCGGACCATGAGTAAGGTGATGTGCACGTGAAAAAACATGAACTGCACGTCCCAAAGGAGAGTGGAAGTCTTTCTCTTTAGCTTGGAACCAGGAGTCCAGTCCAGAATCATCCTATGGTGTGGAGCTCAGGTTTCCATGACAGTCTCATTGAGGGCTAGAAGTGACTCCCCCACCCCACTCAGCTCCGCTCCCTCCCTGCAGAGTCTCAGGGTCAGGGCAGTGTTAGGAAGCAGAGTGTGCAACTGTTGCATGAAGAAGAGGAAAAGGAAGGGTTTACGGTGAAGCGATTGGAGCAGAAGCCCTCGTGGTAACTCACCGGTGCGGTGGACTTAAGAGTGGACCTCTACCTTGGGGAAAGCCAGCTTTCAGTTCAAGGTCATTCCAAAAACACTTAAATTATAAGCTGCAGGAAACACAGATGAGCAAGCCACCTAACAATTACATTCAAAAAACATTTTTTGAGGGAACAAATTAGGTTCTATTTTTAGAATCAGCAGCTTAGAGATTTTTATTACCTATTAATAAAAATCCACTTCATCTAAAGACCCACCACCATAATTTTCTCTGCGTTGTTCCATTGCCATAGTCTTGTTACAATGGTGTGTATGTACAAATAAAAATGTCTACTGATATCAAATGAGAAACATTTTTAGGCTCTTCAAACTTTTCAGTTACTTTCTTCAGTGTGTCTTGATTAATATTCTACTTTCCTCGTCAGACTCCTTCCTGTTTTCTTTAGGTTTCAGTCGATGGCTCACCACCATCTAGCTCTCTTCCACATCTCTAGTGCTGGCACATAACAGGCACTCGATAAATATTTGATGAATGAATGAATCCGTGTCAATAGTTCTCAATATTTGGAATAAAGACTCCTTATGGAATGTGATGAAATCAATGCATTCCCTCCTCAGGTAAGTGAACCCATATACAATTTTCCATGACAGTTTTGGGGCTCACAGAGCCCATCCTCTGACCTAGGGGATCTTTAAACCCCGGATATCACATTAAAGTGTGAGCATTTTTGAAAACACTAAAAGCTATTTGTTATGGGCATCTGGTACAGGAAGGGAAGATGGTCTCCCATATTAAATTTATGACCTAGTAATTCAAGACATTTTCCCTCACTACTGGTCCCAGAGGCACTGTCTGTAATGAAGAAAGACAGGAGGAATTGGTGCCCAAAGTGTCCACAAAACTAATTTAGCATAAACTGCCCCAAGGGGAGGCCATGTCTCGGTCTCCTGCCCAGCGAGCCCAGCCTCAGACTGAAAGCTGTGCGGAACACTGCTGTGAGATGCAGGTGTGTGAAGGAGGGGAGTGTTCATGTCACCAGCTGAGCATTCTGTCGATGGACACTCTTATCGAGGCCGTTCTAGCCCAGATTTGCCTTTCCTTCAAGTGCCTCATTGTTATGTAAATGAGTCTTTTAACCTCTAGCCAGTAGATTTGGACATTTGTTTATTTGTTTTCTCCCACACTGGGGATATTTAAAATGTTTTGACTGACATTGCTTTAGGGAAAGTCCTGAAAAGTAGGTCATGCCTCTTTCCCTGAATAGAGGTCAGGCAGACAGCTCCCATGCGAACTTTGGTTTCTGTCTTGTAAACTCAGAACCCAGTTTTCCTGGTAATAGTGGTAATACTTTGGTCTATGGTGGAGTTTCTCAGCCTTGGACCTATTGACATTTTGAGCAGAATGATTCTTGGCTGTGGGTGCTGTCCTGTGCACTGCAGAATGTTTAACAGGATCCCTGGCTTTTACGCAGTGGATGGGGGCGCCCCCATCCACCTCCCACCCATCCCCCTAGCACTGACAATCTAAAATATCTCCAGGCATCGCCAAATGTCTCCGAGGGGCAAAATCACCCCAAGCTAAGAGCAAGCGGTCTACACCTATGCTTAGTCCTGTAAGTACCATCACTGTAAAGTTGAGAAGCACAGGATTTTAGAAGTCCTGGGAGCAAAGCCGCTTCCTGGAGATTTACTATGGACGGAACACCAGTGAGTCACTCCTCCCAAAATACACGCTCAACTCCTCACACCTGGCTTAGGGTCCTCACTGAGACTGCAAAAGAGGAAAGAGAAAGGAAGGCTTCCTTTGAGGTGGTGGTGAGAGCTTGGCGCCCTGGGCGTTAATTCTCCTGTGAATTGGTTCTACCAAGCTCACAACTACTCCACAGGAGAGCTCCTAGCGGGAGGAGAGAGCGAGCCCATTGGGCTGCTTGGCGGGGGAGACACAGAGGTCACAATTTGCTCCCAAAAGCAATTTGCTCCGAGGAGAGACAAAACACAGCAAAAGACTGGTGCATAATTGTCGTGGGAGAGATGGCTCCATGGCACCTGGGAAGAGAACACAGATGTGCTGCCCACAGCGAGATGAGACAGGTCTCATTTGTTAGGCAGAACTACATTGAGGACCAGCTTCCCCAGCATCTCCCAGTGCCCACTGTAGGGACTCCTTATAACCGGCTCTTCATTCCTGCTCTTTCCTTGCTGTCATGCTCCCCTCCCTCCCCCTCTCAATACACACAAACTCCTAGAAAATTCAGAAAGTAAAAACAATGCACTGTCTTCACGCAGCCTCTCACTCTACAGGAAAACTTAGAGGTGAGCACAGGTGCAAGGTACTGCCAGCACTTCCAGAACTAAATGCCCTGGGACTGGTTCCAAGACCTCCTCAGGGCACACCAAACTCAGCCCCTGAACGGCAGAGGCTCTGGTGAGTTCTGACTTGCACACAAGTACCAAGTGTTTGCCTGAAGTGAGCCAACCACCAAGGTTAAACCCAAACCCACAAAGACACAAAGATCAATATGCTTTAAATCACTTTATTGAGCTCATTACTACAGGCAGCTTCCATGTCAGCCCAGGGCAGTCTGCTCAGCTACCAAATCTCCCAGACAAAGGAAATTCTCTCTCTCTCTCTCTTTTTTTTGTGTGTGAGGAAGATTAGCCCTGAGCTAACATCTGTGCCCAATCCTCCTTTTTTTGCTGAGGAAGACTGGCCCAGAGCTAACATCCGCGCCCATCTTCTTCTACTTTATACGTAGGACGCCTACCACAGCATAGCTTGCCAAGTGGTGCCATATCTGCACCTGGGATCTGAACCAGCGAACCCAGGCTGCCAATGCGGAACATGTCAACTTAACTGCTGCATCACCAGGCATGAATTTTCTTTTCCCTTTCCCTTCCATCAGGGAGCCTCTAACTTCCCATCCTCCTACTCCACCTTCCCACCCAATCCCAACTCATACCCACTTTCTTCTCATCCCCTTCCTGGAATGCCAATCTTTTCCTCCAGGAACTGTTATGATCCATGTTAATGGCATAACCAAATCCTCATGCCAGGCATGAGTCTGGGTAAGTGGGATAAACATCGTCACCCATATTTGCAGAGCCCTACACCAAAGCACTTTAGGAGTATCTTGGTTTCCTCAATAAAAGCTTGCAAAAAAAATTGTGCTCAAATAAAAACTGATTTCATTTTCCAAATAACCCATTCATATTGTAGATGCTTTTCATTTCCGATTGATTTTTTTATTGGCGTCTGGCCCTACCACTTTGAGTATCTCTGCCTCGAACCACCAAGTAAATAGTGAGTTCTGAACAAGCATGTAGACATGCTGGAGCAAATTCATCAAAATTATTTATAATAGCCAAAATTTGGAAGCAACTAGAGCGTAAAGGGAAAGAGTAAATAATTCGAATCCACATTCATACCATGGAGTGCTAGGAGCCATATTCATTTTCTTAAAGAAGACTTAATCTAATGGCAAATTTAAAAAATACTAAATTATAGTCCCATTATATTAAGGGAAAAGATCAAAATTATCATGATGTTCATATTTCAGAGGAGAAGTGATATCATGAGTGGATTTTAATTTTGTACATCTTTTGCCTTTACACACCTCTCCAGATTTCAGATTCTGCCTTATGAAAAAGGTAAAAGAAAAAGCACTATATTTGTAAAATTTCAGCTGCTGTGAATGCTGTGGCAGGCAGAATTCCACAATGGCCCCCAGTAGCCCCACTCTGCTGGCGCACCAGCCCTCCCTAATGCCCTCCCCTGGAGTGTGGGCGGGACTGGTGAACGCCACTGATGAGGTTATGTTACGTGGGAAAAGGGAAGAGAGTTTGCAGATGTAATGACGTTCCCAAGCAGTTGACTTTAATCAGAAGGGAGATTATCTGGGGAGGGCTTGACCTAACGAGGTGACCTTTTTAAAACTGTGCCCAGAGCTAAAAGAATTGAAGCAGCAGAGATGTTCTCTCCTCCTTCTGGAACCCCTGGTTCTGCAGCTCAGCTAAGTCTCGGATTCTGCCCTCTTGTGGGTCTAGAAATGACTGGAGAGCCTTCCTGGATTCGGGAAGAGTGGACAAAGGCCAAGAAGGGCATGTAGAGAGAAAAGAATGAATCCAAGGGAGGCGCAACCTTTCTGTGCCTTCACAGGCCTTGAAGATGCAAGCTGCCATGAGTTGTGTAGCTGCAAGGAGCTGAACTCTGCCAACAAACACCTGTCCTTGGAGTAGGACCCCAGCCTCATGTGAGACCTCAGCCCCAGGTGTCACCTTGATTGCAGCTTTGAAGAACCCAAAGCACGCCTGGACTCCTGACCCATGGAAACAGATAATAAATGTGCGTTGTTCAAAGTTTCCATGTTTGTAGTCATTTTTCACACAACAACAGGAAACTAATACAAGCATTGTTTTAAGAATCCAAAGTAAACCCGGCCCCCACCCTATCCCGCTTACTCTCTCCTGCAGCACCGGGCTCTCTTCCTGATCGCAAATGATCACCGTTTGCAATCATATATGTCTGCTTGCTTGTTATTACCCTTCCACTAGTCTGTGAGCAAAGGAGGATGGAGACCACGTGTGTTTTGTCACCACTGTATACCTAGCACAGAGCCTGGCACAGAGTAGAGTTCTCAGCAAAAAATATGTGATTGGTGAACCGCTGAATTAACAAGGAACCCCGGCAGGAAATGGACACATGCTTACAGAACACAGGGTGGTATTACTCCTGGACCTATGAGGACCCTTAACACCCACAGGAGATTCGCCTAGAGAGTTTCATAAATGCTCAGAGTCATGACAAATGCATTTCCTCAATTTCATAGTCTGCAACATAGCTTCTTGCAGGGTCTCTCCGCGAGTGAAATCCTGTTTGTGTTGCGTTAGCCACAGCACGGCAGAAGCTCACTGAACAGCTGAGCGGACCTGCTCCCACACCAGCAACCCGCTCGCTCACTTCACCTTTGTTCCTCTGCAAGGTCACAGATTAGTCCCTGCCAAGGAGCTGCCTCTCCACTCAAGTATTGCCCAAACTGTGAGTGTTAAATCTGAGATGGCCGAGGATCTGCCTTACTTGATGATTCCTGAAATTCCAGCTCCTTTGTCCTGGTTCTTCTCACTCCCTGGGGTGCCTTTCTCTCTTGTTAGCCCAGTATTCTTCCTGATTCTGCTCCAGTATTCTTCCTGATTCTGCTCAAAGGTCATCTCTCAAACTTCTGTGTCTCCTCCCCCCTGGGTGCTCCCCTGCACCCGCGGCTCTCCACGGTTCTTCGCGCCCCTCTCTCAGAGCATTCATCAGACCGCACTGCTGTGATTTGCTAGCTTGTCTTCTCTCTCATTGGACTGGGAGCTCCATGATGACTGGACCAAATCATGTTCAACTGTCGAAGCTTCAGGACGGAGTTAGTCAGTTCTGACTGCCATAGCAATCACCGCAGACTGGGGGGCTTAAGCAACAGAAGTTAGTCTCTCACAGCTCTGGAGGCTGGCGGTCCAAGAACAGAAATTTATTCTCTCACAGTTCTGGAGGCTGGAGGTCCAAGAACGGAAACTTATTCTCTCACAGCTCTGGAGGCTGGAGGTCGAAGAACAGAAATTTATTCTCTCACAGTTCTGGAGGCTGTCAGCAGGGTTGGTTTCCCCTGAAGCCTCGGTCCTCGGCTTGTAGATGACCATCTCCTCCCTGTGTCCTCACGTGGTCTTCTCTCTGTGTACACACGTCCCTGGTGTCTCCTGTGTGTCCAAACTTCCTCTTATGAGGACATCAGTCATATTGGATTAGGGCCTCCTAATGATCTCATCTAACTTAATTACCTCTTTAAAGACCCTGTCTCCAAATATACTCACATTCTGAGGTGGAGGTTAAGTCTGCAACCTATGAATTTTAGGAAGGGACATAATTCAGTCCATAACAGGGAGTGATTGTCCAGTAGATAGAAGTAGATAAGTGTTTCTGTTACAATCAGAAAGGAGAGAAAAGAGGGATGGATGAAAATAGAGAATGAGAAAAGACACAGATCTGCCTGTTACCATGGAGCCAGTCTCTAACTGGAAGTTCAGGGAACCGCCATCCTGGAAGTCACCGGGAAGGCAGCAGGGCACAGACGTTCCAGGGAGCTATGGTGCTCAGTGTGGTCTCCCCTCTGGTCTCTTAAGTGCCCACAACTGCCTCGGGCAAGTGACTCCGTCCTCTGTCCCTGTGTTTCCTCATGTGTAAAACAGGGATAAGAAAAGCACCCAATTCATATGGTTGTTTGGGGTCTTAACGGAGAAAACGCATATAAGATGCCCAACAAAGACCGGGTGCCTCACCATCCTTGCTACAGCACAGACGCTGTGGTCACTGTGCCCACGATGGCTCCGTGCTAAGTGAATAAAATAAACGTGTACATGTACCGTAACATGTCATCTAGCAGGATTTTTGAAATAGCATTTCCAATGCTTGATAAAACAGAAATTTTATTAACTAGCTGTGATTTAGAAGTGTACGCCACAAAGTTGTTGCTGAAAAAAAAAGTTTTGAATCCACTATAAAAAGTCAAATATTAGGAAAAGAGCAAAGAAGAAAACTCATCTTGGAAGCTGCCTCTTCCGCCAGGCGACCTCTGCTCCCAGACGTCTTCCTCTGTTAGAGCTGAAGTAATGGAGTCGTTCCCAGCTCTCCTCCCCCTGCTCGGGCCCTGGCGGGCAAGGTGGGCCTGTGGAGGCTCGTTTGTTTCCATAAAGGCTGTCGGTCCGCAGCCTCCGGGGGCCCAGGCAGCACAGATGGTGTTCTCGTGCTGTTGATGGGCTCCTTCTGGACTCGTGAGCTTTCCCTTTAAAATTATTACTTTTAGTGCTGGAGCAATTGACAGCACCGCGGCCCTTGGTACAGAGCAGTCCTTTGCATTCGCCCGGAGCACCGGGCCACCACGTGCAGCCTGGGCTAACGGCCCACGCTCGCCCTCCCCGGGGTCACCCGTGGGCGCAGTGAGACAGCGCCCTCCCGAGAACAGGCGGGGGACGGTGAACATCTGCTCGCCACGCTCAGCCAGAGGCCCCAGCGTGGCCACGGGCCAGTGAGCAGGCCCTCCCCAGTGCTCACTCTGCAGCTCAGCTGAGTCACAGCTACCTTGTCCAGCCCCGGAAACGACTGGAGAGCCTTCCTGGGTTCAGGAGGAGGGACAAAGGCCCAGAAGTGCAGGCGGAGAGAAAAGAATGAATCACCAGGAGGCCGACCTTTCTGTGCCCTCACTGACCCGCAGACCAGCCACTCCTTGGACACTTTCCTTCCCTGGCCCACTGAGCTGCTCTGAAATGGACGGCCCCACAGAGGCACAGGGTGGCACAACTGCAGGCCACCAGTCAGAGGAGCCTGAAAGTGTCCCACCTTTGACTGATGCTCCTGCCATTAGAATCCCGCAACACCCTGAGGCCCAGGGGCTAACGGTCCAGCTCTGGCGCCCGATGGCTCGGATGGGTGGTCTGGGCACCGCACACTCCAGCCACGTGGACTTGCACGTGTCTCCTGCCTTCTTCATTCCTCGTGTTTTCATCTCCGCAGTGGGACGAAAACAGGACTCTCCTCATTGGTTTGTGAGGTTAAAATGGTGAGGATGGAATGAGTTAATGGTCCAGAGCATGTAGAATCTCTCTGCTGTGCAGGTTTCACGGCCTTTAAGGCACTGTCCTAGTCAGCTGAGGCTGCCAAACAAGCATCACAGGCTAGGGGTTTAGACAAAAGCAATTTATTTCTCACCGTTCTGAAGGCTGGGAAGTCTGAGACCAAGCTTCCAGCCCACTCAGCTCCTGCTGAGCGCCCTCCTCCTGGGTGGCAGACAGCGCCTTCTCACGTGCCCTTGTGTGGCAGAGAGCAGGGCTCTGGCCTCCTCCTCTTCTTGTAGGGGCACCCACAGGACCTCGTTTACCCTTAATCACCTCCAGAAGACCTCACCTCCAAACACCATCACCTTGGGGGTTAGGACCTCCACATAGAATTTGGGGTGACACAAACATGCATCCATGACAGGCGTGTTGCACTTCCCCGGCTAGGGCTCATGCTCCCCAGATAACCAGCCCCTTAGGTGTGCAGAGGGGTGATCTTCTCTGATTAGCACATTCGTGACACTCAACAGCCCGATGTATTCTCCTGACTGGGGGAGTTTCTCAGGCTCCAGTCCCCCGGCGAGCAGGGAGCCATGAGGGTACCTGTGCACGGTGCAAGGAGAGCACCCCCTTCACATGTGCCCAGTCTGCCTCTTGAAGTTCAGCCTCAAGCAGCCCACGTGTTTTCTCCCAAGACTGCCCTCCTTTCACTCTACTTGGTGCCTCAACGTCTGACTGCCCCCTCGACTCACGGCCCTGGGAATTAGTGGATCCAGAGCACGCTGAGAAACGCCTGGAATTTGCCTGCTCAGGTACTCTCAGTCTGCCGCAGCTCATCACCAGAGAAGCTGACCTACGTCAGGGGAAGCAGCAAACCAGAGGGGAGGCGACTAGACAGTCCGAGAGCTGCCCAGTTCACACCCGTACGCACGCGCTTACAGTGTTGCAAGCTGGTCAAGTCGTGTGCTTTCTCTCTGATATAGTTTCAGCGTCGCACACTTCCCACCCCCAACTCTGCCTGTCTGTTCATGGATAAATCAGGGAAGAACGCACAGTTCACTACTTAATGGACTACAACTGTGCCATCTATTTCAAGATTTTTCCCTCCAGATCAGAGGAACAGCGTGTCCTCACATCCTGGGCTGTTTCCCTCTCCCCTCCGTCTCTCCCTTGTTTCCCATGGCAATGACCACTCACATGTGCCCTCATTTTCTTCGTGTAACAAGCATGTCAGTTTATCACATGTGAAATGGAGGAAGGGATAGAGAATATTTTATTCTTAGTACATGAGTGGCGGAACTTCATTTTATAACGCCCAAATTCTGATTATAAGATTCTTGTTGGAGATAAAACAGTGGTTTCCAAATTAAGGAAGGGAGAATGTGTTTGAGCTCCAGAAGACAAAGATGAAGAAGAAGAAGAAGAAAAAGAAGCAGGATAAGGAGGAGTAGCGGGAGGAGCAGGGGGAGGAGCAGGAGGAGGAGGGGAGAAGAGGAGGAGAGAGAAAGAAAGAGAAGCTGGAGAACATCGTGTGTGGGGGCGTCCAGGCAGCCGAGACGTCCAGCGGAAGAAGCCAGAGGCAGGCACCTGGCAGCAGCTGACAGCACTGCAGTGCTGGGCCCCGGGAGATACCCCAGGTATTGGAGGAGTGAGAGGGGTTCTTCTGGAGGCGCATGGTGCACATTCCATGTGACGGCTGGGTGGAGAGGTCCGGCTCGCTGAGGCCACAAGGGCTCAGGACGTAGACTACAGGCCCCAGACTACAGGCCCCGACTCCCGTTGCCCTGCTCATCCTACCTAGTTTGCAGTGACGCGGACAGCACATTTGGCTCTCGGCTTAATGAAGACGGAGACGACCTAGTTCTTGACGCAAAGAAGCAGCTGCTGGTGGGTCCCAGGGACGCGCTGAAGAGCTCACTTGAAAGGGCTGTGAATTGAGAGTGAGAAAGCTGCGAGGAAGAAAGGAAACTGATTCTCTGCACAGACCCCTCCTTGGAGCGTCTGTATGCTGGCCTCAGCTCCGGTGTGGAGGGAGGAAGGAGAAACGGAGGGACTGGTACCTGGATTACAGCCACAAGAGCGAGTGCTCCCCATCCCCACTTTTCCCATCCGCCCCTCTCCATTTTTGCATGTAGGCTTCTCTCCCCTCTCTCTCTCTCCCTTTCTGTCTCTCTGTCCGTCTGTCTCTCCCCCTCTCATACAAGCAATGCTCTAGTATGATTCAAAAGGCAGATAACTCCTCAGCCCATTTCCTGACTGCGTGGCTGGGGGGACACTTGCTCCCCCTCCATCCCCGGGGCCATGTGTACACTAATTAAAACCGCTGAGGAGCTGAGTCAGCCTTCTAACGCAACGTCTATTTGGGAAGATGCTTCATCTTTTAGGATATCAGATAGGTTAATCCCTGCTGCTGCAAGAAGAGAAAAATCACTCCCGTCCTTTTGGAAGAACGTGGTTCTTTTCACCAGCAGTTGCCCCCTGGCAGCCTGGACTTCAGTTGACTTGGCGACTCAGGTAAGTCATGTGAGCTACAGTTTGGGGGCAGATGCAGCCCTGCTCTGTTTTCCAGGCCCAGGCACTTATCTTTGGACCACAGAACACAAGCAAGATGGCCCTGGGGGACTCTGGGAGGAGAGGCAAAGGGATCAAAAAGGTTATCACCCAGTTCTCCCACTCTGTCATGACATGCCAATGAGGGTTCCGATGAGACTGGTACACCCTCAGGAGTCCAACTGGCTACTGTGGCTGGCCAGGCCATTTCCCAGCGGGGAAGAAGAGCTTCTGGGTGACAGTGGATGCACCAGCCCCAGGACACTTCTCCGGGATAGATTTCCACGAGTCTCATCATTTTAGGAGAGCTGTTTTCTAAAAAGAGCAAATAGCAGGATTCCTACTCAAACTGGCACCATTCTTGCTGTCACCAAGACTCAACAAGCGATGATCACTAGGCAGAGAGGCCAATAAACCTGATGGTGTGGAGCCCGCCTCTTTGGGGCATAGGCTGCCCCTCCTGGTCTCAATATCCTTATGAACTGAGCCCTTTCTGGGTACTGTGTACTGAGCTCAGCAGTGAGGACCCACTAGAAATCACTCCTGTTCTCAGACTATAGACCTGACATCACAGCGTCCAGCACTGCCTGGGCTGACCACACTCTCCCTGTTGTCATCTGGTGACACTGGAGCTCAAGGAAAGGAGAGACCGCAGGGAGAGGTGACTGCAGCAGCACCTGGATATGGCCAGCATGCCTCCATGCCTTTTCAGCCCTGTGAGATGCTGGAGAACGAAGGGGCACCTACACGTGCTCACTAAACCCTCCACGATAACCCTCCAGTTGGAGCTGTCTTCACCTACATGCTCTCCACGGGGACTGACACTGAGGCTGCAAAGCGCTCACCCCTCTGTGTCCTTGGCTTTGCTCAGATCCCCTCTGGATGGAGACACCTTTAACAAGGGGTAGAGAGCAGAGAGAAAGGGTCCTTGGGGAACTCACACCTGAGGAAAGAGCAGGACCCTGGTTTACTGATGGTCCAGAGCCCTGGGCCCCGAGGAGAGGAGGGCCAGTCGGAGGGCCATCCTGCTGAGGACCCGGGGGCTGGCTAGGGAGTCACCTCAAAGAGCTTGCCTTCTGGTCTCCTGTCCACCGATCTGGCAACACCAGGACTTGTCTGGGGGTGGTGCATCTCCACCCGCCCTCGTTCAGACAATGCCTCCTCGTGTAGGAGACATCCCATGCTTCACTCCAGGTCAAAGTGAGAGGATAACAGAGACCTAGACCAACCTTTGGAGAGAGAGGGAGAAGTGGACAGACTTCTAGTCTCTCAGAATTTTCATACAGTGTCAGGGCTCTCTAGAGAAATAGAACAAATAGCCTGTATATGTATAGAGAGAGATTTATTTTAAGGAATTGGCTTACACAATAAGGGGAGCTGGCAAGTCCAAAATCTGCAGAGCAGGCTAGCAGACTGGAAAATCTGGCAAGAGCTGATACTGCAGTCTTGAGTCTGAGGGCAATCTGGAGGCGGAATTCCTTCCTTCTCCGGGGACCTCAGTCTTTTCTCTTAAGGCCTTCAACTGATTGGATGAGGCCCACCCACATTATACAGAGTAATCTGCTTTACCCAAAGTCTACTGATTAAACACATCTAAGAGATACCTTCACAGTACATTCAGACCGGTGTTTAGCCAAATATCTGGGTACCATGGCCTAGCCAAGTCAACATAGACAATTAATCATCACACAAACCTTAGCTACCAAGTGTTCACACATTTCAATAGAATTATTGGTGCTAGGGGTTTCTCTGGGATCCTGACCTTTCTGGGGAAAAAACAAATAAAGCCTTCAAAATAACAAAAGAGTGGAAGTAACAGGTTAAACCTGATGAATAGACCAATGCCAGTCTAAGTGTAGGTGCTATGGGCAAAGCTATGCAGAGCCCTGCAGGAGAGGACTCTCACACACGTGCGTGAACACACACACAGAGAAACTGCAAAGGTCTTGGTCCATCTCATCCTCTTTAATATCACCAGGCAAACGCGCCGGTGCCACTTGCCCACCTGAGGCAACAACTGCCAATTCTTTTTCTCTTCCATGAAAAACCAGAAATGCCCTACTTGTCAACACAGCTTTACCTTTAACTTCACCAGTTATGTCAATGGCTCCAACAACCAGTTAAACAATCTGATAATATCTGGGACTTAAACTCTTCAGAATGTTAAAAATCTCACAGCAAGTGGATGGTTTACACATTCAATTCAATCCAACAAACACTGGGCTGCGAACATGTTGAACGTCCTGCTAAGTAGTGTGAGGGATACAGAAGAGAATCCAAATCTCTGCTACCAGGCACCTGCCTTCTCCTGAACAGCTCACAGGCTGGACTGAGAGTGCAGACAGTTTCAGAATGTGTCAGGTCACGTCATCCCTGCAACCACTCCTCAAACCCTTGAACAGCTTCCCATGCCACTCAGAAAAGGCCAAAGTCCTTATGGTGGCTTCACGGGCCTGTCTGACCTCCCCAGACCCCTCTGCGACCTCCCTGACCTGCTCTCCTACCACCAGCCTGCTGGCCGCTCCGCTCCAGCTACAGTGGCCTCCTTCAGCACGTCAGATAGACGGCACACTCCGTGCCATGGTCGCGGCACCCACCGTGCCCTTTGTCGGGATTGCTCTTTCCACAGGGGCACCCATGCAGGAAGTGACAAGTCCAATGCTTTCCCCAGGTTTTCCTCGAAGCATTTCTGTTACATCTTCTTTAAAGCATAGCTAAGAAGTCAGGTGGTTGCTTGTTCCTTAAATGCAAATGGTGCTTCCAAAAGGGCTTACTTAGCTTGCCTTCTCCAGTAGCTGCATACCACCCCTGTGATGTTGCTTTCTTTATTCACTTATTCCTCATATCCCTTATACTAGTTATCTACTGCTATATAACAAATTACTGCAAAATTAGTAGCTTTAAACAACACGCATTTATTATCTCCCAGTTTCTGGGCATTAGGAGTCTGGGCATGGCCCAACTGGGTCCCTTGCTCAGGGTCTCACAGATTGCCACCAAGGTGATGGCTGGGCTGTGTTCTCATCTGGAGGCCTGACAGGGGAAGAAGCTGCTTCCAAGCTCGCTCAGGTTGTTGGAAGAATCATTTCCTTGTGGATGTGGGATTGAGAGCTTCAGATTTCTCACTGGCTGCCAGCTGGAGGCTGCTCTCCTTTCCTAGAGGCCACCGCAGTGGGCTCTCTGCCATGTGGCCCCAGCCGTGGGCTGCTACAACGTGGTAGCTGGCTTCTTCCAAGACAGCAGGAGAGCAAGAGTGGGTCTGCTAGGAAGACAGAGTCTTATGTAACGTAACATAGTTGTGTAATCATCACTGTCCCCATAGTCTATCAGTTAGGAGCAAGTCACAGGACCCCCAACACTCATACCTTTGAGGGGACTAGACAAAGGCATAAACACCACGGTGGGGATCACGTGGGCCACCTTGGAGTCTGTCTGCCGCATCTTTTTTGTATCGAACTCATCCCAGCCTAAACGATCACTAATTCCAGGTCAATGGAGAGGGACAGGGCTCCTAGCACTGCGGATTTACCCTATTTGACCATGTGGGCCAGAGCCTGAGCCTTCGCAGATTTCACCACAAATCTTGGACAGTCCTGATTTCTGAAGACTCTCAGCTGCTGGAGGTGGGGAGCACGGCTACACGGAGGACAGGGGTTGCCTGGAGGAAAACGTGGCCCAGGAGGGTGAAACTAGCACTCACCCAAGAAAGAACTTTAGCAACCAAATAATACCTAACGGTTGCTCCCAGAAGCAGCTTCCAACCCCAATCCAGCTGTGTTCTCTGCCATAGCAGAAAGCCCGGAGCAGCACGAAGTACAGACAGTGACTGACCGCCTTCCCTGCTAACAGCCATCAAGCGTTGGAAAATACCTCACTTCAATGGCAGGCTGTTGCTTCCCGGTTTATTGCTCTTGACCTGATTCTCTCGCCACAGAGCCATACGCTGTGCAAATGAAATAAAGGGCTTAGAGAAAAGAACTCCAGATCACATTTTTAAAATACCCCTGCCTTCCAGCAGCAACATTTTTACAGCCTGCTAAAAGGTGATCCTTTGGAAAACTTAACCGGTAGGGCAAGAGCTTTTCTTCTCCCTTCACAATAAATGGTGAATTAAAAGGAGACAGCAGGCTGAGCTTTCATTTTAAATGGAGTCACCCTGGGGGGGTGGAAGCACAGCTGGCTTTGACTTTCTGCTTGGCTTCTGGCTGGGAGGCCTGGAGGGCTGTCAACAGTGGGTGTTATGGCTGCGGTCAGTCCGCAAATGCCGCAGGATCCTTCCTTCCTTCCTGGGAGAAGAGGGGAAAGCTGAGGAGCTCAGGGAACAGAGGGAGGGTTCCCAGTGGCCCGCACAACTGTTGGGCCCTCAGCCCTCAGCCACCTCCACCAGGGTAGTGGTGAGGAAATCTCAACATTTTCACCAAAGGGGGACCCCAGAAGGACAGCAGGAGCGTGTGCCCTGAACAGTGCGCAGCTCCACGTGCAGAATCTGTGTTTGTCTCCACATCTTATTGTTCGCATGCTTCTGAGAAAGACATTCGCCGTCACCTGCCTCGTGTGTAAAATGGGAATAATAATAAGACCTGTTCTGCCCACTGTACAGGGCTGACAACGACCATCAGGATGAAGTGCTCAGTAACCTGTAAAGTATTTTGCAAATAGGTGATATTACTGCTACTGAATTAGAGTTTTTCCCTCTTTTCTTCCATTTTGCCTTGTTTCCTCCATTCTTTATATGGATTTTTTAAAAAGTCAGAAGCATAGCCTTGATAAAATTTGAGAGGCAAGACCCCACATCACTGGGATACTGTTCGGAGAACGCCCCCTCAGGTGTCTTCTCAAATCTACACTCCCTCCTTCCCACCAGTCATTTCCACGGTTAGGACTTGGAAGCAACTATGGGGACAAGGAGCTTTGAAAGGAGGACAAGGGGTCTGGGCCAGGAGGCAGTAATCCCACGCAGGGTTATCCCTGGCTCCTGTCCATTTCCCTCACAACCTACCGCCTGAGCCTCGCATCAGGCCAGAGAAATGATAACCTGATGCCTGATAAAAAGCTGTATTCATCTACAGGGGCTCATCACAAAGTACCACAGACCCGGGGCTTAAACAACAGACATTTATTTCCTCGCCGTTCTGGAGGCTGGATGCCCAAGACCAAGGTGTGGGCAGGATCGGTTCCTTCCGAGGCCTCTCCTTGTCTTGTCGATGGCAGTCTTCTCCCTGTGTCTTCCCTTTGTGAGTGTCTGTGCCCTAATCTCCTCTTCCTACAAGGACCCAGTCAGGGTGGATAAGGGCTCACCCGTGAGATCTCGTTTCACTCCAATCACGTTATTAAAGACCCTGTCCCCGAGTCAGTCCCATTCTGAGGTACTGGGGTTAGGACTTCGACAAATGGATCTTAGGGGAACACAATTCAGTCCATAACGAAGACTCCGTAAGGGTGATAGCCTCAAAATGGAGACAGTGTTGGGTGGGGGGTAAGGGACACAGGAACGTTTCACTGTCCTCATCTTTAAAAAAGATGGCAGAAGGAATAAATTAGGTCACATGTGTAAATGTTAGCTATATGGTCATTGAATGGGAATTAGAACTCTGGAGAATACCCCAACTTCTCTGGTTGACAAACTGGTTTTTCTCGCTGCCCTCTTCCCACCATCATGACTCCAGGGAAGGGAGCCAGACATGTTTAGTAACCAAATAATATAATACTTCACTGCTGTTCTTTGAAGACTGTACACCTGTAATTAAGATCTTTATCTTTGCAGAAAAGAACTGAGGGCCAAGGACTTCTCACCAACCGAAAGTAGGAACCTAGTGGGTGGGCCAGAGGAGAGCGGGGCTGATGAGAGAAACAGGTAGAGAGGAGGAGCCTATTGCTGGCCATCACAGGAAGCTGGTGAGATGCAGACACATCCCAGGGAAAGAGCGTGGCTGCCTGCAAAGCTGCAGGACCTCCAGGCTGCCCTGGAGCTTCTGGGGAGGACACAGACCTTCAATGACGGGACCAAGTTGGACTGAGGGAAATGGAGACAGAGCCATGGGGACTTCCGGGGCAGGACTGGAGGACCTAGGAGGGCAGGGTGACCAGGGAGGGGGTCCTTCAAGGTCAGAAGGGGAAGTCCCTCCTCACTCAGGAGCCAGAGGGTCCCTAGGGCTGGGGTGATGTCGGTGGGATGCCCTGTAGCAGGTGAGAACAGGTACTGGGAGTAAATGAGGGTCACACCTCAGGCAGCACCACCCAGTTCTATCTCAGTGTGTTCATCTGGTCCAGAAGAGGTTGAAGAGATGGGTAAGGTCCAAGACTGAATTCCTAGCGGCTGTGCCAAGCCGGCTGCTCTGTGCCAGTGGGAGTTAGGATTTGAAAGTGATCTCTGCAAACAGAGCCTTTTATACGCTTTGGACTGTTTGCTTTGCTTTGATTTTCCTCCATTTCCTAATAAGAAACGTTTCTTCTTAAGAGTCCAATTTTATTTCAACTAAAGAAAAAAAGAAACCTCCTTCTTTTCTGTTAAGGGCTGCCTGACGTTGCTGGGGGAGGGCATCAATCTCCCTTTTGTGGCTCTGAGAGGTGAGGCCTGGGCATCTGCTCAGTTCCTGAGCCAAGAGCATCAGCAGAGTGAGATGCCAGAATCCAGCAGCAGACTCCAGAGCTTAAGATTTTCTGGGGCAATAAACATCCAACTGCTAATCACAAGGGGTCACTTTGCCATGTTGCTTTCAAGGAGACCAGTCCAAGAAGCATTACTGCAAATAAGTCATTCACATCCCTGAGATGAGGGTGGGTTGTGTAGAAAGGGAGGAAGAAAGAAAATGCTGAAGCATGTTCTTACAATGGAATACTACTTGGCCACAAAAAAAGCTTAGTCCACAGGCCCACAAAGGTTTCTGATGGCAAAAGAGCAGCAGGAGAAGCACTAGATTCCTGGAAATTGGGAAAGAACAAATGCCAAGAGGTGGAAAATGGTGCAATGAAGGAGAAACAAAGGAGCAAAGACTCACCTCGCCCACCTAGGGTAGGGCCCAGTGTGCAGCAAGAACCCTGGCATCCTTCACTAGCTCAGAAAACAGCTCACCCAGAGAATGGTCTTTAATTAAAAATGAGTTCCAGACAAATTGGGTTTCAGGACCCCAGGATGGCCAGGACTCATGCACCCCCACAGCACCTCAGAAGTCTTTCCAGGAACTTGGAGTTGGGTTGCCAGATAAACTACTGGACGCTCAGTTAAAGTTGGATTTCAGATACACAAGGAATAATTTTCTAGCATGTCCCATGCAATGTTTGGGACATGCTCATGCTATAAAAATTATTCATTTGTGTATGTGAAATTCCAATTTAACTGGGCATCCTGTATGTGCGCTTGCTCAGTCTGGCAGCCCTAGCTTAAAGGTCACCAGCAGTTGTCATTTTTTAAGCTGTAAGAAACAGAGGTGGGTTGGATGGGCTATTCCTGCAGGCTGGCAGACAATGTGACATCACAGATGTTTGGATGGGCTGATTCGAGGGCTTGCTCAGCCCTTCTTAAATATATCAATGCTCTCGGCTGCTGTTTATAGATACCTGATTCAATCAGTTTAACCAGTAGAACATTTATTGTTCCCTGTAACTGAGAATCCAGAGACATCTTCCAGATGTAGTGTGATCAGTGATGTGTGTCATCAAGGACTTCCCATTGTCCTTCCTGTCATCCTTCTTGTTGACCCTACCAGTGGGCTGAGAGCAAGATGGCGGCAGCACCACAGGCATCTCTGCCAGACATGGCCATGTTTCTGACATGGCTTCTGAGTCGCGGTGGAAGAACAGGACAGAAGTGAAGAGCTGGGAGAGCTACTCAGGATCCCACGACATTCATATGTCTTTGGACTTGTGCCCAGTGAAGAACATGGAAAGAAGGGCAGAATTAACATACAATGGAGAAAAGAAAGTCTCCTCAATAAATGGCGTTGGGAAAATTGGACAGTCACATGCAAAAAAATGAAGGTAGACCATTATCTTAAACCATACACAAAAATGAACTCAAAATGGATTAAAGACTTGAATGTAAGACCCGAAACCATAAACTCCTAGAAGAAAATATAGGCAGTGCGCTCTCTGACATCAGTCTTAGCAGTATCTTTTTGAATACCGTGCCTCCTCAGGCAAGAGAAACAAAAGAAAAAATAAACAAATGGGACTACACCAGACTAAAAACTTCTGCAGGGCAAAGGAAACCATCAACAAAATACAATACAACCTACTAATTGAGAGAAGATATTTGCAAATCACATCTCAAATAAGGGGTTAATATACAAATATATAAAGAACACAGACAATTCAATAACACCACCAAAAAAGACCCAGTCAATAAATGGGCAGAAGATATGAACAGACATTTTTCCAAAGAAGACATACAGATGGCCAATAGGCACATGAAAAGATGTTCAACGTCACTAATTATTAGGGAAATGCAAACCAGAACTACAATGAGATATTATCTCACACCTATCAGAATGGCTATTATTAAAAAGACAAGAAATAACAAGTGTTGGAGAGGATGTGGAGAAAAAGGAACCCTCATATACTGCTGGTGGAAATGTAAATTGGTGCAGCTACTATGGAAAACGGTATAGAGATTCCTCAAAAAATTAAAAATAGAACTGCCATATGATCCAGCGATTCCTCTGGAGTTATATATCCAAAGAACACAAAAACACTAATTAGAAAATATATGTGCATTGCAGCATTCTTCACAGTAGCCAAGACTTGGAAGCAACCTAAGTACCCATCAATGGATGAATGGATAAAAAAGATGTGGTAAATATATATACAGTGGAATACTACTCAGCCATAAAAAAGACAAAATTTTGCCATTTGCAACAACGTGGATGGACCTTGAGGGTATTATGCTAAGCAAAATATGTCAGATGGAGAAAGACAAGTACCATACGATTTCACTCATATGCAGAAGATAAACAAGCAAACACATAGCTGTGGAGAACAGATTGGTGGTTATCAGGGAGGAAAGGGTTGGGGTGAGGGCAAAAGGGTGATAAGACCCACGCGTACAGTGATGGATGGCAACTAGACCTTTGATGGTGAACATAAAGCAGCCTATACAGAAGTCAAAATATAATGATGTATACCTGAAATTTATACAATGTTATAAACCAATGTGACCTCAATAAAAGAAAGAAGAAGGGCACAATTGAGTCAGAGAGTAAACACATCAGTTGGAGGAAGTTGTCTGACATATGTGTTAACATACAAAGAATACCAGTGAAAGTGAGTGCAACAACTACATAAGAAAAAAATTTGAAATCGACTAATGAATATAGTAAGGAGAAGGATATTGATGGCACTGTCTGAACTACATCCTTACATTGTCTTCTAAAATGTAGTATGACCCCTGAAAAATGGACTGAAACATCTGGTTTGCTTCCTCCTACCTCTGGGAAATTACCTGTTGCTGACAAATCCACCAAGTGCAAAACTCCACAGCAGGTCTCTCTGTGGCTTACAAAGGCAAACACTCTGGTTGATTTACAGAAATGCTTCACTGCTGGGTCATCTCAGCAAATGAGTCACCACATGAACTTGACCTTCATTCTCCCTTTATATGTGGTCCCTTCTATACATCACTTCTAAAAGTAGAGGACTATTTACCCAGGAAAAAAGCTGTGTGAACAGTGTAGATACTTTCCAAATGTCATTTAAAAGCAGTTCTTTGAGAAATATTGCCAGAGGGTCCACATTTTAACACAGCGAGAGAACATCAAGAAAATACACACTGGTAGTTGTATCCCCAGCCTTTGCTTGACTTCTCCACAAATAAAAATGCATATAAGGCCATGTTAAAGCTTTGAAATATCAAATTTATGAGATTTGATTTCTAATTTCTATGAAATATCAGGGCAAAGTTAACATAGTTAATGAAAATCTGAAAGAAAACTCGGCTGGTGCTTTCTCTTTTACTAAATAAATACCCCTCTAAGGAGCTCACATTTAGATTAGAGCATATACTAACTGTAAAAGTGAAACCCTGTGTTTATAAGTGTCTTCAGGGACACTCTGTCCACCAAATCAGTCAAAAACCAATATTTATCAAGATATTTATCAAATGTATTCCAAAAATACTTGAAAATGCATTTAATGTCCATATACTTTTGAGGGTACTTCATTCTAAAATTGCTAATAGTAGAAAGGGGAGTTAACTCGGACGACTGTTTTAACTAGGTAGGCCTGGGTTCTGATCTTATTTCCAGCCCACACTATCATCGTGACCTTGGGCAAGATCAAACTTCCTGGGCCTCAAGTTCCTTGTATCAGTAAGGATGGCATTCAGCTGTGTGTAACCCAGCCACAGTGGCTTATCTAAAAAGAGTTTAATTTTCTCAAAAATGTAATGCCCTGGGCTGATGCAGCAACCTCATGCCGGCATCAGCATCCCAGCCGCCCATTTCTTTACTCTCTGCCATCTTTAGCCTGTGACCATCATTCTTACATTTGTCATCTTTTGGTGGTAAGATGGCTGTTCCACCTCCAGGCTCACAAAAACAAAGAGGGGAAAGCAGGATCAGCTTCCCCAAAACTCTGAGATTACATCTGCACAGCTCATTGATCTGAACTGTGTTGCACGGGCCCCAGCCTTGTTTTCCCTAAAGCAAGGAGCTTGGGGAAATGAGTTATTTCATTGATGCATTGCAGCCTCAAGGAAAATGAAAGTTCAGTTGATAAGAAAGAAGAGGGAAATATGTTTGGTTAGCAAACAGCAATGTCTGCCAGGTGCCTCATATGAAATAAGGTTTCTGCTAGCTTCCATTCTACTACTCATTCATTCTTGCTCTTAACAAACATATATCAAATGCCCACTCGCTCTACACAGTCTTCTAGGTGATGGCATGCAGTATGGCACAGCTATGAACATAATTGGTAGAAAAATAAATATTGATTGCCTTGGACCACTAGCCCAGTAAAGTGGTCCTGTATAAACTGCGATCCAGTACAACACAGAGACCTCCCTTCCTCATTCGATGGACCAAGCATGAGGAAGCAATGGGTAAGGACTATCTCGAGAATCTAATAGCAGCCTGAATCGTAACTTCTGTCCGTTCGTTTCCCCTTCCTTCTCTGCTTAGTGTTTTAGAATGCCCCAACTCTGCTCTGTTCCATGAACAAAGGGAATCCTTCTTGGAGGAGAGAAGGTGAGATCAAGATTCCAGATCCTTTGGTGACCCACGAGGCAGAACTGCCTCCTCTTACCTGTCCCCTAGAGGTCACAGTTCATCAGGACACCACTCCAGGCAGTCCACTGCCATATCATCATTTAAATAAAAACTCAGCTGAGGACCCTGGAAACTTCACGTGCTGCTGTGGCCAGGATAAGTTGGTGCAGACTTTTGGAGAGCAAGGGAGAAGTCACATCAAGAGCATTCAAGCTTTTCCACTAGCTCGTCCAGGGCTCTGATGTTAGTGGGAATCAAGCCTAGGAAAATCACTCAAACTGGAGAAAACCTTTATGCACCAAGATGTTCACTGTGGCATTTGATACAACAGAACACCAAGGAAACAATCCAAATGTTCATCAACAGGAGAATATGGCACACACACTCAATAAAACATACAACCACTAACTATGATGGTGACAAAGACCACACTGCATCAAGAAAAATGCCTATGTGAATGTGTACGTGAAAATTACAAGATACAGACTTATATGTAAATCATCACTATAATTTTTAAGTATACACAAGGAAGAAATACCAAAAAAATAGTAACAGTGATAAGGGATTATGCGAACATGGGTGGTTAGATTTTAAGTGACTTATTTCTCTTACTCTTCAGATTTTTATGTATGTTTACGTGACTTTTTAATGGAAAAATAAATTCATAATTTGAAAAAGTTCAGGGATATTAAGGGTTTCACGAACTACTTTACATTCTCTAGTGTGATATATAAATTCTGGAAAAAAATAACAACCCAATGCATAACTAAGTCTTTTCACTGGTATGCCTTAGAAGAAAGATGGTAAGAAGCGACAGAAACACAAACGTAATGTTTGTTCTAAATTTTACCAAACTTGATAGGACTTACCTTTTTTTAACCTACTCCTAGTAGTTAAACAGAATTTAAGAAAGCTCTAGTCCTCTATTTAAATTCCTAAATTCTGAAAACACTTTCCTCAGTCAAGCAGAATGTCATGGCAACAGACCACATTCGCAGGCCACCACTGATCACCCCTGAATCATTTGGGCAAGCCAAGCAGAAGATTCCCTTTTAGCCCAACTACAATTTTATTTTTCAGTACAGAGCAGGTATTACCTTTTTTACCTTTTTCTCTTTCCACCAAAATTGCCTAAGCAAAGCTAGCCAATGCATTTGCAAGCCAACTTGTTATTTCCACATTTTCCCAACCTGCCCCAACCTGTCCGAGAATCACCTGGAGAGGAAATCTCCCACCGGGGGATGGAAAGTAGTTCAGCCTCCAACTAGCATCTGGGTCTGAACGCTTCAAGTCTTCCCTCAACTCTTCTCCCAACTTGGGCTGCAGAGTGATGGCTCCTGAAGATATCTATCCACACTGCTTGATGAATCCAGACATTTGGTTATTAAGTGAGAGTTTCAGAGCACCTGCCTGGTTTAGAGGTCTGTGGTTAGCCTCCCGTTGTTGGGGACACAAGATTGATTAAGTCCCTGCCTTCAAGGAGCTTGTAGTCTAGTTAGGCAGATGGCCACAATAGACAACATGCACACAAATAACACATGGCCATGAAGGAAAGGTATGGGCTGGGGAGCTGGCTTTGAGCTGAGAAGAGAATCAAACTCAAGGTTTTAAGTTCAAACACAGGAGATAGACATGGACAAGGCCAATGTTCAACCCTGCTCTTGAGGTTGTGTCTAGGGTGTATGTGAGTTCTTCGTATCTAAGCTCTAGATCAGTGGTTCTTGAGTTTGGTCAGGGGAGGGGAGAGGGTTGGACTCTGAAAACCAGATGAGTGTCATGGAACCCTGCCCCGGAAAATGTGCACATAATATACACACCTATATTTGCATGTAATGGACTACGTCCCTCCAAAGCCATCCATGACTCCCAGGACAACACAGTAAGATTATAATAACTAATATTGAGCATTTTCTGTATTTTAGGATATGCATTAATTCTGTACACATATTATTTCCTTTGATCCTTACAACAAAACTAAGATAAATTCAGCATTGTTTCAATTCTATGCATAAGGAAACTGAGGCCCAGAGAAGTTACTTGCCCAAATTAGAAAGTGTATTCAAGACAAGTCAAGCAACCAAATGTATGCTCTTTCAAATAACAACTGGATGAGGAAGATAATCATGATCACCCCACCTCCACTACCACCACCATTTTACAGATGAGAAAACAGAGGTCTTGGGAGGTTAAGAAACTTGCCCCAGACCATGTGGAGCACAGATTAAGAACTCTGACAAAGAGGCAGGACAGAAGGAAAAAGCTTTGAAATCCCGCGTGAGCCATACTTGCAGGGAAGCTTCTTGAAGCAAAAGACTCAATATCTGGCTTACCACTGGAGTAGGTGCTTCTTTCTGGGGGAATGCAGAGGGAAGGAAGGCTGCAATTGGCACTAGCCTTTTGCAATGACCCTACAGCACCCTGAGAAGTCTAGAAGGAGCCCAGAGCCCCAGCCCAAGTGAGAAGAGGGAACTGGAAGAGATGATCTGTGAGATCCATATGCTAATCTGGAAGTTCTGAACCTCAGCCAGAGTTCAGCATCCTCCTCCAAAGGATAAAAAGGAGAGAGGTGAGCAGGGACTCTAGGATTGCAGAAGATGACAGGTGCCACCATGAAGCAATCCATCAATATACTGCTTATTGAACCATGATGCTGTGCCCAGCACATGGGGAGGTCATTCGTTCCTTCAGGGCCAGGGATGCAAAGAAGCTGGAATAAAATAGAAGATGCCACTTGCCAGAACCGTCCATGCACCTTCAAGGTCTATTCACAATAGGCGTCTCTGGAGAGCCGATATTTTCTTCTACCATCAAACAAAACATTTCCAAGTGCCTCTTTTGGAAACATGTTCAAGCCAGTGATAATACTTCAATCTCACCACATTTTAGACTGGAAGTGGTATAAACCACCACACTGACCAGGCTTGGTGCCAAGGACTTCGGGCTGCTTTCAGAAGTCAAGTTCACTGGCAGAGGATGAACATCTGCCAACTCCAAAGATAGTCAAAAAATATGGCTCTGCAAACAAGAGGTTACTCCTGATTGTAGCAATCAGAAACGCTTCATTCCTACTTGTGTGTAAATCTCACCTCTCCCATTAAGCCTACAGGAGACAAGATAGAGCACTGGTTAAATTATAAGATTTTATGGCAAAATAGTCCTGTCCAGCCCCCGGCTAGTTATGTAACCTTGGGCACATTCTTGAAGCCTCAGCTTTCATCCAGAAAGTGGAAATAATAATATTGATTATTTCAAAAGGATTGTTGGGAGGATTCATCAAAACTGTGAATGCAGGGTCCGGCACAGGATAAACCCTCAACAAAATAGCAACTATATTATTATTCTAAATTTTTTAGAACAAAGACCTTATGTCCTTAGAATGTACAGGTCAATGTCTAGACATTCACGTGTTTAATGAATAAAGAAATAATTTTTCAATCACGTGGAACAATTTCTCCAAAAGGTTATCCACTGGTATATTCATGTTAGCAACAGTGTAGCATTTAACTAATCAGGTTTTTTTTTTCCAGGCCAAAGCAAACCGTGTAACTCTGATAGAATTATTCCTGAACCTGTTACTTGTGAGGGCATTCTGTGATTCTCAGAATTTACAATTATTTCTATTGAAAACAGAAACAAAATGGAATTCTTTCCTAGTAGCAAAAAGGACGCTCAAGAGACGTCCTACCAAGTTTCTGTGTCTCATTCTGATCTCATAAAATACATAGAAAAGAAAACAAACAAAAACAAAGCACTTCAAATGTCCCATTGCAGTGAACTCCAGCTGTGTGAAAGGATCGAGTGGAATAGAAACTGCCATCTCTTTTCTCCAGCTCTAACCAGGGTGAATCAGGAGGAAGCAGGAAGCACTGGGCTTCTCTGCCTGCATTCCCAGGACCCAGCACGCTCCCAGCCCAGTGGAGGCCTCCAGAGATAAGTCAGCCTTGGCAAAATCTTATGATTTAATGGCCACTCGTAAAAACACAATGTCTCACCACTGTGGGAAAAGCCCCCAGAAGGCAGGGTCAGCTGACTCCCATCTCACCCCTCTCCCCAGAGCACCCCACACCCAGAGCGCGACTGCAGCACCAGCCGCCTCAACATGTCCTACGCGTGAGAACTTGGCAGCATTTTTCCTGGAAGGCGCTCAGTTTATAATGACTAGTGGTTCCCAGCTTCCACCTGCTTTTGTTTAGAAAGTCTGCTCTTGACAAGGTGGAGCTTTCTCATCCCAAGCACGTCCACCGCCTTCAAAAGCAGCCTGGTATGAGTTGCCGTGAAAATGACCCAGCCTAAAGGGAAGCTGATGTTAACATCCAGAAGCTTGTGTTTCTCTGAGTGTTGGGCATTGTTTTGTATCTTTCATGTGGGAAGGGGCAGTTGGGTGACATCTTAGGGTTGAACTGTAAGGCACATCTACACAGCTGCAGCTATCTGGTTAATTCAGAGTGAAACATCTGTTTTAACTGTCTCACCCAATTAATAAAATGTATACCGTAGAACCTTCTGTAATGTTGACCCAAGGGGGCAGGGCAAACCCCGACACCATAGCTAGCACTGTCCCTCTGGGCTTGCACTCCCGTTGGTTCCCTCATGAGTCACAGGTCAGTTCTTGGTTCATATTGGAGGTGTCAGATTCAGAACCTGTAGACTAAATCCAGATGCAGCTGCCTTTGGTTGGTCTGCGTGGTGTTGGCCCACATGGAGATTTCCAGAATTTTTAGTATTTCACAGTATATTTTAAAATTGGGAGATCTGTGCAAGAAATCCAGATATCTGACTTCTCTTAAAAGCTCAAGAGATCTGACGATGTGGGACCATCATTCTTGAGTGGCGGCGTTGGGCTGGGACTGAGCAGCTGCTGTCTCCTGCAGAATGAGCTCTCCAGTTCCTGTTTCACCCTGTTTATTCCTGCTGGATCCTCACACAAATATGAATCACTGCCCTGCTCTATAAGAACCCTGCTGTGCAATCTTGATGTGACCTCATTTTCCAGTTCAGCTGTACTCTAGGCGGGACTCCACTTGCCTCAGGCGGTGTTGTTGGCTGGCTCTGAGGAACCAGACCAGAGAGGGAAGGTGTGAAGCACCTGGAACCCTACCTGGACTCCACCACACACATCCCATGGTCCTTGTCTCATTCTGTGTGCCCAGTAGGCTTAGCAACTCTCAGCAATGACACCAGTGAGTGATCCCTTCGCCCTGGTACCTTCAGGGACCCCCAGGACATCCTGAGAAGGAAGGCAACCAACATTGACTTTATCGACCATTTTGGTCTTCAGGGGTCCAGAGTGCCCCTGGTGGACACCACTCACAATTTTAGCTTTGCCATCTCTTTGTCTTCACTTGGGTTCCACTTAGCAATCCCCAACAAATACGAAAAGGGCTCTAGGAGGAAAAATATTCAAGAACATCCCGTGGTAGCACATCCCAATGCCTAACAATCCTCCCTCTGTATGAGGAACTATTTTCATGTCCAACCAAAATCACCAGTGAAGCAGTTTGAAGGCATCTCATCTTAGTTGGTCAAGAGAATATGAAAGTACTGCTTACCACCCCCTGTGAATACATCCCTTGTGGACAAAATACTGTTATTAAACTGCCATGCGGCCTTTTCCTCTAACCACTAAAGCTTATTTCTCAACTTTTTGTTCACTCTTGAAGCTCTCGCCTGAAGTTTGTTTGAGTTTTCTTCATCTTTCTAGATTCATGTAACTCAAAACTAGATGCAGCATTCTAGCAAAGTTCTGAGCAGTGCTAAATATAATAGGGATTGCCTCGTGGTTTCTAATTGTGAAGTCCACTTTTAGATTTGACTTCCAAACCAGAGTGCCTTGTTGCTGACTCATGGTCAGCCCAGGCTCCACGTGATTTTTAGACGTTTTTCAGCTCCACGTGCATCTACCCTGTCACTGCTCCTCAGAGATTTGAAAGGTTGAGTTTCTCCCCTGCGAGCACAATGCCCTTTGTCTCTTCTGAGCTTTGCTTTTATTGTTTTCTCTCCATGTCTCTAAGCCAAGAGCATTGTGAATTCTGAACCGTAGCGAAATGCTGATTCCTAACGTCCCCCTCCCAGCTTGAGGAAACCACATGGCACTGTAAGATCTGTTCCCCTCTTTCGCTGCTTCCCTGCGGCACCCTCACACCTTCAGCAGTAATCGTGGTAGCTCTTTGCCTGCTGTGGACTTAGACCCTCACTAGTCAAATTGTGGTCCATGGACCAAGAGGAACAGCATGACTTGGAAGCTTGTAAGAAATGCAGAATCTCAGGCCCCACCCCAGGTCTATGAGTCAGAATCTGCATTCTAAAACCAGCAGCTGATTCAGACGGAGATTGACGTTTGAGAAGTACTGGTTTATATTACCTGGTTTTGTTGATAAGATCATTTTTGGAAAAAATTGAAAGAATTCCCCAAATCATAGTTAGTAGTGCAGCTATCTCTTGTCTACCTACTAGTTCCACCAGTCAGTTCTAGGAGAGTTACTAGTGTTATAAGTCAGATTATTTAGAAAGTAAAGATTATATAGTTTTGATGAGAATTCATTTCAATTCAACATTTATTGAATACCTCCTAAGGACTGAGTTATTTGTTGTAGGAGACACAGATATGCGAGATACTCAGGAGACAGTGCCCGTCTTCAAGTAATTTGTAATTTGGTAGTGCACATACATCAAGAACTCTAATATGTGTTGAACTACGGTAAGTGGATTAAACAATGTGCTCTGCCTTCAGAGAAGGAAGAATGTGGTAGGTATCCGGGCCTGAGGAAATATCAATTCCCTCTTCCCTTGGAAGGTTTTCAATTAAACATGATTGGTTCTCCAGTAGCCATGTATGAGCTACACAGACCTGCTCCCTCCACAGGTGGCTGAATTCACTGAGAAAGACAAGTGTAAAAAGAAAGTTAGCACACGCCCCCATCAGCAAATCTACCACCTGACCTGCCTCTGTGTCCTTCATGCTGTGGATGGATTCTCTCTGCTCCCATTCCGGCCCACTCACCACTGAATCCTATCTCCTCTTGCCATCACAAGGGCTTTGCTCCTGCAGTTATCTCCTCTGTCTCATGCGTCATCAATTTCCTTTCTACTCCATCAGTGCTTCTCAACCAAGAATAATTTTGCATCCTCCAAAAACCATTTGACAATGCCTGGGAACATTTTCGTTGTCATTACCAGGGGCTGCTACTGGGATCTAGTGGGGTCAATAGTGCCAAGGTTGAGAAATCCTGGACTAGATCATTCTTATTCAGCACACAAATACGATGTGATGTCCCTTTATGGACTGAATTGTGTCCCCCCAGAATCCTGTGTGAAGCCCTAACCCCCAGTGTGGCTGTATTTGGAGAGAGCACCTTTAGGGAGGTAATTAAGGTTAAATGAGATCATAAGTGGAGGGCCCTAATCTGATAGGACTGGAGTCCTTATAAGAAGAGGAAGAGACACCAGTGATCTCTCTCTCTCTCTGTGTGCACAGAGAAAAGCTCATGTGAGGACACAGCGAGAAGGTAACATCTGCAAGCTGGGAAGAAAAGTCTCACCAGAAACCAACTTTGCTGCCGCCTTGATCTTGGACCTCCAGCCTCCAGGAAAGTAAATTCCTGATGTTTAAGCCACACAGTCTGTGGTAATTTGTTATGGCATCCCGACTACACTATTACAACCCCCATTCTTAAACAATAATTTTCCACAATCAACTGGTGAATGGAAAAACAAAATGTGGGATATCTTTCTGGTAGAATACTATTCAGCAATGAAAAGAACAAAAGGATACACCCTGCAACATGAGTGAGTGCCATGCTAAGTGAAAGAAGCCTGACACCAAAGACACTATGCTGGATGATTTCATATGTATGAAACTCCCAGGAAAGGCACATCTATGGAGACAAAAAGCAGATCAGTGTTTGCCTGAGGTTGGAAGTAGGAACTGGGTTAACTGTAAATGGGCACAAAGGATTTTATTCAAGTGATAGAAATGTTCTAAGACTGGTTTATGGTGATGGTTGCATAACTTGGGAAATTTACTAAAAATCATGGAATTGCACAGTTAAAATTGTTGAATGCTATGGTATATAAAGTATACCTCAATGAAGGTGTTCAAAATAAAATAAAGTAAAATTAAATTGTCTAAAAGATATTTTTAAGTATTCAAAGTCTCCCCCTTTTTTTTTTACCCTTTTCTCTCCAACAACCGGCCCTCTTCTCAGCTCCCATTTGCAAACCCTCCAGAGCGTCTGTAGCCCACCACCCCCCGCCCTCACCTCCCTTTCTCCACAGCCTGCTCCAACCAGGCTTGCTCCTACTAACACAGGTCTCATCAAATCACAAGGACCTTCACATACCAGATCGGACAGGCAATTTTCATTACCATCTGCAGCCTTTCACACAGTTGATAACTTTGTTCTTGAAACACACCTGTCCCTCCGCTTTTAGGCCACCAGCTTCTCCTGACTCTCCTCTACCTCAGTGGCCGCCCTTCTCAGCCTCCTTTGCTGAATCTTCCTATCGCCTGACCTCTCAGCGTTAGAGGAACCCCTGGGCTCATCCTCAGACCTCTTCTCTATTCTACACTTACTTAAGTGGTCTTGCTCCTTCATGCTTTCAAATGCCATTTATACACTGAAGACCCCCAAATTTGTATCTCCACTCCACACTCTTCCCTGAACTCCAGGCTGCCTAGGCTGAATATATCTACCCTTGAACATCTGATAAGCAACTCAAACTTAAGTTGTCCGAAGCTGAGCTCTAGATCCCTCTCATTCCAAATCCATCCCCCAATTTGCCACGTCCCAGTAAGTGGCACCACCATTCACCCACTTGCTGAGGCTGAAATCTTGGAGTCATCCTCGACTTTGCACCCCACCTCCATCAGTCCACCAGCAAACATAGTTTGATCTCTCTCCAAAATATATAGTCAACACAAGGGGCTGGCCTGGTGGCACAGCACACAAGTGGACAGAGTTTGTACTCTCTACTTCAGCGGTCTAGGGTTCACAGGTTCGGATCCTGGGCATGGACCTACACACCGCTTATCAAGCCATCCTGTGATGGGCTCCTACATAGAAAATAGAGTAAGATGGGCACAGATGTCAGCTCAGGGCCAATCTTCCTTAGAAAAAAGAGGAGGATTGGTGGCAGATGTTAGCTTAGGGCTAATCTTCCTCAAAAAAAAAAAACTATGGTCAACACAAGCACTATCGCCTATCCACTGTACCCTCTTTGCCCAAGCTGTCATCACCTCTTGCCTGGACTGTTGCAGTAGCCTCCCAAGTAATATCTCTTCCGCTTTGCTCCCTCAGGTCTGAGTCTCACACAACAGCCACAGCAATACTATTAAAATGCAATGGGGCTCCCACCTGCTCCCCAAGTAGGTGGGCCTGCCCCTGTGGAGGTGATGGTGCATTTTGTGGAGAGGAGGCAGTGATCCTGTCCTGAGGGGCCAGCCAGCTATAAGGGACAAGGACACAAGGACAAAGGAGTGTGTGACGAAGAGAGATCACAGAGGGCAGTAGAGTAAAATGTGGCCCGGCATGAGTGGACATTGAACCAAGGCGGAGGCCCCAAGGGAGACAGGCAGTTGCAATCTCTCTTCTTGCTGGGGCTGTGGTCTGGGGAACCCTCTGAGCAGATCAAGTACCAGAGGCAGAGCTGTCTTTAAAAAAAGGATAGGGGCCGGCCTGGTGGTGTAGTGGTTAGGTTCACGTGCTCCACTTCGGTGGCCCGGGGTTCACAGGTTTGGATCCCAGGCACAAACCTACACAGTGCTCATCAAGCCATGCTGTGGCAGCATCCCACATACAAAAAAATAGAGGAAGATTGGTACAAATGTTAGCTCAGGGCCAATCGTCCTCATACACACACACACAAAAAAGGATAGCATGAGCAGTGGATGGAGGTTGCCACATCACAAGCCCCTGTGACCATGCATCTCCCTGGGGACCCACAGCAAAAGTCGTGCAGGGAAACTGAAATGTCCATGTTCACACCAGTGTTTGACTATGTCCAGATCAGCAAGGAGAAGTGACTGATGTGAGTGCTGACTGAGTGGTGGCATGGGCATGGCATGACCAGCTCCATTGCCCAGTGCCCAATGTCATGCCAGTGGCCCAACCAGCCCCGGGTCAAGAGCAGCATGACAGATGTGGCCAGGCCAGGAGGAAAGAGGCTCCCTCCCTTGGAGTCTGTCCAGATCTGTCCGTGTTGGGGTAAACAGAAGCTGCATCTGACACTTGCCACTGGCTGTGCCTTTCACCTCCAGCTGTGCCCCTTCAGGCACTTGGGAAGACCTCGTTGCCTACCGAGAAGCCCTCGCTCCTGAGACCTCCAGTGGAGGTGCAGCAGGCCCCAGGCCACCCCAGCCAGGGACACGATGGGTGGCTGTATTGTGGCAGAAGGCAGGAAGAGACTAGCGGTCACAGAGCTCCGCAAGAAGGGTCAGGATTAGTTCAGCTCGAGCAATCTTCACATGTCCCTGGGGTGTCTGGGGCCATTTCTTCTGATGGCATTGTGCAGAGAGAATCCAGCATGACACTCACACACAGACTCTGCCCATGGAATGCCCTGTCTGTTCACGCAGGCTCATTCCTTCCACAGTCCCCCAGTTTGCAGTTGGGGCCAAAAAGGCCACAATATGAGCAGCAGCAGCAGGGGCAACAACAGGCCCCACAGCCAGGGCCCTGAGGGCAGCAGCCCCACATCTGCAGCCCAGGATGGGCAAACGCAGCAAGGACAGGACCCGCCCCCAGGCCCAAGAAGAGGTGGGGTCGGGGAGGAGCCACCAGCAGGTCCTCATGGTGTCCTAACGAGGTCCTGGTGGGTGCTGCCGTGTGGCAGTGGGCTGGATACCAGGCCCTCCACAGAGGGCCATGGATGTGGCGATTGCAGGAGCACAGACACTGGCAGGTCCATGGAGGAAGCATATGGAGGTCTATGGAGCTAAAGGCCCAGAAGCGGGAGCCTCCTCTCATCCTTGCAGAGGGAAGGTGACAGGAGCCATCACGATGGCAGCCACAGGGCCTCCCAGCCGGTGCCAACGCCCAGGAGGGAAGAAGGCGGAGAAGGGAGAACTTCCCATCACCATGGAGCAGGGGCTGATGTGTCCACCGCAACTGTCCTCCAGCTGGACCCATGAGATGACAAAACCGCCAGCCCCGAGAGACCCCAGACATTCCCCAGTCAGGGGGAGCCGACACAGCCAGCCCAGGCTCTGCCAGTGACAGCAGCAGGGCCAGCCCGCCCTCTGCAACACCACCACGGGCCCCCGTGAGCTTGAGGGTGGGCGTCTGTCTGAGGCCTCAGGGGAGCATCGGGCTATCGTGGAGACAGCAGAGGGTTGTGGGGGCCGAGGTCCCTGCTGCTACTGTGACATCCGGGACCAGGGAGGCGGTGACCTTGGACCCCACTCTCAGCCAGGACCCCACAGCCTTCCTCCCTGAGCCTCAGTGGAGGAACGGAGATAAAGGAATCTCAGGGCCACACGCATCCTCTGTGGGACTCCATGCCCCACAGCCCAGCAGTGGCCACACGGTGGATTGTGTGATGTTACTGGGCTGAAGCCCAAGACCCCAGTCCCCAGAGGGCCCCCCACACTCTCACTCAAGAGCCAGTGTGAGGGCACCCCGCTCCTGCACTCCTGGCTTCGTGTCCCCAGGCTGCTGGCAGGGAAGGACCCCCGTCCCCTCCCTCTGTCCTCCTCGTCTCCCTCCTCTCCCCCAGGGCCCGAACGCAGACAGTCAGTGCAGGCCACAGACTCAGCAAGGACAGGAGTGCTGCCCCCTCGGATGGCAGGGAGACGAGCAGGGGACAGAGCAGGTGTGGACACGCACAGCGGGCACAGTCCCAGAGTGAAGACGGGCAGGGGACGGAGCGGGTGTGGACACGCACAGCGGGCACAGTCCCGGAGTGAAGACGGGCAGGGTACGGAGCGGGTGTGGACACGCACGGCGGGCACAGTCCCAGAGTGAAGACGGGCAGGGTACGGAGCGGGTGTGGACACGCACGGCGGGCACAGTCCCAGAGTGAAGACGGGCAGGGGACGGAGTGGGTGTGGACACGCACAGCGGGCACAGTCCCAGAGTGAAGATGAGGAGGGGACGGAGCGGGTGTGGACACGCACGGCAGGCACAGTCCCAGAGTGAAGACAGGCAGGGGACGGAGCGGGTGTGGACACGCACGGCGGGCACAGTCCCAGAGTGAAGACGGGCAGGGGACGGAGCGGGTGTGGACAAGCACAGCGGGCACAGTCCCAGAGTGAAGACGGGCAGGGGACGGAGCGGGTGTGGACACACACAGCGGGCACAGTCCCAGAGTGAAGACAGGCAGGGGACGGAGCGGGTGTGGACACGCACGGCAGGCACAGTCCCAGAGTGAAGACGGGCAGGGGACGGAGCGGGTGTGGACACGCACAGCGGGCACAGTCCCAGAGTGAAGACGGGCAGGGGACAGAGCAGGTGTGGACACGCACGGCGGGGACAGTCCCAGAGTGAAGATGACCTGGGGTCAGGGCTGCACCTCACATACCACTGAGAGGAAAAGCAAGTCGCAGAAGAATACTTAAAAGCAAGACCAAAAATGTATGTGGGGGGCACTGGTCTGGAATAACAGTAGAGAAACGAGGACATGAACACGCAGCAGTCAGCAGCGAGGGTGTCCACAGGGTGGGGAAGAGGTGATGTGACCAGGGAGGCACACACCAGGGGCTTGGCCAGAGCTGGAGATTGTATTTCTGAAGCAAAGCGCTGGTACACAGGCGTTTATAGCACACCTTTTTGCATTCTAACATCCCTAATGTCAGGATGGTCTTTAAGTTGCTGTCAGCCAGGTGGCATCTGTGATGTATTTGCCTTGCTTTAGAAATACCCTAAACAATTGCTTTCACCTATTTTTTCAATGTTTTAAATAACTTCCGTAATTTAAAGAATAACAGTGAAAGTGAATGCAACAACTACAATGTCATAAGAAGGTCTATAAATATGGCAACCATTTCTACAGAAAGCAAAATATTGAAACTAGTAAACATTGAAAATGTCCCTCAAAAAATGGTTTCCATGACAGCAAGACATGTAACTATTTTATAACAAAGAAGTTAATTCAAAATTTTCTAACTATTATGATTTAAAACTTGAACTACCATTTTATGTTCAATAATTTGCTTTGTATAATTCACTTAGACTGCCATAATTATTGTTTGTAACCGTTATTAGTGAGAAGTAAATAACCTACTCCCTCTTTTCTTACTCAAGGAAGGACCATTTTCTCACTCACACGAACGTGCTGCATTGTTATCAGTCCCGGGTATGTTAGGTGAGTAGAGAAACACTGATGGTTAAGGGTAACAACAAGAACAAAATAAGGGAATACGAATGCGGATAATGGAGTAACAAATTTAAATCCATGTTATTAGCACGTTGGTAGGCATTTTTAGATCAAGTGCCAATTCGCTTTGTAATTTTTGATATTGCTTGCACGTTTTGTCTCCTTAAGTTGTTTAAAACAGCCAACAGTACTTGATAATATTAGATTTGTGAGCACCTAAATTAAATTTAGCAGCCAATATTTAAATTGGGAGGAATCCAATTTGTGAAATTCATAACTTCTTTTGTGTTTAATCATTGTGTAACTACTGTCTGAATATTTAGATGAATGTTGATTGCTTGACCCTTAATAAGTTGGACATTCGACAAAGCAGAAATTGTATTGAGTATTTGTCTCCGTGCACAGAAACCCAAGGAAATTCCAGATTACACCAAGATTTACCACATCCAGGAATCAATGCCTGGACCGCACATAAAGCATTAGTGGTCTAGGAAGGAGTCTGGCATGGGGACTCTGCCCAAGAGGGACACTTTACACTAGACAGCGACCCGCCAGTCAGATCATCTCTTCTAGAGCTTGACTCTAAGACAGTCAACCGTCCATGTGTAAAAGCAGACAGAAATGGAAGAGCAGAGAGACATCTGTTTGCAAGGCAAGTGAAGTCACTGCGGTAAAGACAATACCTGCTTCCAGGGGAGCGGCAAGGGTCACCATAGGTGCTCTTAGGTCCCCCAGCTGCCACTGGGTCCTAAACATCAATGAGCAAGGTGGTATGAGGTTCTGTGAGCCCGCTGTGGCGATTTCCTGTAAGTTCCATTCCCTCCATAGCCTGCAATGCCATGAGAGCACCCACAGGGAGCATCTACCACTGTCACCATTGCTGTGTTAAGCACTGAGGGTAAATAACGTGTGCCTTATTCAGTCTCAAGACAGCCCTGGTGGTCTAGTCGTTAAGATTCATTCCTCTCACTATTGCCACCTGTGTTCACCTCCTGGCTAGGGAACCACTCCCCCCGTCTGTTGAGTGTCATACCGTGGCAGCTGCGTGTTCAGACCATCCTTTTGCCCAGAGCTGCAGCCTGCTCGCAGGTGTGTTCCTGTGCTCTCCCCATCCGCCGTAGGTATCTTCCCCTGCGTTTGACACTTTCCACGGCAGGCCAGCTTCAGTGGGTCAAAGAGGTATGTTGACATAGGAGCTCTTAATCTTGAGAGAGACTCAAACCCAACTCTGTCCTTTGCTACCTGTGCATTTCAAACTCTCTGGACCTGAGTTTTTTGCCGTAAAATGAAGGTAACAGACCTATTTCAGAGGACTATTATTGTAAAGCTTAATAAAAATAAATAAATAACTATGCAGAGCTGTTTGACTTAGTACCCAACACATAACAACTGCTCAATATATAACACTAACTTACAAACAATTAATAGCTGCAGTGGTGTATGAATTGTTATGTATTTGTTTATTTTTCTAAAGAGAGTCATAGCTTTTAGCAAGTTATCAAAGAGATCATTCTTCCTGCTTGCTGTTTTTCCCAGTAGAAAGGAACTCTTGTTCAGACTGGAACGCATATCCACACTCCAAGGACTCTCCCAAGTGTAGACACAGTTTGACGAGTAAAACAGACTGCCTTCCCTTTGATGTCACCCACCATGAAGGGATGCAGGGGAGAAGGATGTTACCATGAAAAAATAAATCAGGAAATGAATTAAACAGGGGTCCCAACCTCTCCCTTCTCTCCCCTCACACCCTCACCTCCAGTTCCCAGGGCCTCCAATTTGGTCAATGTCCTATCCCAGCTAAACATATCCCCAGAAAAGGATCTGAGAAATCCACCGGTATTGAGACCAGGATGAAAAAGAACACGAGATTCCCAGGAATATACACATTTGAGAAGTTGGGCAAAGCTAAAATCAACGGGATGAAGTTCTGGTTAGGGAACTACAGGCTTCAGGAATGCGAGGAAGGAAAAAATGCTGTGTTACTGGGACATGTTCCCAGGGCCACTATCATGAGACCACACAAGGCCTGTCCCAGGTTGGTGGTCTGCTACTGGCCAGAAGAGGAGGCTAAAATTAAAATGAATGTCTTATTGTTCTAAAAATTAAATTAAAATGTAAAAGACAAGCCTTGAATGTCAATATAACAGTCTTGAAAAAGAACGAGGTGGACATATATGAGCTGAGATGGAAAGAGACATTAAGTGGAAAAAGCGGGATACAGATCAGTATGCATAGAATGAATATATATATATATATGCTTCTATTATACATGGAAAATTCCAGAAAGATACAGAGCAAACTGGTAACAGTGGCAATATCTGAGGAGGCAGCCTTGGAGGATTGGAAGCCTGGGGTGGGAGAAAGACTTTTTTCTACTTTTTCACTTATATTCTTTTATGCTGTTGATTTCCTTTTTATCATATTCATGTACCACTCTTTTGATTTGAAAAATAGGTTTGAGAGGCTGGCCCAGTGGTATAGTAGTTAAGTTGCCGAGCTCTGCTTCAGCAGCCTGGGGTTGACAGGTTCAGATTCCAGGTGCAGACCTGTACACTGCTCATCAAGCCATGCTGTGGCGGCATCCCACATACAAAATAGAGGAAGATTGGCACAGAAGTTAGCTCAGGGACAATCTTCCTCACCAAAAAAAAAAATAGATTTGAAAAGACAGCATGAGTAAATTCAGTGAGCTATGAAATCTTTTGATAAAACCAACAGAATATAATATTATTTTTAAAAGACTAACAAGAAGCCGCAGTTAACAACTAAACAGGATGCCATGAATCAAACCCACAGCCAAAATATTTTGCTATGATTCAGAATTCAGGGTAAATTCAGTGATATAAAGTGTTATTAAAGGCCATTGAAGTACCAGGATATTGGAGAGGAAAACTCCCCAATACTTGAGCTGGCTTTCTCAACAATGTAAGTTTTTATCTTAGAAAGAACATCCACAACACTCCCACATCTGTTTTTGAACAGAGAAAGGGTTTCAGGAAGTCTTGCTCTTCATTAGTCAAACCGGCCCCTCCCCGCTGAGGCTGCCTTGGGTTCTGAGCCTGAGAACCAGCGTGGCACACACCAGCTGCCTTGTTCTTAATCAACAGAATAGTCCCTGCTAGCTGGAGCAATAGGATCACGGTGGGTCGAAATACAACCCACAGAGCACATAGCGTGAGGCGTGGGTGTGCGCGCTCACACGCCTGGGCGTCAGACCCAGGGTTTTAGGGACCGCTCTGAGAATTTTTGCTCAGTTTCTCATGTTTCTGCTTTTGGGATTTGATGATTACATTGTTAATGAAGAAAAACAAAAGCCCCACAAGTCCTGAAAACTAGAAAATTTCCCAGTGGAACATTCTATTAAGAAGAAGGGGGAAAAAAACCCTCACATCTCCACCAGCCAGACGCCACAGTCAATTCCCAAAGGTGCTGAGAACAGCAGAGAAAGCGCTCCTGGAGAAATTCCTCGGAAATAGTCTGCTTCACCAAATACTACACAACTAAAATTAAACTAAAATATTTTTTTTAAGTTGGCTTTGAAAAGACACTGTTAACATTCAAAATACTCATTTCCTCTAGGCTTCATGGAAGTAGTAAATACATTTGTGAACTAAAAAGGCAACTGAGAAACTAAAAAAGCAACTGACAAACATTTAAAGGCAGATGGATCCATGAAATCAGACAGTAGGTTTCACGTTATAGGCAGTTTCCTGGTGAATTTTTTCAGCATGTTGGCTCAAACATGCTAGTGACATTTGTTAAGATACAGATCCAGAGACCCAAATGAATCTGTCAGAGAGTCTACTGTATCTGGCACCGTGGGACATAACAGGGAGACTATCCTCAAGGAATTACTCATGTTAGAGAGACCCATAGAAATGCACTGCAGCAATTAGAATCACACTGCAGAGCGAGCGAGATCAAAGCGAAGGCCTTTAACGTTTTTTTCAAATCAACCTCTATAAACAGGTTGCCATATGTGCCAGGCACTATGCTTAATGCTTCAAGTTCTTTCTCTTATTTAATTCTCACCCTGTCTCCGTGAGGTAGATGCTATTGCTGTCTCCATTTCAAAATGATCAAACAAAGGCTTAGAAAGACTTGTACCGTTGGCCCTCCGCATCCCAGGCGCATTCACGGATTCAGCCAACCTTGGAAGGCCTGCATGGTTGCACTGTACTGAACACGTACAGACTTTTTTCTTGTCATTGTTCCCTAAAGCAGACAGTATAACAACTATTTACAGAGCATGTACATTGTATTACGTGTTATAAGGAATCGAGAGAGGATTTCAAGCATACAGGAGAATGTGCACAGGTCACATGCAAATACTACGCCATTTTGTAGAAGGGCTTTGAGCTTCTGGGGATCTGGGGATCCACAGGGGTCCTGGAACCAATCCCCTGGGGATGCCGAGAGACAACTGTCATCACTAAGACCAGAACCAGGGCTCAACCACCCTGTTCTATTTTTTCCGAGCATTTAACCAGACGCAAGCACCATCAGCGCTGTTGGCTCTCCAAGCTACACATTTTCAGGCACTAGATCTGCATCTAGGCCCCAATCAACGTAAAAAAATAAACTCCCTAAATTTACTGTTTTTCTATGATCTCTTAGAGAGTTCTACATGCAACTGTGCCAAAACCAGTGTGAAAAATGTCACTTCGGTCATTTGTGGTTACCTTTATGAGCAGTCCTCCTTGGCCAGACTCTATGTTATCTAATGTATAGATTATTCTTCTAATATTAGCTAGTCATATAGAATTAATTTCCTCTTCCTTGCTTTAAAATGTTCTGTTACTCCTACAAGAAGAATTAGAATCAAATCAAATTATGTTTATCTCATATAATAAATGTGTTTTAGGAAAGTGATATATAAATAGAATAAGATGTTAAATACACTGGGGGAAATGTTATTGGAAAAAAAGGTTGGATGAATCATCTTGTACTGTAAAGAATTCTTTCATGTGAATTTCTTTAATCCACCCCAGTCCAAAAGCATGTTTCAGTCAGTTTAGAAAGATACGTATAATCTGAGATAAAATAAAATTTGAAAACGGTAATGGATTCAAGTCAAATGGAACACAATGGTAGCCAGCAGTGAAATGAGTACACAGAATCCATCAAGGTCTTTGCACCTCACAGAAGGGCCCCAAATTCAGCTCGAAGCTGTCCAGCAGCCAACATCTAGAGCAGAACGTGATCGGTTACACAATTGTAGGTGTCCATATGATTTTACACCACTGATTGATAGATATTTTCTGAATATTTCCACATACCTCCTGACCTTAAGGAGATCCTTGATCTGCTCTGACACCCTGTTTCCCCTGCAGCCATCTCTGCGGAAGCTGCTTTCTCTCACACGCACTTTCCTCAGGATGCACCAGAGTCAACGCCGTCCTACATATTCACCGTTATTTCCAGACCACTTTTTTATCTACATTTTGTAAAAAAAAAAAACCTCATTCCTCTTGTCATCTGCCATCCTCCAGTCACTTCCCCTCATCCCTCAAAGAATTTGGCATCTAGCTGTCATTCTTCCACCTGTGGGTGCTCTGGGTGACTCCAGATCACAATGGACGCCCGTCCAACACCTAGCTGCTCCGTGCCTGTCCTCATCACCTTCAGCGTCCTGCTCCGTTCCACCTGGGCCATCTGCTGTCATCTCTGTACACCCTGCCATCTTCACCCTGCACCTCTGCAATCACCACCGCAGACCTTCCGACGCAGCGTTCTCCACCCTGGGTCACAGCAGAACCCCATGGTCACCAAGTACCAGCACCTGGGCTCCACCTTCTGAGGTTCTAATTTCATTAACCCAAGTTGGGTCCCAGGCATCCGTTTCTAAAGCTCCCCAGGTGTTTCCAATGTGCAACCAGAGTTGGAACTACTGTTCTAGTCCCCGACTGCAATCAGCTCTCCTTTCTGTTTCATTCCTGCACTCCCGCTGCCTGGCCTTCAGCCTCACTGGGCCGTCTGCTCCATTAAGCATCTCAGCGCACATACACCCATGCCTCTCCTCCTTTCCTCTCTCGTGCTTTGTCACCCTACCCAGTTTCAACTCCATGCTTCATCACCACAGTCACTCTTTTGCAAGTGTTTTAAACTCACTTGCTCTATTGTATTTCCACAATAACTTCCAAAAAAACTCCAACCTAACTGAATCCAACTGTTCCCCTTCTCAGTGCCTAAAATAGAAAGAAACTTCCTTAATGTAAGAAAATGGAATTTGCAGCAAACGATTTATACAGAAAAATCCCAAATGCATCTATGTTAAATTATCAGAATTAAGTAACAAATTTAGCAAATTTTCTGGACGTATTGTCAATATGTGAAATTTAATTGTATTTCTCCCAGCAACAATTTGAATATGGAAAAAAAATTTTTGAGATAACATGTACTTAATTAAAAGATATCAAGTACTTAGGAATAAATTCGACATTGTATACAATTGCCCAGCTGAAATGGAAAACTTAGATTCACACAGAAACCTACACATGAAACTTTACAGTGCTCTTATTCATAATCGCCAAAACGTGGAGACAACCTGGACGTCTCTCAGCTGGAGAGTGGAAAACGGGGGCAGACGCCCTCAGTGCAATGTTGCTGAGCAACGCACAGGAATGAGCTACCGACATCTGCAAAAGCACAGATAAATCCCAAACGCGCTGTAAGTAACAGAGGCCAGACACAAAGGCTATACGCTGTATGATCCCACTTATATGAGAGTCTGGAAAAATCGAAATTATAGAGACAGAAAACAGCTCAGTGATTGCCAGAGGCAGAGCTAGGAGGAGAGGCTCGCTAGCTTATGGAACAGAGGGATGGAGGGACTGTGTTATATCTTCTTTTTTCCAGCTTTTTTGAGATATAATTGACATATAACATTGTGTGAGTTTAAGGTTCAATGTGATGATTTGATATATGTATATATTGCAAAGTAATTACCACAATAAGGTTAGTCAACACATCCATCGCCTCACGTAGTTACCTTTGTGTGTGTGTGGTAAGAGCTTTTAAGATCTACTCTCATAGTAACTTCTGAGTATATAACACAGCGTTGTTAACTATAGTCACCATGCTGTACATTCATCCGCAGAACTTTTCCTCTCATAACTGGAAGATCACACAGTGATTGTAAGACAAAGAAACATAACTTGCATTATTTAAATTTTGTCATTCTATGAGATTGCTTGGAATTTTGATCAGCGTTTAAATTTTAAAACAGTGAAAAAGAGTGAGAAGTGTGAAATTTGTGTTTAATGAATGCAAATTTTAGTAAATATATAAAATATTTTAGAAAAGTTCATTAATATCTTTTAAATATAGATTAATTTTTTTAAATTATGATTGTTTTAAAACTAAAGAATAAACTAAGAAAGTACAATATTACATCAGTGGTACAATTTGTTAGTTGCCTAAATTATGCCTTTTGCATACTTTTCAGATTTATTATCTATTAGTCACAAGACATTGTTAAAGAATTTCTGTGACTATTTCCATATCTGTTACCTCATGTGAAAGAAAAATTTGAAATTAAAATTAACAAAAATATATCTCAACCAATTATAAGAGAAGATAGATAAAAAATCTGGCTACACTCTCTTGAAGGTGAATATACCAAGAAGATCAATTTTGACAGTCATTGACAAATTTGCAGAAGTAAGGATTGAAAACAGGAGTGGGGAGGGGCAAGGATAATCTTTGCAATAAATGATGCTAAGTTAAGTGAATATCCACATAGAAAAAGAAAGAAAGAAACTGCACCCCTCCTTCATGCATAAAAGTCAGTTTCAGGTGACCTGAGATCTAAACGTGATAAATAAAACTACAGATTTTGGAAGATAACATACTAGAATATCTTGATGACCTTGGGTTAGAAATCACTAAATGCAAAAGAAAAGATTGATTCATTTGACTGCATTAAACTTAAATTTATTCATCTAAAAATGCCATTAAGTGAATGAAAAGGTAAGCTATCCAGCGAGCTTAAAACTGATAAGGAACTCTCTAAAGCCTGATACAACCAATGTTGGCAAGGACACAATTTTCAAACACTGCTGTTAGGAGGGTAAATTGATAAAAGTACTTTGAAAAATAGTCTGACATTATCTAATAAAGATAAAAACTATATCTTATGATGATATGAGACTTCTGGCTCTAGCAGAACAGAAAGGTCAGCAAATCCTCTCCTCAGAAAACACATACAAAACTGGACAAAATCATTTTTTTAAGTATGCATTTTGTGTGTGTGTGTGAGGAAGATGGGCCCTGAGCTAACATCTGTTGCCAATCTCCTTTTTTTTTCTCCCCAAAGCCCCAGCACATAGTTGCACACCCTAGCTGCAGGTCATTCCAGATCCTCTATGTGGGATGTCACCACCGCATGGCCTCATGAGCGGTGCTGGGTTCACGCCCAGGATCCGAACCCGATCAGATTCTGACTATTGATGGATTTAAAACACATGTAGATGTTACATAGAATGTCTGTATTATACATAGTATATAGTAAATACAACAACATAAAATATATAAAAATATAAACAAGATATAATATAAACAATAAAAAACATAAAATAATATATAACACAATAAAAGCACAAAGGAAAGGAAAGGAAAGGAAACAGATTTAAAGTGAAGCAAAGTTGCTATATTTTACTGGAATTAAATCAACATTAATCTGAAGTAGATAGCAATAAGTTAAGATGCATGTTGTAATCACTAGAGCGATCACTAAGAAAATAATTCAGTTCAAAAGTCAACTCAGGAGATGTAAATGGAAATGGAGGAGTAAGGACCTCCGAAACTCCTCTCCTCTGTAAAAACCATGAGAACACTGGCAAAAAGTGTCAAAATCAACTTTTTCAAAACTCTGGAAATTAACCAAAGGCTTGAAACAGTTTGGGAGTGATTATTCAAGAAAAACAGCTGAATCTCAGTAAGAACAGTAAGCTTTCTGGCATTTTAACTTCCCCTGTTGCCAGTCCCCTCTCCTCAGCTCCATGGTAGCCTTGAAAATCGACAGCCCACAATTGTGAGGAGATCTAACCTCCCAGCAGTTGCTGGAAAGGTTAGAGCTTTTTCCAAACCCCTTTCCCAGAAAACTGTCATCACTGGACTTGTCTGGAGGTTCCTGCAAGATCTCACTTGCAAGACTTTTTATTCTACCTTACTCAGAGCTTACCCAATAGAAACAGCCTTTCCTCAGGGCCATTTGTTCAAAAATTGAGACAATCATTTAATATTGCATTGCCTGATGTAGAGTGATAAGAGTTGGGGCAAATAAACTAAAAAAAAACTTGAAAAGCTAGGGGCTGGCCTGGTGGCTCAGTGGTTAAGTACGCACATTCTGCTTTGGCGGCCCGGGGTTTGCCAGTTCGGATCCCGGGTGCAGACATGGCACCACTTGGCACACTATGCTGTGGCAGGTATCCCACATATAAAGTAGAGGAAGATGGGCACGGATGTTAGCTCAGGGCCAGGCTTCCTCTGAAAAAAGAGGAGGATTGGCAGATGTTAGCTCAGGGCTAATCTTCCTCGGAAAAAAAAAAGAAAAGCTAGATAATAAATTGTCCACAGGGACTTCAAAAAGCTCCAATAAATTACTAGAAATCTAGAAGGTCATGTGCATGCACAAGGGCTGTGCTCACACACAGAGCTGGGCCCATGCTCAGGGAAGACCAGAGAGGGACATAAGCTCTCTTCTCTGACTGACCTTGGGGCTCTGCACAAGCAGGAAGTGAAGTAAGACAGAGTTGTCAGCTGCCTGGGTAGGTACTGAGCCCTTCAGCAAAAAATGGGAGACATTGGTTCCAGGCATTTCAGGAAATATCTCTCTAGTGTTAGCTAACCACTAAGCTAACCAAGCAGAGATTTCAGGGGCCACATACGACAAAGAATACAGGATCTAGAGAATTGGCTTAGGGGAGCCACTAAACAAACAGAGACAACAAACCACTGCACCAACCAACAAACAGCAACAACAATACGTGCCGGGAAAGGAGCGAATCTGATTTCCAGAGTTATCACATTATATTATTTAATATTTCCAGTTTAAAAAAAAGTACAAGACATGAGAGAAGCAAGAAAGTATGGTTTATACATAGAAAAAAAGCAAGCAATAGAAATTGTCTTTAAGGAAGCCCAAACGTTGGACTTACTAGACAAAGACTTTAAATTAGCTATTTTAAATATGTTCAAAGACCTAAGGAAAGCAATGTTTAAAGAACTAAAGGAAAATAGGGAAGCAATATCTCATCAAATAGAGAAAGTCAATGAAGAGATAGATATTATTAAAAAAAGAGAATGAAAATTCCGGGGGGTGGGCCTGGTGGTGGAGCAGTTAAGTTTGTGTACTCCACTTTAGTGGCCCAGGGTTTGCCGGTTCAGATGCCGGGTGCGGACATGGCACTGCTTATCAAGCCATGCTGTGGCAGGCGTCCCACATATAAAGTAGAGGAAGATGGGCACAGATGTTAGCTCAGGGCCAATCCTCCTCAGCAAAAAAAGGAGGATTGGCAGCAGATGTTAACTCAGGGCTAATCTTCCTCAAAAAAATAAATTAAAAAAAGTAAAAACCTAATATTAAAAAAAAATTCTGGAGTTGAAAAGTACAATAGCAGAAATTCAAAAATCACTAGAGGGGCTCAATATCATATTTAAGGTTTTATCATATTAGAATAGAAACCAGAAAACTTGAAGATAGGTCAATTTGGATGATCTACTCTGAAAAATAAAAAGAAAAAAGAATGAAAAAGAATAAACAGAGCCTCAGATACATGTGGGACACCACCAAGCATACTAACATATGCTCAATGGGAATTCCAAAAGGAAAGGAAAGGATCAGAAAAGAATATTTGAAGAAATAACAGCTGAAAACTTCCCAAATTTGATGGAAAACATTAACCAACACATCCAAAAAGCTCAACATACACCAAGTAGGATACACACAAAGCAGTCCACACCAAGACACATTATATTCAAGTTTCTGAAAGACAAAGACAAGGAAAGACTCTTGAAAGCAGCAAAAGAGAAGTGACTTATCATGTTCAAGGGATCCTTTACAAGATTAACACCTGATTTCTCATCCGAAATCATGGAGGCCAGAAATCAGCAGGCCGACATATTCAAAGTCTTAAGACAAAAGATTGCCAACTAAGATTTTTAATCCAGCAAGACGATCCTTGAAAAATGAAGGAGAAATTAAGGCATTGCCAGATAAACAAAAACTGAGTAAATTTATCACTGGCTGACCTCCCCAACAAGAAATTTGTCCTTCAAGCTGAAGTGAAAGGATGCTAGACAATAACTTGCATCTACATAAAGAAATAACAAACACTGATAAAGATAACTACATAGATAAATATAAGGGACAGTATAAATTTATTTTTTATTGAGATTTTTTTCTTTCATTTTATTTAAAAGATAATGCAATAATGATAAATTTGTGTTGATAGGCATACAATATATAAAGTAATTTGTAGGACAATAACAACACAAAGGAAAGGGGAGGGAATGGGGCTCTAAAGGACAAAGTTTTTTACACTATTGAACTTTCATATTCATATTAATCCAAACTAGATTGTTATAAATTAAGATGTTAATTGTCATCCCAGGGCAACCACTAAGAAAACAACAAAAACCATAGCAAAAGAAATGATAGAATTAAAATACTACACTAGAAACCATCTATTTAACACAAAAGAAGGCAGTAATGGAGGAACAGAGGAACAAAAAAGACATAAGACATAGAAAACATATAGCAAAATGGCAGATGTAACTCATACATTATCAGTAATCACATAAAATGTAAATGGATTAAATACTCCAATCAAAAGGTGGAGATCACCAGTATAGATTTTTTAAAAAGATGATCCAGCTGTATGTTGTCATACTTCAGATTCAAAGACACAAATAGATTGAAAGTAAGATGAGAATTGGACTGACTATACTATCACACAAAATGGACTTTAAGACAAGAAATTACTAGAGACAAAGAAGGACATTTTGTAATGATAAATGAGTCAATCTATCAAGAAGACATAACAATTATAAACAGATACACATATTAAAACAGTGCCCTGAAATAGATGAGGCAAAAACTAACAGAATTGGACGAAGAAATACACAATCAATGATAATAGTTGGAGACTTCACCCATACAGAAAACTCCACACAACAACAGCAGAATGTCCATTATTCTCAAGTGCATGTGGACCATTCTCTGGGCTAGACAACATGTTAGGCCACGAAACAAGTCCTGATAAACTTTAAAAGATGGAAATCATTTAAAGTATGCTCTCTGAACACAATGAAATGGAATTAGAAATCAGTGGCAGAAGGAAATCTGGAAAAATCACAAATATGTGGAAATTAAACAACACACTCCTAAACCACGAATAAGTCAAAGAAAAAGCCACAAGGGAAATTATAAAATACTTTGAGATGAATAAAAACAAAAATGCAACATACGAAACGTTATGGAATGCAGTGAAACTAGCGCTCAGAGGGAAATTTATAGCTATAAAAACTTACATTGGAAAAGAAGAAAGATCTCAAACCAATAACCTAAACTTCCACTCTAAGAAACTAGAAGAAGAATGAACTAAATTCAAAGCGAGCATAAGTAAGAAAATTAAAATTAGAATATTCATTAACAGAGCAATAATTAAGTAAATAAGCAGAGAAACAACAGAGAAAAATCAATGAAACCTAAGGTTGATTCTTTGAAAAGATCAACAAAACTGACAAATCTTTAGTTACACTGATCAAGAAATAAAGAAGACTCAATTACTAAAATCAGGAATTAAAGAGGAAACATTTCTACTGGCCTTAAAGAAATAAAAATAATTATAAAATAATTATATGAACAATTATTCACCAATAAATTAGATAACATAGATGAAATGGGAAAATTCCAAGAGAGATGCAAACTTCCAAAAGTGGCAGAAGAAAAAGTAGAAAATCTGAATAAACCCAAAACTAGTAAAGATATTGAATTAGTAATCAAAAACTTTCCCACCACAAAAGCTTGGGACCAGATGGCTTCACTGCTGAATTCTACCAAAAATTTCAGGAGTAATTAACATGAATCCTTCACAGACTCTTCCAGAATATAAAAGAGAAGTGAATATTTCCTAACTCGTTCTATGAAGCCAAAATTACCCTGATACTAAAACTAGACAAAGACACCACAACAAAAAAATCCACATACCAATATTTCTTGCAAATATGGATGCAAAACTCCTCAACAAAATATTAGCAAACCGAATCCCATAACATAAAAAGGATTATACACTGTAACTAAGTGGGTTTTATCCAGGGAATACAAGGTTGGCTTAAAATAAAGTCAACTAATGAATAAACCATATTAAAAGAGTAAAGGACAAAAAACACATGATCTTCTCAAGAGATATAAAAAATAAAATGTGTGACAAAAATCCAAAAACCTTTTATGATTAAAAAAATAATAAATAAATACGCAATGAACTAGGAATAGAAGGTAAATTTCTCACCTGATAAAAGGCATCCATGAAAACCCCAAGGCTAACATCATCCTTAATGATGAAAGACAAAAGGTTTCATTTTAAGCGCAGGAACAAAACATTCTAAGCGCTCTTGCCACTTGTATTCAACATCATATTAGAGATTCTAGTCAGGGCAATTAGGAGAGAGAACGATTAACATTGGAAAGAAAGAAGTGAGACTATCTCTATTCCCAGATGACTTGATCATTTTTATAGGAAATTATAAAAAATCCACATAAATAAATAAATAAAACGGAAATGTTGCAGAATAAAAGATCAATGTACAAAAATCAAGTGAATTTCTAAGCACTAGCAATGAACAGCCTGAAATAAAATTAAAACAATTCCATTTACAATAGCACCAAAAGCACCAAAATACTTAGGAATAAATTTAACAAAAGAAGTGCAAGACTTATGCACTGAAAACTATAAAACACTGAAGAAATTAAAGAATAATTAAATAAATGGAAACACATTTCATGTTCATGGAATGAAAGATTTAATATTGTTAAGATGGCAATACTTCCCAAGTTTGATCTAGAGATTCAATGAAATCCATATCAAAATCCCAACTGGTTTTTTTTTTTTTTTTTGCAGAAATTGCTGAGCTGATCCTAAAATTCATATGGAAACGTAAGAGACCCAGAATAGCCAGAACAATCCTGAAAAAGAAGAGCAAAATTTCACGACTCACACTTCCAGATTTCAAAACTTCCTACAAAGCAACAGTAATCAAGAATCTGTGATACTAGCATACGGATAGACATATAGATGAATGGAATAGAATTGTGAATCTAGAAATAAATCTTCACATTTATGGTCAATTAATTTTTGTTTTTTGTTTTTTGTTTTTTGTTTTTTTAAAGATTTTATTTTTTCCTTTTTCTCCCCAAAGCCCCCCGGTACATAGTTGTATATTCTTCGTTGTGGGTCCTTCTAGTTGTGGCATGTGGGACGCTGCCTCAGCGTGGCTTGATGAGCAGTGCCATGTCCGCACCCAGGATTCGAACCAATGAAACACTGGGCCGCCTGCAGCGGAGCGCGCGAACTCAACCACTCGGCCACGGGGCCAGCCCCATGGTCAATTAATTTTTGGCACAGTTACCAAGAACATTCAATAGGGAAAGAATCATCTTTTCAACAAGTGATGTTTGGGCAAATGGATATCCATGTGGAAAAGAATGAAGTTAGACCCCTACCTTGATCTGTACACGAAAAGTTAACTCAAAAAGCAGCAAAGAGCCAAATGTAAGGGCTAAAACTATAAAACTCTTAGAAGAATACATAGAAGTAAAACTTCATGACCTTGGATTAGGCAATGGTTTCTCAGATATGACACCCAAAATGTAAGCAACTGAAAAAAATAGATAAATTGGACTTCATCAGAAAGAAAAACTTTTGTGTGGCAAAGGACACTATTAAGAAAGTGGAAACACAACTCACAGAATGGGAGAAACTATCTCAAAATCATATATCTGATGGGAGGCTAGTATCCAGACTATGTAAAAATCACAATTTATAACTCAACAATAAAAAGATAAGATTAACCAATAGTAAAAGGAGCAAAGGATTGGATCAACATTTACCCAAAGAAAATATAAAAATGGCCAATAAACATGTAAAAAAAATATTCAACATCCTTAGTCATTAGGGAAATACAACTTAAAACTACGAAAAGATACCACTTCACACCCACCAGGATAGCTACGATCAAAAGAATGGACAGTAACAAGTGTTAGAGAGGATGTGGAGAAACTGGAATCCTCATACACTGCTGGTGTCCATGTAACATGGTGCAGCCACCTTGGAAACCAGTGGACCATAGAGTTACGTATGATCCAGCAATCTACTCCTAGGTGTATATGCAAGACAATTAAAAATACGTCCACACAAAAAACTTATACATGAATGTTCATGGTAGCATTATTCATATTAACCAAAAGGTAGAAACAACCCAAATATCCATCACCAGGAGCTGGGGAGAGGTTGAAATGATGAGTAACTGCTAATCAGTACAGGGTTTTTGTGCATGCGTGGTGATGAAAATGTTCTGAAATTAGATGACGATGGTTGCACAACTTTGTGAATATACTAAAAACCACTGAATTGTACATTTTAAAAGAATGAATCTTATGGTATGTGAATTATATCTCAATTTCAAAAAGGAAAAAATCAACAGAAAATTAAAATGGTGCACTAAAAAATATCTGCTGGCCTGATCAAGAAAAGAAGACAGAAGACATAAATAACCAATGTAAGGCATGAAAGAGAATATCACTACCAACTCTACAGAGATTTAAATGCTAATAAGTAAATATTATGTACAACTTTATGCCAACAAGTTACACAATTTCAATGAAATGGAAAAATTCCTAGAAAAACTCAGATTACCAAGACTGACTTAAGAAATAGAAAATCTAAACAGAGCTATAAAAAACAAATAAATTGAATTTGTAATTAAAAATCTTGCCACAAGGAAAAGCCCAGCCCCAAATGGCTTCACTAGCGAATCTTATCAAATATTTAAAGAGGAAATAATAGCAATAATACACAAACTCTTTCAGGAAAATAAAGGAGAAAAAGGTCTACCCAATTCATTACAAGAGGCTGATAGTACCCCAACACTGAAACCAGAGAAAGACATCACAAGAAAAGAAAATTACAGACCAACACTCATAAATATAGGCACAAAAACCCTCAAAAAAATATTAGCAAAGCAATTTTACCAATATCTAAAACAGAATATGGCCAAGTGAGATTTATCCCAGGAATGCAAAGTTGGTTTAAGATCCAAAAATTAATTAATGTGATGCACTATATTAAAAGAATAAAAGACAAGACAACGCGATCTTATCAACAGACAAGACGAAGCATCTGACAAAATCCAACACCTTCCTGATAAAGACTCTCAGTAGGAACAGATAATTTCCTCAACCTCAGAAAGTACATCTATGGGGAAATCCTAGAGCTGACATAATACTTAATGACAAAAAACTGAATTCTATCTCCAGAAGATCTGGAAGAGGAAAGAATGTTGTCTCATCTTTTCTATTCAACATTTTACTGGAGGTTCCGTCTGGTGTAATAAGGCAAAAAAAAAAGGGAAGAAAGAAATCAAAGGCATACAGATTAGAAGGGAAGACGTAAAACTCTATTCACTTATAACATGATCCTGTATGTATAAAATCCTAAGGAATCTACACACACACACACACACACCCCCACCAGAACTAATAAACAAGTTTAGCAAGATTGCAGCATACAAGGTCAATATTAAAAAGCCAGTTGTAACTCTATATCCTAGCAACAAACCACCAAAAAATGAAATTAAGAAAACAATTCTGTTTACAATACCATCAAGAAGAATAAAATACTTTGGGAATGTATTTAATAAAACAAGTGTAAGACCTGTATACTGAGAGGTGCAAAATATTACTTAGAGAAATTAAAGAAGATTAAAATAAATGGAGAGGGACTGGCCTGGTGGTGTAGAGGTTAAGTTTGCACACTCTGCTTCTGCAGCCTGGGGTTCGCAGGTTCAGATCCCAGGCACAGACCTACACCACTTATCACGCTGTAGTGGCATCCCACATACAAAATAGAGGAAGATTGACACAATCTTCCTCAAGCAAAAAGAGGAGAATTGGCAACAGATGTTAGCTCAAAGCCAATCTTCCTCACTGAAAAAAATAAATAAATAAAATAAAATAAATGGAGAGACATTTCATGTTCATGGGTTGAAAGAGTCAATATTATTAAGATAGTAATACCCTCCAAATTGATCTAGAGATTCAATACAATCTCTGCCAAAACCATAGCTGAGGGGCTGGTCCCATGGCTGAGTGGTTAAGTTCGCATGTTTCGCTTCAGTGGCCCAGGGTTCCACCGGTTCAGATCCTGGGTGCGGACATGGCACCACTTATCAGGCTATGCTAAGGTGGCAACCCACATGCCACAACTAGAAGGACCCACAACTAAAAAAAAATACACAACTATGTACCAGGGGGCTTTGGGGAGAAAAAGGAAAAATAAAATCTTTAAAAAAAAAAACCATAGCTGACATTTTTGTAGAAATGGATGAGTTGATCCTAAAATTCATATAGAAATTTGAAGACCCAGAATGGCCAAAACAATTTTGAAAAGAAAAAACAAGAATGAAGTTGAAATACTTAGATCTGATTGATTTCCAAGCTTACTATATAACTACAATAATCAAGATGGTGTAGTACCAGTGTAAGGACACAAATCAATCTTTGCCTTTATGGTTAATTGATTTTTTACCAAGTTGCTGAGGCAATTCAATGGCAAAAGCATAGTTTTATTTTAACAAATGCTTCCAGGACAATTCCATCTCTCTCTTTTTCTCTCTCTCACACACACACACATGCACAAAATGAGCTTAGACCCTTATCTCACACCATACAGAAAAATTAACTCAAAAGGATCACAGATATAAATATAAAAAGCTAAAACTAAAAATTCTAGGAGAAAATCTTTGTGACTTTGGATTAGGCAAAGATTTGTTAGATATGATAACAAAAGCATCATTCATAAATAAAAAATTGATAAATTAGGTTTTATCAAAATTAGAAACTTTTGCTTTCACAAAACACCATCAAGAAAATGAAAAGACACGCCAGCCCTGGTGGCCTAGTGGTTAAAGTTCGGCACACTCTGCTTAGGCAGCCTGGGTCCAGTTCCCAGGTGAAGAACCACACCACTCATCTGTCAGTAGCCATGCTGTGGCAGAGGCTCACATGGAAGAACTAGAACGACCTACAACTAGAATATACAACTATGTACTGGGGCTTTTGGGAGAAAAATAAAGTAGAGAGAGAAGGGGCCAGCACAGTGGCATAGTGGTTAAGCTTGCACACTCCGCTTCAGAGGCCTGGGATTTGCAGTTTGGGATCCCGGACATGGACCCAGCACCATTCATCAAGCCACACTGTGGCAACGTCCTACATAAAATAGAAGAAGATTGGCAACAGATGTTAGCTCAGGGGCAATCTTTCCCCAGCAAAAGAAAAAAGAAAATTAAAAGCTACAGACCAGGAGAAAATGGTTACACGTCATATAGCTGACAAAGCACTTGTATCCAAACTCTTTCAATTCAAAAATAAAAAGATAAAGCAATCCAATTTAAAAAAGGGGCAGAAGATCTAAACAGCATTTCACCAAAGAAGACGGCAAATAAGCATATGAAATAACGTCAACATCATTAGGAAAATGCAGGTTAAAACCTTAATGAGATACAATTATACTCTTATTAGCATGACTAAAATACTGATAACTCCAAGTGCTGATGAGGATATAAAACAGCCAGATATCTCATACGTGCTGGTGGAAACGCAAAACAGTAAAGCCACTCTGGGAAATAGTCTAGCAATATCTTATGAAGAGAAATATGCATTTAACACATGATCCAGCAATCTCACTCCTAGACATTTACCTAAGAGAAATGAAAACACATGTTCACACCAAAACCTGTATGCATTTTTAAAGCAGTTTTATTTATAACCATCAAAAGCTGGAAACAATCCTCATGTCTTTCTACCAATGAAAGGATTAAAAAGCTGTGGTAAGTCCCTTGAGTGGCATGCTACTCAGAAATGAAAAGAAAGAAACTAGTAATACATGCAACCCAGTGAATAAATTGTAGCTGCACTTTGCTAAGTGAATGAAGGCAGAACCAATACACTACATGTTACATTAATCCATTAATATGACTGTCTGGAAAAAGCAAAATCGTATGGATGGAAAACAAATCAGAGAGTTTCAGGGGCTGGATGTGGGTGTAGCGTGATGTTAATTACAAATAGGGGCAACAGAAGGGAATTTTTTGTGGCAGAACCATTCTAAATCATGATTTAGGTGTGGACACATGACTATCCATTTGTTAAAACTCACAAAACTATAACTGCAAAGAGTGAATTTTACTGTATGTAAATTTAAAAGAAACCAATTATAATGTGGGAGAAACTCAAAATGGAATGAAATTATAATAAATGAATACAAATACAAATGAATAAAATATTCCCATGCTGAAGGGAATGGGGAAGAAAGAACCAAACTAAGTTATTTTGGAAAAGAGCATTTTGAGTACATATTGTAAGGTTAAAGACAAAAAGACCTTTTATTGTATTGTTAAAATACAATACTGTATTTTAGTTAATAAATTTGTTTCTCACAGGCGTGTAGGTTAGCAGTTCTGAAACTAATTTATGTGCATACTAGGGTTGAACAAATAAGTAAATATATTTAATTAATGAGAGCCAGATCTCTCATTGTTGGAAGAAGATGTTACAAATAAGGAAAAGGGAAGCTTAAAATAAATCCTGGGATGCTGAATTGGAATCAGAACTATCAGTCTGAACTTAGGGTTTTTCAATAAATACATATGTGTATATGTTTGCAAGGGTGAGTACACATACATATATTTCTAAGATCTGTCCCCTAAGAGGACATACTAGTAATGACACCCAGAGAGCAATGAGCACATCTAGTGCCTGATCTTGGTTTCTAAATACCATTCTCCAACGAAAAAGAAGCCAGAGCTTCTGTAAGAAGGGGTTGATTCAAGAGCTGGAGTGGAGAAAAGACAAGATGAGCCTGGAGCATCTTGTAGTACCAAAGTGCACAGAAGTGCTCAGAAAAGATGGCAGCCTGTTGAAAGCACACAGAAGCCAATCTGAAAGAGTTTCCAATGACCACAACCGGAAAAATTTGAGCAATAAAATAAATAATGATACTACTGGATTATAACCCATAGATTAAATAAATATCCATGATTCCATACTGATACAAATAAATAATGGAGGAGTTTTTCCTAACAGAAGAATTCCAAATAATAAATATAGAAGGAATGAGGGGAATACCAAATTGCCACCAGAAGACCACAGTATTCATTGCTGCAGACAAGTCTACCAATGGGTGCAAAAATTAGAGGGAAAAAGTTTTAGGAAAAACAAGGTATTTGCCTAGTCTCAAAGTATCTTCCCCAACATACCTATTAATTACAATGAGGAAAACAGTTACTTTACAGTAGAGAAATGCATCACGCACAACCTTACCCAAATGACTCATTATAAGACCAATAACGATTACCAACAATGAGACATATTGACATTATGTAACCCCCAAAATGATACACTAAGAAGGGCATATCATTCCTGTGATATTCTTGCCAAAAATGAATAAATTCTATCTAATCTTGATAAAACACTGGAAAACCCAAATTGAGGGAAATTCTACAAAATAACCAACCAGTGCTCTTCAAATGTGCCGAGGTCATGAAAGACAAGGAAAGACTAAGGAACATTCAGAGACTGAAGGAGACTAAGGAGACACAACCACTCCATGTAGGGTGGGAGCCCAGAATGGATCTTAGAACAGAAAAAGGCATGAGCAGAAAAAGTGGTGAAATACTAATAAAGTCTCTAAGTCAATAAGCAGTATCATATCAATGTCAATCTCATAGTTTTGACAACTATACCATCGTGCATAAGCTGCCAACAGTAGGAAAAGCTATGTAAAGGTGATATGAGAGCTCTCTGTAGTACTTCTGCAATTATTTTGTAAATCCAAAATTATTTCAAAATAAAAAGATTTTTAAAAGCAAATGTTAAATTATAAATTTTAAAATGGAAAAAATATATGAATTCTGATAAGTATTTGAAATAATGCTCAACATCGTTAGTCATAGTCACAATGTAAATTAAAACCACAAGGAAATACCACTACAAACCCAGTAGAATGGCTGAAATCCAAAACACTGACAACACCACGTATTGACGAGGATGTGGAGAAAATGGAATCTTTATATGTTGGTGGTGGGAATGTAAAATGGTACAGCCACTTTGGAAATCAGTGTGGCAGTTTCCTGAAAAGTTAAACATACGTTTAACACACAACCTCGCAATTCCACTCCTAGGTATCTACCCAAGAAAATAAAAGCAGGTTCACACAAAAACTTGTACATAAATGCGGCATCATTATTTATTATAGCCCAAAACTGCAAGCAAGCCAAATGTCTCTCAAGTGGAAATGGAGAAACCAAATGTGATGTATCCATACAATGGAGAATGCTGCTCAACAATAAAAAGAGATTATTGATACACGCTGCAACACGGATGAACGTCAGCAACACCGTGCTAGGGGAAAGAAACCACTCCCAAGGGCACAGGGTATGTAATTCCATTTATATGAAATACCCACAAAAGGCAAATCTACAGAGAAGAAAGCTGATGGGTGGTTGCAGGGAACCACACTGGCTCCACCTTCAACGTATCTTCTACCTCCTGCCATTTCTCACCTCCTCCACCGCCACCTCCCTGGTCCAGGGGCACATCGTCTCCCATGTGAATTTCCACAGTATTCTCCTGATGGGTCTTTGCTTCTACCCTTATTCCCATAGCATCTATTCCAGCACAGCTGACAGCTACATCAGATCGTCTTGCTATTCTCTTAGAATTCTCCAACGGTTTCACATTTCACTCAAGGACAAGCCGAAGTCCTTAAATGGCCCCCTCTCCGCTCTCCTCTCCCATGTCACTCATGACGCTCCACTCACCCCGGCCTCCTGCCGTTCCTCAGCCGCACCAGGCCCACCCAACGTTAGGACCTTTGCTGCAGCCCTTCCTCCACGTGGAATGCTCTTCCTGGGCTCTCCGCTCCTTCAGTCTTTGCTCAGATTCCATCTTCTCAGTGAGGCCTTCCTCTGACATCTCTATTCAACACTGCAACCTGCTTCCCCACCTCAGAACTCCTGGTCTACTTACCCTGTTCTCCTGTGACTTTGTTCCCTAACACCTACCACTTTCCAGTATACTATGTAATGTACTCATTATGTTTATTGCTTGTTGTCTTAGCTCCCTTTGTGAGAACGTCATCTCCTCAAGAGCAGAGGTCTTAGTCTGCTTTGTTCATTTATGTGTTGCAACACCCGGAACAGTGCTCAGCACTTAGTAAGGCCTCAATAAAAATTTTGAAATGAATGAATGACTGAATGAAGAGTGAGTTTGAGACAAGTAACTAGTGCAGTGGAGTTATGTTCCTGGTTAAGAGCCATTTGCATTGATGGTCACGTGAGGTGGCTGAGATCCCGTGAGCAGAGGATAGGATGCTAGAATTCTAGCCATGAAATAACTGTGTTCATTCAGGGCTGCTGCTAACTCGTGAAGTATCTGTGTGTGAATCAGACTGTCCCTTCCTCCTGGCAGATGCAGCCCTGCACCAGGGTGAGGGCTTGGCAGTATAAGTGTGGCCTGGATTTTGTGCCACTAACTGCCCCGGTTGGGTGATGTTGTGTAGTGTACAATCTGCCCAGTTGTACATGATGATCCTACATCCACACGAACTTCCAGAATCAGTATGTGCCAATAGCTCTCCACTCCCCACACCCTCAAGCCCCCGACACACGCACCCTCCCCACCACAGGTGTGCCCAGGTCATCCTGTAAAAACTTGCTGCTCCCTGGGGAATGTTTGCTGTGGGCTCACCCTCCGCCTCTCCCCAGCTGCCTGCTCGGAACTGCCTAGACACCACGGCAGACCCTTTGCCCCAGATTTGCTTCTTCCTCACTGTTCACCCATTTGGTTTCCAAATCCTTGCCTATGACACTTTCCCTGAACCCCATCTGCTCCGTGAATCCCCGTAATGGCTCATCTCCCCTCTCCCAGGCTAAACCTCACTTCCGAAAACCAGGCTACGGTCAGTACCAAAGTCTCCCCAATCTAGACAGCACGAACTCCCCTCCCCTGTGGTCCTCAAGCTGTGCTCCAGAACCCTCGGGGCTGCTTCCCCAAGCGATACGGAGTTGGAGGAAGGGGCAAGGGAGACCCAGTGCCAGGACAGACACGCGGTCCCTCAGCCCTGCTTCAACAAATGCACCTCTACTCATAGGTTTAGAGCTTTCAAGTTTGATTTTTGCCTGGAAAAAAAAGTTTTATGTTTAAACAACATTAGAATATGGATATTCTATGCCTTCAAGATGGACACCGTCACTTTAACTTGGAAAAATCTTTACGTCACAGTCATGTCCCACTTACAAGAATTTTAATAGAACACCTACAGAATGTCCGGCTCTGAGTGATGGAACTGCTTGGTGAGCCTTCAAGATTAAAAGGCTACAATATGCACGCCACGGCGGCTGGCTGTGTAGTATTATAAACCAGATTAAAGTTAAGGCAAATCTACCACAGGAAATGACTTTGATTTTTACATGCTTGATCTGGCGCTGTTCTTTCTAAAAGCAATTATATAGCACAGCCAAAATCTTCCTGTAAACTAGGTATTCATTCCCTAATTTGTCTTTTCTGCAGGTACTCATCTTGGTATGTTTGATGGAACACACCTGTACTTACTGGGACCCAAAATGTACATGATAAAAGTGACTTATGGTGAGTCATGTTCCTACTTGTCTGCTTAAATTTGCCGTAGGGGCAGTGGGCAGACACTCCATGGGGCCACGATAGCCAGCCTGCCAGACCCCAAGGAAGAGACAGGGGTGGGGAAGCAGAGAATGAGAATTACAGCAGCCTCTAACAACGACCCTCTGACTCGACAACAAAAAATAAACAACAGGATCCAAGAACGGGCAAAGGACTTGAATAGATATTCTTCCAAAGAAGATGTACGGGCCAGCCCCGGGGCCGAGAGGTTAAGTTTGAGTGCTCTGCTTTGGCGGCCCAGGGTTTCGCCACCTTGGATCCTGGGCGCAGACCTGGCATTGCTCACCAAGCCACGCTGAGGCGGCATCTCACATAGCACACCATAAGGACCTATAACTAGAATATCCAACTATGTTCTAGGGGCCTTTGGGGAGAAGAAGGAAAAAAGAAGAAGAAGATTGGCAACAGATGTTAGCTTAGGTGCCAATCTTTAAAAAAAATTAAAAAGAAGATATACAAATTGCCAACAAACACATGAAAAGATGCTCAACAACACTAATCGTTAGGGAAATTCAAATTAAAACCACAATGAGGTATCACCTCACACCCCCTAGGATGACTACTATCAAAAAATAAAATAAAATAAGCATTAGCAAGGATGTAGAGAAATTGGAACCCTTGCGCACTGTTGGTAGGGATGTAAAATGGTACAGCCGCTATGGAAAATAGTATGGCAGGTCTTCAAAAGCTTAAAAATAGAATTATCATAGGATCCAGTAATTCCATTTCTGGGTATATACCCAAAAGAATTGAAAGCAGGGCCTCAAAGAGATATTTGTACCCCCATATTCATAGTCACATCATCCACAACAGCCAAAAGGTGGAAGCAACTCAAGTGTCCATCAATAGATAAATGGATACACAAAATGTGGTATATACATACAACTGAATATTATTCAGTCACAAAAAGGAAGAAAATTCTGACATATGCTGCCACAAGGATGAATACCGAGGACATTATGCTCAGTGAAAATAAGCCAGTCACAAAAGGATTAACACAGGATGATTCCACTTACATGAGGCACGTAGAGTGGTTGAGTTCAGAGGGACAGAAAGTAGAAAGCTGGTTGCCAGGGCTGCAGGGAAACGAGGAGTTGATTGTTTAATGGGTGTGGAGTTTCAGTTTGGGAAGATGAAAAGTTTTGGAGATGAATGATGGTGATAGTTGCACAAGAATATGAATGTATGCACGCTTAAAAATGGTTAAGATGGCAAATTTTATGTTCTACTACTATAAAAAACTGGAGGAAAAAAATGACCCTATGAATTTAAAGGGGAAGGCGGCTGTGGCCTAGGAGAAAAGAGAGGTGAGTGCATCCCAATTTGACCCAAGTCTCATTGAGAAGCCAATATTTTCAGAATCTGGTCTGCAGTGTCATCAGATGTAAAGAAACGCAAGGCTGGCAGGAGTGGCAATTGGTATGTCCTCTCTGGAGGGCAGGACGGAGATACATGCAAAAAGCCTGTCATGTGTGCGTGCCCTCTGATGTAGCATTTCCACTTTCAAGCATTGCACCTCAAGATAATCACGAATGCTCACAAGATGTATCTAGAAGGATGAACATTTGTTTACAATATCAAACAACTGGAAACAACTTAAATATACAAAACTGGGGCATGGTGAAACAAATTAAAGTGTTACATTGCCACGTACAATTAATAAAATGATATTGTCAAAGAATATGTAGTGACATGGGAAAATGTTCTCAATATATCACTAAATGTTAAAAAAAAGTTACAGAACACTAAGCCCCTATGAATATACTTTTACTAAAAAACTTTTACATATATATGTAAAGAAAGAGGGTTATAGTACAGGTGATTTTATCTTCCTCTTTCTGCTTTTCTTTATTTTCCAAAGTTTCCACACTGTACATGCGTTACTTCGTGATCAGAAATTGAGTCTCCTCAATCTCTAATTGGAAAACACTGGGCCCAGGTTAGGATGAAGTTCTCCCTTGTAAGATGCAAAAAATAGGGCAAGAAATGCCACTGTTTTTATTTCATTAAGTCAGATTTTACTGTCAAAAACCAGACCTTGAGAGAGAGCATAAAGTGCTTAAGAGAAGAAATTTTGTAATCATTTCAAAAGCACCGATTTGCATGTAAGCCATTGGTATGCTAATTTCCAATCACTCCCGTCTTATTCATAAAACCAGTCACCCGGGATTCTCTCCAATCAATATCTGAGGGTAGGGGTGGGGGACCCAGAGGGGGAGGAAGGAAGGGAAGCCTCCCGAGCAGGGAAATAGAGCTGCGTTTCCTTGAATATCAATTCTGTGCTTCAGACTTTCAATTCTGATCTCATTTCCCCTATTCCATCGTCCCATATGTTCATGCCATAACTTTAATCCTCTAAATTCATCTGTTTGCATCATTCCCCATTTGGACTTCTGCTGGAACTTTATTTATTTATTTTTGGTCACAATACTAGTGTGGACTGGTTTGGGAGCTACATTCTGGGCCACCTTGGCAGACAATGTCTGAAATGCTAGCATTGTAATCCCTGCAAGAGGGACAAAGTGAGAAGAGGACAGACGCTGAGCGATGCGCGTGCGCCACTGGTTCACATGGCACACTAGGGCTCGTGGGCTCCTGAAATGCCACAGCCCACACCGCTCTTGTCTCTCTGAAAGGAAACCTGGACAAAACCGCTGACACCAATGCGGGGAGTTCGGGAAGACCTGAGTACAAGGAGAGGCCAGTGGGGCTGACGGGGAAATCTCAGCTTTGTGCGATCAGAGTGAGCCTGTCCCTGCAGACACACTGGCCCGTGAACTGCTCCTGGGGCACGGAGGCATGCCAGAGCCGTGTGAAATCGTAGTCACATTCGCTTCAAAAATGAACCCCATGTGACCCGTATACGAGGCTAGAAATGTATAAAACATTCACTGAGGGGAAAAGAAGAAGAACAGCTCTTCAGGGAGAAAAGGCCCATTGACGAAGCCAGGCAGTCTGACTGTGGCCTTTCTCAAAGGACAGTCAGCTCTGTTCTCGCCTGCTCATAAAGTGCAAGGGGAGCCATGGTGGGTTCGGGCTGGTTCCACCCTGGGGCTCTGCCTGGTTGGGGCTCCACCTGGCGGGGCAGCCCCTCTTTTCGAGTATCTGCAGGGTCTCCCATGGGTCCTGGCCAAGTCCCTATCTGCAAGGGGACCTTTCTAAGACACAGTTCTAGCTATCCCTGCATTAAACTCTTCTATGACTCCCCATCACCTTGAGGATAACAGCTGTTCTCCTTAGAATGCGTGCTGGGCGCCCTCCCAGTCCACCCAGATGCTCCAGGCAGGGCAGGACCTCTGCTCACCCAGGGCCAGCCTCCCTGCCTCTGTTGCTGCTGTTCCCACTGTCTGGGATGCGCTTCCTCCTGTGTCTGCCTGAGGAACTCCTGTGTCAGCTTGAAGACCAGCTCCAAAAGCACCTTCCCCAGACTCCTGGGCCTACTGGTTTATCCTGGGAGACAGAGGTAGACAGAGTATGGACCTATAAATCACAAAGATCTGAGGTGGTGTTCTGGCTTTATTACCCACCAGCTATGCCGTCTCGGGTGCATTAAGCTTCATGTTTCTCCAGTATCAAATGTGGGTAGTAGAAACCTACCGCACAGAGCTCCTTTGGGAATTGAGGATGCTGCCTTCACCCCTCTCCCACCTGTGAGACCCTAGAGGCATCTTATTTGTGTTAATTTCCAGGAGTTTACAGGCCTTTACCACTGGAGGGGCCCTGAACTGTCTTATGAGTGAATGAAAGCCGGCTGACAGAACTTTCCTTTGCAGGCAGGAGTCTGGCTCAGCTGCCCGGTGGGTTTAGAGCGGTGGTTCTCCCCTCTGATCCACATGATGATGACTGGGGGAGGTTTTAAAAAACGCTGGGTCTCCCCTGACGGAGCCCGTGCTCCTGGAGAAGCACTGGGTGGGGTGGGGGACTTTGTTGATAGCCCCAGGGTGTTGCGACGGGCAGCAGGGCTGCTTCAGAGACACTGCCTCTCCCCCGACTCCTCTCCTCCTTGTCTCCCCTTCCCCTCCTTCCTCCCCGGCTGACACGGACACCACCCTCCCAGGGACGCGGGAGTCAACGGGAAGTGGGAGGCGGATGAACGCGCTCTTGACAGGAAACGCAGTGGCTGGGGTGACACGTGACCCGCCCCAGTTCCAGGACCCAAAGGATCCCGTGTACCGCCAGTTGTGGATTTTGGCAACTGTGTGAGCGTATTCCTGCGAAATCAACTGACGAAACAGCGCGGCCGGGGCGCTTTCCAGGCAATGCCCTCCCGACAGTCACGTGTGCAAACGGGCGGGTCAGCCCGGCCCTGCCAGCAGCGGGGCCCTCCCACGCCCGAAGGCAGCAGCCAAGGCTGGGAAACCGCCACCTGGAGGCTCAGCCTGCCTCAGTGTACCCCGGCCACCGCATCCCGCCTCCTGCGGAAACCCGGAGAGAACTGTTTCACTCACTTGCTCTTGGGATGCGGGGAGAGGGGAGTCCTTAACTCGCTGGGCCACACCCGGGGGGAAACCACAGAGACCGGCGCACACACTCCTCTTTTGTCAGACTCTGGGGACAAAGTGCCAGCCACCTACTCCGCAGAAGAAGCTAAGGATTCTTTAAAAGTGGGAAGGAGGCAGGGTTGAGGGGACACTCTGGGGACAAGGCAGAGGCGCCGCCATCGCTCAGCGCCTGGTGATTGGCAGCGCTGGCCACGCGAAGCCGCGTCTCTGCCTCCTCCCTCCTGCCTCCTTCCCGGCTCAGCCTCCCCAGTCGCCGGACTGAGCGCTGCGGCCCCAAGCCCTCTGCCTCCCACCCCCGGGAGCCAGCTGCCGCCACAGCGCCACCCTTCCCCCGTCCCCTCAGGCGCCCCTCTCCCGGGGTGGGCAGGAGCGGTCCCTCCGGCCGTCTGCAGGGACACTAGGCTGGCACGCCCTGGGTTTCGGGGGCTTCTGGCTCTAAGCGGATGGTGGCCCATCTCCAGACGCCGGGAGCCCTGAGTTTCTTTCCCTTCACTTCTGGGCCGGCGCAGACACAGGCGTCCCCTTGATGCGCGCGTCGTGAGGGCTCCTCCTATGGCTGGACCACGTCTGAGCTCCCTCCCGGCTCACAAGCCGCGACGGGCGGCATCCCGGGCTCCGGAAAATGTAGCAGGGAGGCGTCTTGTAGCAGGAAATCAATATAACGGAAAACAGGCAGGAAGAGCAGCCCCAGAGTCAGGGAAGACCCTGGTTAGTCTAATCATCCTGGATCCAGTCTCATCGCTCCAAGAACAGGGCCTAGAGCAAAGGGGCGACCTCACACGTGCCAAGAGCTTCCCGCTGTCCCGCAGAGGCCTCCTCTCCTCCACCGCGAGCCGCGGGGGTGTCCCTACGAAGACAGTTTCCCATCTCAGGAAGTCGCAGCTGAGCCTGCTAGTGACTAGGACAAGTGATTTTCCTACGTATAATGGGGGAAATCACTCCACCTCCCCTTCCCTGAGAATCCACCAAAGTGGAGACGGAGCCCTGGGGCGGAGAAGGGAGCCGACCAGGCCGCGCTTCCCGTCCAGGAGCCTGTGCAGGAGCGTCAGCGGCCCGCCGGGCGACGGGAGGGGCGTGGGGTGGGGTGGCGTGGCCTCTCCCTTCGTGGCCCTCATTTCCCACGAGCCGTCGACGCACGTGGGCGAAACTGTGGAAATCATGTGTGAAGTATCCCGAGAGTTTGGGGCTGGCAGCTGAAGCCGGGAATTCCACGGCTTGGCCGTACGTGGTGCCGGCTACACCCGTACCCCTAGGAGGAGATTAAAGAGTTCACCGGGGCCCCGGAAAACACTGACTCAGGGGAGGTTACAGGAACTGATTGTATCATCCACAGAAGAGCGAGGTGAGGGTGGAAGGGAAGGGCCGGAAAGTCAGGTTCTTGCGAAGCTTCCAGAAGCTTCCAGAAGCATTACAAGTAGTGAAACCCTCGAGCAATTAGTTTTTTAATACGAAAACTCCATGGAACAAAAATTGTTGTGTCTCTGGGCCAGCTCTGGTGGCCTAGTGGTTAAGTTCAGTGTGCTGCACTTGGCTGCCCAGGTTCCGTTTCTGGGCACCTTCATGCCTCTCTTAGCAGCCATGCTGTGCCCGAGGCCGAATACTAAAAAGCAGAGGAAGAATGGCATGGGTGTGAGCTCAGGGCAAATCTTCCTCAGGAGAAAAAAAAAAAAGGTTCTGTCTCCCTAGTCTTCGCTAAAGTCTGCTACACATGCAAAGTCCTTGGTGAGTTTTTCCCTATGTGAGAGCAGAAGGAGTTGTTAAAATTAATAAAAAGCCTGAATTCCCCATCTGCATCAAGGCTATGAGTGTAGAGAGTGAGACGTGGCAGTAGGTCCTAAGAGTTGGAGGTGACTGCGGGCAGGTAAGTCTCCAAAAACTTGCACGAATCTTGAGGAAGGCATTACACTTCCCATAATTTTTAGAATAAAAAGCAATCTCGTTTAGTTCTGAAGGGTGAGGGCGACGCAGGTAACGTCTGGGTTACGTGTGTAACGTGAATCAAATTTGCATGCATTTATGTTGATGCTCCTGATTTTTGCACGGGGATAGCAAAGAAAGCATGGCCGTTAAAGCGTCTAACGTGTGGTGTTTATCAATCTACTAGCACCGCATAAGCACTTGCAGTGTTCAAGGTTCCATCCCAGAGGCCCTGGGTGGTGCTTCACAAACCATCCATGGGGAAGGTCCAGCCCCTGTCAGTCCCAATCTGTGCAGACTGGCTCATAGCCTTACTGCGTGTGGCTTGTGTGCAGTTTGCACAACATTGGACTCAACACAAGAATTCAACAACACTCAGCATGGTCTCTTCCCTGTGTAATAAGAAGAGCCCGTGACACATACTTGGATGTGGCTGTCGTGGCACGGCACCCTGCACGAGAGCTTCTAACTCCTCCTCTCCGTCGCTGTACTGAGCTCACCCAGATCAGTCAGCGCCTGCGGCTGGGCACTGGGCTGCCTCCACAGCTGGACTAGCGCTGCTCTAAGACGCACACGTGCATCCAAAATTCCTGCTCCTGGGGAGCTTGCGAACTTTCCGTTAGACTAATGCACATAGAAACGTGGTCATGGGAAGACAAGGCAATCAAGAAATTTACTTACAAAACAGAGATGATTAATTCCAAAATGGATTAATAAATAATACAAATGGTGAATTTTTAAAAAGAAACAAATTTGGGGAAATGAAAAGATTAGGAAAGAAAGAAAGAAAACTAGGCTGTCGGGATAGAGTAGAAGATTGCTTTATGAAGTGGAACGACCTTGAACTGGGTCTTGAGGGCTGTTTAAGGTCAGGATAGTTGTAGAGAAATTGGGAAGCATTTGAACAAACGCATAAAGATCCAAATTTTCTGTGTGCGTTTTAGGAACAGTAAGTAGATGTGCTGGGCAAGAAAGGAGAGTTGGTGCAGAAATGTAATGGGAAATCAAGCAGAAAGCAGGTTAGGGCCAGAATGTGGAAGACACCGGATGCCAGAAATGCAGAGTTTAGGCTTCATCCTGTACGTTTATGGACAACAGAGAACCAGAAAGAAATAGGGGCAGCATTTCAAGATGACTTATTTAGTCCACAAATTATTCAATAAACACTGCAGGTACGAGGACTGTGCTAGATGCTGAGTGATAGGCAGGATGCACTGGGGGTGGGAGATGAGTTCGGAGGCTGTAGCCCAAGCTGAAGGTATGACTCTCGAGCCTGCATTAGGGCAGTCATGAATAAGGAAGAAATAGGATAATCCCAGATGTGATTCTAAGAAAAAAAGAGGGGGGTATCTTTAGGTACAATTTGCAATTGCAAATGAGAAATAGCTTCTTCAATGCCCCCACACACAGTTTGCCAAACTCTCCATCATCCTTCAAGACTCAGCTCAAATGTCACCCCCTCTGCCATCTCTTCCCCAAGAGAGATTATTTACTTTCTCCTCTGTGTCCACACACACTCTCACTGACCAACTTTGAACTTCTCACTAACCAAATGAACGAATGACAAGCAGAGAGAGGAACCACAAGTGGCTCTGAAGGTTTCAGGGAAAGGGAACTTGGCAAGCGGTAACATGCAGGGCCATTTCTGGGCAAGGTTCCTATCAGAACCTCTCCTTCGGAATCAGGCCAACAGAGCAGCAGCCTGGACCCATGTGCTTAGTGATGCTAGTTGCCAGAATAATAAAGCACACACTAAGCGTTAGGTTCAAATCAGATAATAAAAATATACACTTATATGCACACTTAACCTCTGGCTATATAAAAATAGTTGTAATGTCCTTCATCTAATGTGACCTTAGCCCATTTCATCCGTGGAGAAATACTAGGAAAGGCGTGGCAGGTTCAGTAGCTAAATGGTTTCTCTATTGTGGTAAGCCCCTAACTCATCCTTGGTCTGAAGCAGTCAGGAAGGAATGTGGGCACCATCAATGTATGTCTCTCTCAGGAAGTGTGTTCACTGGTGGACGCTGTCAGGGGCAGGACGCTGTAGGTGCTAAGAGTAAGAGGAGAACCAGAAGCACAAATCATAAAAAACCATAGCCAGTGGGGTGGATTTTCATAGATTATACCTTTCTATTTATTTTTTGAGAAAATAAATATGTAAAGGAAATAAGCGTGAGCTACAAAAGAGATTGTTTTACATACATGAATATATATACAATAACCCAAAATCGTAAAAATCTCTATATGTTTATCTATGCAGAGCTATATACACATATAGGTGTATAGAAATAGATAAAGATAAACTCTTATTAATATATCTTAAGATAACTCATCAGATTTTTAAAAACTAAACATTGAACTATAACAAATTACATTTAGATATTAAAGTTTTATGTTAACATATTTCTTTATATTCACATAAAGGGAAATCTTTGCTTCCTGCAAGCACGGGCTCTCCCAGCCCTGGTGGGGGTGGGGGAGAGGTGGACTGTGAGCTGGGGTAGAGGAGGGGGCGTGTCCCTGAGGCTAGAGGGGATTCCAAAATCCATGCAAGGAGCAGAGCTGGGAGCCAACTTCCAAAATCAAGACTGGAGTTCACATAGATTACCCCAGCGAAAGGGGACAGGAAGCCAGGATGGATGCCGGCGAACACAGACAGGACCCCAAAGTGAGCCGGAATAGGTTTGGGGCCACCTCTGGAGCTTGTTAATGAGCACATGGTGTGGCCTGGTGTGGCACAATCTGGCATGTCATGGGGCAGTGTGGTCCACGCAGCCTGGGATGGCATGGCATAGTGTGGCGTGCTATGGCATGGCATGGCATGGTCTGACGTGCTGTGGTAGGGTTCATGGAATGGCATGGCATGGAAGCAGCAAGCTGAACCAATAGGCAGGAGGACCAGATATTAGATGGACAGTGATGTCATCAGAGAGAGGTTGGGTGGGGACTGGACGGAAGGGACAGACAGGAGAGCTAACTGGAAATGCCCTGCAGGCAGCTAGAGACAGACGCAGGAAGGGCACCCGAGGGAAGAGCGAGACCTGGACACGTGGATGTGGGTCTTCCTCTAGAGGGGACAAGTGATGTCATGGTCCCAGGAGGGCCATCTGCTGAGCACCTGTGTGCAAGGACAGAGCCAGGTGCTTTACATGCACTAGTCTTCTCAGTGACCCTGTGTGATAGCACTCAAGAAAGTGAGGCTCAGAGAGATGAAGTAGTTTGACCAAGGTCACACAGCTAATAAATGCTGGAGGCATATGTCAGCCCAAGTTTACTTCATTCCAAACTTAGGCTCACCCCAGCCATTACTACCAAGTAAGACTTCCCTGTTGGAGTTCCGAGCAGTGATTCTGGAGCGTGGTAGGGCATGAAAGAGGACTCCTTAGAACATTTTTTGAGGTGAAGGTGGGGAGTGGGGTGATGTATATAGTTCGTACCAAAGCCATTGTTCTGATTTGTTGTGAACCAATGTTTACCTTATTTTATGTCTATGAGCAGCACAGGTTTGACAAGCTCAAGAAGCACTAGTGTAGAGAGGAGAGAACAGAGGAGCACAGGCAACTCCTTTGGAAACGTGTTCATTCCAGGGGATAAGATGGGGAGAAGACTGAAAATAAAGGGTGCATGCAGCAGAGGTGGGCATGAGCGACAACCAGGTTCACTGGCCTTGGGAAACAAGGGATCATGGTGACCCTTCACAAGACAGACTCCGGAGGACACCGGGGGCAGGCGCCAGACTCCACAGGGTGTCTGCTGCAGCTCGGCCTGAAGCCTTACTGTTACTCCTGCTCAGAATTTCCTGTGCATGTGTTAGTAATCCTGGGATTGGCAAAAGGACTCCAGCCCCAGACTTACCTGGAGGTGAAGACAGAGGGACTCTTTCACCAGAGGTAAAAGGAAACCCACAGACAATGGCCCCAGCTGAAGGAAGGAAGAGGCCAAGAGAGACAGCAGAGATTCGTAAAACGGAGTGGATCTCACAGCAGAGGAGAGCGTACACACACTGACACTCATATGCACACACACACAGAGTTTTGGGAGTGTAGTTAATGGAGCACATTGCTGCAGATCTAGAATGGGATCCTGCACAGAGAGAGAGAAGCTCCACTTAAGTCTCAAGGAGAAAGTGGTGGCATTATGAGCGGCCCAGGGAGCCGGCAGTGCTGCCCCAGAAAGGAAGGTTGGTGACCTTCCCTGGCCATCCTGAAGGCTGCTTGCCGTGACAGCGGGGACCAGGTCACGCGGCTGGGCGGCAGCCTGCTGGGAAGGTCCCCAGACGCCCTTCCTCCCCGCTCTGTCGTGTCTCAGGAAGTTCTGAAGAGCAGGTTCCTGTTTTCTGAGAACACTCCTGTTTTCCGGGTGAGCTGCGGTTCTCGGCCTTAGAGGACTTCACAGCTCAGCCATGAAAGGTATGAAAGGTGCCCGAGGGGAGAGGCCAGGATCCAGAGCTGCCTGCAGCCCCGCCTCTCTCTCTTCAACTGCCCGGTGCTGCTGCCTAGGTGCTCCGTTCAGGGCAACCCAGGACTGCACTGTCAGCCCCAAGTGCGGAAAAATCCTTTCCCACTTTGTTTGGTGGGGACCTGGCAGTTGGTTTCTAAATTCAACCTAAGTTCTCCTCACCTGGCCCAAAGCCCAGTACCCATAGCATCGAGAGAGCCTTCCTGCCTCCTCCCTGCTGGCCTTGGGCAAAACCCCAAATCAGAGCGCTCTCCCGAGGTGCGATGGAGGGAGTCAGCAGTGAAAGCAGAAAGGCAGCTCTCAGTGCTTGGGCTACGGCATTCTGTCAGCCCCCAGGGCGCATGCTTCAACCCCTCTATATGAAACTCCCTCCCTTGGAGGATCCCATTCCACAGAGCTTTGGGAACAGCTGGAAAAAGGGGTGCTGCGACAAGGCGTGGCATGGTGTGGCATGGCGTGGCACGGCACTGTGGCCTGGTGCAGTGAATTGAGCAAATAGGCAGGAGGACCAGATATCGGATGGATGTCATCAGAGAGAGGCTGGGTGGGGACTGGATGGAAGGGACAGACAGGAGAGCTAACTGGAAATGCCCTGCAGGCAGCTAGAGACAGACTCAGGAAGGGCACACGAGGGAAGAGCGAGACCTGGACACGTGGATGTGGGTCTTCCTCTAGAGGGGACAAGTGATGTCATGGTCCCAGGAGGGCCATCTGCTGAGCACATGTGTACAAGGACAGAGCCAGGTGCTTTACATGCACTAGTCTTCTCAGTGACCCTGTATGATAGCACTCAAGAAAGTGAGGCTCAGAGAGGTGAAGTAGTTTGACCAAGGTCACACAGCTAATAAATGCTGGAGGCATATGTCAGTCCAAGTCTACATGTGTTCCCTAAGCTTTTTTCCAGGGGCCTCATATCTAAACAAGGCTTTCACAGAGGTTTTCAGAAGATGCTGTACACATGTGATCCTAATGATTCTAATGATAACAACCCACCTGCACCAGTTAGCAATGACGTTTGGTGGTAAGTACTGGAAATCCCCAAATGGTGGCTTGAACAAGATAGGGGCTTACTGGACCATTGGGTGGCCTGTCAGGGAGGATGGTTCGCACTGTGCTCCAAGAGGAGCCATTGTGAGTACCAGTAGCCCTGGGGGCTTGCTTTTCTCTCTTATGAGGAGAAATCAGAGGAGGGCAAGCTGGAGCTCCGTGTGGCAGTCCTCCAAATCATGAGGAACCCAGGTTATGCCTAGACTTCCGCTCTACCGTCTTCGTGCTCCTGCTTACACTGGCTGCTGCAGTGCCAAACATCACACCCATGTTCTAGACAAGAAGGAGGAAGCACAAACAGCAAAAGAAACAGACTGCCTGAGGTAGCTCCTACACCTGAGGTGTAGCTTTTTTAACTGGGCATAGATAATGAAATTGGGATTCTGTTGGTTGTGAGAAGGAGAGAATGGATGTTGGGGATCAGTCTAGCAAGACATGTGACCTCACGTCTGTGACCCATCTCCAGCTGGGTGCTCCACCGCCAAGGGCCAGCTCATTCACAGGGTCAGCCCCAGGCATGGAAGACCCAGCCTCTGACCAGAGAATGACGTAGTTAAATCCAACAAATATTCACATAGAGTATAGACTTGAGGCCAGAGAGCGGAGACAATGGACTTTAGACCATGCGTCTGAGGGACTGGCTAGCAGGAGGTTTAAGACCCACAGTCGTGCTGTACTCTAAGACCATTACTCAGCTTTGAGGAGTTTGGGCCTTTGTGACCACTGGTGTAGCCAGCTTAATGGATTTAGGTCTGAAAGGAATATTCTTCAAGGGGCATTGCTTATCTTGGACTCCAGAATCCCGGCAAAGATTGTGCAGAGCCTGACCAGACATCCATTCTTAACAATATCCAGAAATGTCCCATTATGGGTTGAATTATGTCCCCCGAAATTCATGTGTTTGAGTCCTAACCCCCGTAGCTTAGAGTGAGACTGTATTTAGAGACAAGTTCTTTAAACAGGTAATTAAACTAAAATGAGGTCATGAGGGTGGCTTCCAATATGACAGGTGTCCTTATAAGAGGAGGAAATGAGGACACAGACACACACGGAGGGACAACCACGTGAGGACACAGGGAGAAGATGGCCATCTACGAGCCCAGCAGAGAGGCCTCAGGAGAAACCAGCCCTGCCGACACCTCGATCTGAGACTTCCAGCCTCCGGAACTGTGAGAAATAGACATTGCGTAAGCTGCGCGGTCTGTGGGATCTGTTACAGCAGCCCTAGCAGACTAAATGTATGTTCTTTCACAGAAGCAACCATAGAACGATCCAGCCTATACAGGAAAGAAAGAGAAAAACGTGCGGTTGACTAAAGAGTTAACTTAAATGTAATTTCTCACACATCAAGCTGCCATTCGCGCACGGTGGAGTTCTGTAACTAGCATTTAACTCTCCTCGCCAGTAATTGGAGCTGGCTGGGGCAAACGCCTGTGTCTTAGTTCGGCTCAGATGCATCGATCCTCTCCTTCTGTCTGGTCCTTCTTTGATTCCAGATTTTCCTTACCGGTCGCAGAGAGCCTTTCATCTCATCACCCAGCATTCTTCAAGCTCCGTGTTTAAGTGTGGGTTTCCATCAGCTACCTTTCTAGATGCTGGTGAAAGCAGGACCTGCGCAACGTCGAAATGCCCAATGCTTCCCTTCCCTCGAGGTACTCGCTCCTCGGTGTTCCAGCAACAGCTGCCTGTTAGCTGGGAGATGGCTTCTCTCTCTATTCATTCTCTTCAATTTGGCCTGTGATTTGGGGGGCGGGGTATTGATATACACCCCAGGTTTTGGTGGAAAGAAAAACACTTCCCATTTGGATTCTGTTGCTAACAAAACATCTTCCTACTGTTCTTCGGGCTCCCTTTTCATTTTTTTTTTTTTTTTATTGTCCCTGAGCTAACATCTGTTGCCAATCTTCTTCTATTTTTTTTCTCCCCAAAGCCCCGATACATAGTTGTATATCCTAGTTGTAAGTCATTCTAATTCTTCTATGTGGGACACCACCACAGCATTGCCTGATGAGAGGCGTAGGTCTGCGCCCAGGATCCGAACCCATGAACCCCTGTGCGCTGAGGTGGAGTGTGGGAATTTAACCACTCAGCCACGAGGCCAGCACCCTCATGCTACTTGGACTCAATAATGCTTCTTATTTGACAATATCACACTCCACCTCCCATCCATTCCCCAACTTTGGTATTTAATTATTTTATACCCACTATGTGTAGGCTGCAGGAGTTTTGCCAACTCTTCTTTGCTAATTGTTTTTGAATCAAAGTATTTGCCTAAGGAGAGAAGGAAGATTCGTAAGAGAGGTCCAGTTGGGCATGGCATAGCTGTGACGCTCAGAGCCCCACTCCTCCCTGCTTAGGGCATCTGCACCCCCACCCCCCACAGCCTGGACCTCCTGTTCATCATTCAGAGGGAAAATCAGTTAAATAAAAAGATGAAAATTAGCAAAAAGGATACACTAGAAAGAGAATAAATATACCATGAAATAATAAGCAGGATGCAATAAACAATTACAGACAAAAGCTAGAAAGTTTTAAAAGTAAATAACTAAATATTATATGCTACAGGATTGTCTTAAAAGGGGGAAACAGGATTATTTAATTCTTTTAGATACAACATTTGCTGAAAGAGGATAACGTGACAAATACTGGAGGGAGCCGTGGGAGCCATGGGGCGGGGCCAGCCTGAGGGGCTGCCCGGGGACACGCACCATGGGACAGAAAGTACTCACTGGCAGGGCACTGCCCTGTAGGCCAACAGGTCTGCCGAGCCCCGTAGCTGTTCCAGATGATTTCCCTGCGGCCCAGCTAGCGTGTAAATCCAACACCCAGTTGGCAGGCGGGATAATGCCTCCTCAAACAGACAGGCCACCTGCCAGGAGCACCGAGCCTTCAGGGCAGCTAACCAAGGGGAATTTCAAATCTGCTAATGAGGCCATTTCTGAACTCATAGACTGTCTTGGAGAGGGGAAAAAAGAAGTGTAATTTGGTGAACAAATCAGACTTGAGGAAGAAGGATACATAAAAACAGCAGGGGCAGGGTTCTAGTCCGGGCTCCGTCCCAAACCAGCCTCGGGACTCTGGGCTAGTCGGTTATTTACTGTGAGTCCCAGGTCCTCGCAAGTAAATGGGGAGAATAACCCATTGGGGCTCCATGCTCGCTTCCAGCTCCTACGCTACTGGGCCAGATCGGCTCGTTTTCCTCAAATTGGTTTGGGTAGGTGGGATTGCGTCTTGCCTGCCCCACCCGTGCACAAAGGAGGCCCTGCTTCCTGCCCTTGGGCCAGAGTCCAGTGAAGAGCCCAGAGCCCAGGGTCTGTCCTGTCTGCCCAGCAGGGCAGTTTCCCCACAAGCTGCCAGCACAGAGGAGCGAGACCAGAAACCCGAGGCTGCTGAGGTCAGACACCAGGGAGAGTGCAACAGAAATGTCCAGGCCTGGGCCGTGAAGGCCAAGCAGAGTCAGACTCAGACAGGATTCAGGAAGGAGCCCGTGGGGGCCTTCCACTGTAAGCAGGATGAGCCCAAGGATGGAGCCCACGAGCAAAGCTGGGCTCCAGGACAGGCAGGGACCAGGTGAGGGGCTGAAGGACCAGGCACAGACCAGGTGACTCCCTGAGGACAGGAACAGGCTGTCAGGAGCTCCTGCTGAAAACCCAACTCCACCCTTGTGGCAGGGCTCCAGACTCTCCCCTCGGTGGATCTGGGCGTGGCTGTCACCAAGTGCACTGCCCAGGTCTCCCTCTGAAGAAGGACTTGCTGCCCAGCTGCAGGGAGGTATCAGCAGGGAGCCCCCACTTGTCCGCTCCTTCAGGGTCTATCCCGGGGCTGAACCGGGCAGGGGTATAAAGACCCAGCTGTCTCAGCCCCACGGGACAACTCTGAGGCTTTGGGGGACCTGTGTCACAGTTTGGCCTCTGCCCAATGCTCCTTCCTCCCCAAACTCCATCATCGAGCCTGCTTCCAGAGCCCCCACTCTGCACCTCTGAAAGGCTCCGTTATGACCCACAGGCTCCAGCATGCAGGCTGCTTCCCCTGGGCCTCAAAGGAGACACCTTAGACAGAGGCGGCTTCAGCCCGCTCACATCGGCTGGCCAGAGTGAGCATCTCTTCCCCGCTCTGTGGTCAGTGATGGAGCTTAGTAGCTGGAAATTGGCCATGGGGGAGCAGTTACATCATGGAAATCGACAAATACTTCAAATCTGGGCTTTTTTTTTCCTGGAGAGCTGGTTGTCAAACATTTACCAGCGTACCACTTCTGGATAAGAATAGGACTAGACTATTCATCGAGACCCACTTTGCCCTATGGCACATCATGCAGAGAGCGGACATTAGAGGAGAGGAATAAAGTCGCAGACGAATTATTCCAGGAGCAGAAATTCTGAGGGGGACATTTGGATGCCCTGTTCCTATGGGGGATGGAGTTGGCCTGGCAGCAGCAACACCTGGAAACCCCAAACCTGGCATTCCCCATCACCTGGAAGAAGTCTCTTTGGGTTCCTGGCATCATGAGTGCAGCTGGGCGAGACTGTCTGTCTGATTCAGGGCATTGAAGATTCAGGACGCGCCTCAGAGCTAGTCTGTGGGATCATTTCCTTTGCAGCATGCGACCCAGCCACCACCACGCTAAACACCCTTTCTGCTGTCTAGACGAGTTACTATCTGGCCTCCCCATCCTGCTAGCAAGGTGAACACACCATCTCCTTTCCCCTTGTCCAATCCCCAAAAATTTCAAGAGTCTTCGCACAGGTGCCTCCACACGCCACCAGTGGGCCTACGGAAGTAGAGTCTGCAACTTGGCATCTCATTTTGAAACGTTGCTGACCTATCATGCAAGATGAGAGCTGTGGACAGTGCTGACTGCAATTTTTAGAAAGAAAGTAAAGTCCTTTAAAGCCTTTTTAGTGAGGAATACACATTTATTTGACAAATACATATTCAGTGCCCACTGTAAGGCCTTTAGCTAACTGTCATATTCTGTGAAGGATGATGAGAGTTACCCTATGAAGAGATTGAACTGGCTAGGTCCAGATGCATAGAAGACAATGCAACTCTGGGCACTGGCAAAGGGACAGAATATATTTGCTGTCTTTTAAGTAAGTGTGGAGAGAGATTTTCCAATAGGCTAGTACATTCACCTCTAAAAGAATGGTTCATAGGGAAGTAATTCACCCATTTTCTATTGGTGTTCAGATCCGGCTCATAGTGGAAATATCATACCCACTTGTTAAATGAATAAATGAGCCAATCTTGACTCTCAGATAACCAGAGATGATTAATTCTGCCTTAAGGTATGTGAAACAAATAAACACTTAAAAGATAGGCAAAGAGAGACTGTGTGTGTGAGCTGAGAGCATGCACATTGACTGAGAGAACGTATGTGTTAAGAAAAACAGAAAGCTTGTCAGGGAACCCAGTCAAAGCCAGAAAGAAGGGGTTTCTGTCAGCGCAGCTAGATCGCTTAAAGGTGACAGAAGTAGTGGATTTATCCTGTTTCCAATCATATTTACTTGATAACAAGAAGGAAAAGGGATCAAAACCTCCTTGAGAATGGGAAGATATAAGTTTTAAATTAAGGCCTCCCACATGACATATTATTAAAATCTTTCATAAAAACCTAAACTCAGAGCCTTTACTCTCAGAACCTCAAACGTCCAGGAAAGAACTATTTAATCACCGAGTGGTAGGCTGTCGGGAACCACAGGGAAGTGAGAGTGGGAGAAGGCAGAGGGAAGAGTGTGTCGTCATCATGGACAGGCCTCCACAAGGTGGCCACGTTTTCTTTCAGGGACTCTAACCTCTTCGGAGGGTGTCCTCTTCCCTTTTAGGAGGATAGACAAGAAGCAAGGAAACATTCCTGTGCTTTGAGAATTCTCCGAGGATCCCCAGTGGAGGGCGGATCTGGCCTCCTGGCCCTGCAGGGTCTAATGTCCAGGAGGGTGTGGGCTGCCCCGCTCGGCCTGGCCGCAGAGAGAAAACTGTTCTACTCTGCAGGATTGCAGCGATGCTGATGAGTAAACCCTAATCCAGAAAAATCTTTGCCCTAGCCAAGTTCTTCTCGAACTTCCTCCGTAATAGGAGAGGAAGCTAAGGAGAACCATATATCAAGAAAAAATTTTCTCCATTCTCACCAAAAAGAGAGGCAGATCAATTTGGAAATAAAGTGTAAGAGCGAGTGATGCAGAAACCTACCCCGAGAAAGAGTCCCGTGACTCTCAAGGAACGACAAGGGCGCCTCCCCTCCTTACAGGGTCTCCAGCCGGGACCTCCTGCTTCCTTCCGTTCCCTGCAGGCTCAGGGCATGCTGTTGGTAGAGGCCGTATATACCGGAGGTATATGCAGTTATGTACCTATTGGTATAGGCGGTTATACACCAGAGGCCTTGTACTAAGGAAGAAAATGGTTCCAGCAAGTCGTGCTTCATCTGCACTGAGCAAACCATGGCCCTGAGAGCAGTTTACCCAGGAGTTGCCAGAGCCCCCCAGCGTGGAAACCCAGCCTTACGAGGCTCTGAGATCCGTTGGCAGGTGCCAGAGGGCGGCCTGGTTGGGAGGTGCAGCAGACACGACCCCTCCCTGTAAGTATGAGCCTCCTCCGCGCCTCCACTTTGAGGCCCAGCTTCCAAGGCTGGCTCTTCTTCTAGAACTCAAGAACAGGAAGGACTGACAGAAGAAAAATACTTAGGTAAAACATGAAGACAAGGTAGGAAGTTTAGAGAGAATTTTTTAAAGGTTAGAGAAAAAAACTTTTGAAAGGTCTACAATTTTTCAATGAAATTATTTTAAAAGATAGAGTTCGGAATAACAAGGTAAAACAGATATTTAAGAGGCAAGATTAGAAATGAATAAGATTTAGATGTTCAAAACACCAAAGTAAGCCCTGAAAGCTGAAAATCACTGAGACAAGAAGTTTACAATAAGGTAAAAGCAGACACTGTTGAAGATAAAGAGTAAGAATAAAAATACAAAAGCTATAAAAGTAAAGAAGATTTCTGGAAAATGTTTTCAGAGCAAAATAAAAGCAAAAGACTTGAAAATTAGAGAGATGGTAGAAGGAGAAAAGGGAAAATACAAGAGGAGCTATTTAAGCATAAATCAAGGTAAGCAAACAAGCTGCTCCTTTAGTGAGACGACAAGCTAACCAGAGCAGGTGGAAAGCCCAGTATTCGCTGGGTGGGTTCCATTGTGATTTCCTCTTTAACCTAAAAGCTATTGTAGGAGTTGGTTTTATAGCTCACAAATACAAATACATGAGTTTATCTCTTGTCATATACTCTTTTTTTATTGTGGATTTCTAATTTAATTGCATTATAGTCAGAGAATATGACCGTATTATTAATAGAGTCAATTTTCATAAATGTTCGAAGTATGTACGAAAATAATATATGACCCCTCTGTTAGGTGCAGAGCTATCTATTTATCTAATTAAACCAATTTTTAGTTGTGCTGTTGAAATCCGTTATATCTTTATTTTTATCAGCTTAATCTTTCAATTTCCTTATAAATTTTCCTTGTAATTTTATTAGTTTCTGCTTTATATTTTGAGGCTACACTGTTAACATACAAATTTATGATTGTTACCTTTTGCAGGATTTTTCTTTTCTTATTATAAATGTTTTTTATCCCTATTATCGAATATTTGTCCTAAAATTTGTCTGCCAATTTAATTTTTCCAATTAAATTTTCCAGCTTAATTCTTGACTATTTTGTGTCATTTCTTAAGTATATCTCTTGTAAATAGCACAAAGGTGAATTTAATTTTTAAAAATCAAATCTGAGGGTGTATGTCTTTTAAAAGGCCTTCAACTACTTACATCTTTTGTGGTTACTGATCTGTTTAGACACAGTTCTACCATCTTATTCTTGTGGTTTTGGCTTACCGTGGTTTTTCCTTTGTTTCTTCTCTTTTCCTTTCCCAACTTCTCTTAAATTTTGATGTTTTCCTTATTCCTTCTTATTTCCTTTGCTGCTTTGGAAGAATACATTGTGTTCTGTTTTTTCAGTTTTACTCTTCAATTTTTAACAAGTATAATTAACCATAAATAAGAAAGATAAATTTGTTCAATGTCTTTATTCTCCTTTCAAACAAGACAAGAAACTCAGCATATTTCAACTACCCCTGAAGATCCCTCTCCTTGTGAATATTGTCTAGAATTTGAGTTGAACTTTTTTTAACACATACAGAAAAATTAGATTTTTTTTTCTCATTCGTTATCTTTAGTAAAATATGTATTACTATTATTCGTGTTCACCGTTGCTTCTTAGATCCCGCTCCTTCCCTCTTGGTTCACTTTTCCTCTGTTTGAAATACATCCTGTTTACTTCTTTCAGTGAGAAGCTGTAGGTGGGAAGCTCACTTAATCTTTGTCTGAAAATTGACTTTGCCCTCCTTCATAAATAATAGTTTAGCTGCGTAGAGAATTCTAGGCTGTCAGTTACTTTCCATCAGGACTTTAGAGATATAATCCAGAGTCTCCTGACATCTATTGCTGTTAAGCAGTTGTCTGATGTCATTCTAATTACTTTCTTAAATAGATTAACTTTATTTTTTCTAGGAGCCTTGAACATTTTATCTTTATTCTTGATATTCAATGTTTCACTACAATGCGTCTAGGTATGGACTTACTTTTATTGATTCAGTATACACTTTTAACCTGAGAACAAATGACTTTCTTCAATTCTGAAAAATTGTCAACAGTATGTCTTCAAGTTTTGCTTTCCTCATTGAGCCACTTCTTGTCTTCTTCTGGAATTCCTATTATATGATTATTACAGCCCCTTGAATTCCCTTCTGTGACTCTTAACTTCTCTGTTATACTTTGTTTCTTTTTCTCTCCGTACTATATTCTGGCGATATTTCCGATTCATCAGTTTTCTCTTTAACTGTGTCTGGTGTAGCTTTTATTCCATTATTGAGCTTTTAAATTTCATTTACTATTGTTTTCATTTCTAGGATTTCTAGTTGGTTCTTTTCTATATTCATCTACTGATGTTTCGTTTCTGCTTATTTTTCATTATTTCTTATTCATCTTTTAAATAAGTTTTCTTCCTTGATCTCTTTGAGGACCCAAAGATATAATGGCTCAACGCGATAGTAGCAATTTTTGGTCATGTAACAGTTCCATGTGAGAGAACAGGCTGTCAAGCCAGCTCTTCTCCAAAGGGTCATTAAAGGACTCAGGTTAATGGAGGCTCTGCCCTTTTCCACATATACTTCCAAGGTCATAATGAATGTCTCTATCCCAGTAAGCGTGTAAATGGAGAGAGAGTTTGAGAGAGTGCATGTGAGAAGTTTTTATGGACCGGGTATGCAAATGGCACATCTCGTTTCTTCTTACATTTCATTGGTCAAGATTCAATCATATGGTCATGCCTAACTGCAAGGAACGCTAAGAAATGTAGTATAGCTATGTGCTCAGTAAGGGGAAAAAAGTAGATTTTGACCAATTAGTCTTCTATCATTATCATTTTGTCTACAGAGAATTAATCCTCCAGTAGTTTCTCTTGTTGGTAGTCTTCCTCAGTGTTCATTATCAGTATGTTTAGGAATTTTAGTTTGTAGACTCATCTTGAATGAAAGCCTCTCTCTCAATGTCTATCTCTCTGTCTCTCTCTCTCTCTCATATCTCCCTTCTCTTCTCTCTCTCTCCTATTCTCTCTTCTCTCTCTTCTTCCACTACGTACTGCTCCCTGCCTAGCAGTTTGCTGGTCACCTCTACATGCCCTTCTCCCAGGTCTACCAATCTTGAAACAAATGTTATATTGGTGGCTCAGAATTTACATGTTACAGTTAATGAGGTACCTCAGATTCAGTCACCAAGGCAGTACGCAGCTCAGCCCAGATCCTGCTTACAAGACTGGGTCTGCTTCCTCCAATCTGCTTGGTATTTGTATAAGCTGGGGCCCTCAAACAGAATAAGCAATCAGTAGTAAGTTCTTCTAGCTTCCATCACTGCAGGGGGAGCCCCATCCTAGCACCTAGTTTCAATCAATGCGCCTGGCTCAGATCCCCTGCCCCAAGTGAAGTGGTTTTAGTGCCCATAACTTTGCAGAATATAAACTCCCATCCATTGTACCTACTTCAACACCTAAGGCCAGAAGGCCCGTGACTTCAGCACGTCCCTCTAAGTTGTGTTTCTGTTATACTTCTGGACCATGGAAATTTTGTCTTATTTTCAAATGTGTCTATGATCCATTAGTGTCTTCTTTTTGTATGTTACCCATCACTGATATTTGATGTTTTTAGAGAAGATTTATTGTGGGAATGGTAAATTTACAACATCATCTGGATCTTGGTAAAACAAAACACCAAAAATCATTAAGGGGAGGAGTAGAAAAGATGAGCAGAAGTTAACTGAGAGTGGACAAGCAGTATAAGTGAGCCCTGTGGCCCCCCTTGTAGGTCACCTGTTGTCATTGCAATGTCCTGCATCCATGGAGAAGAGGCACAGATAACGTGATGCTTCCACTCGTAAATCCAGAGAATGCTCCTCAACTCACAGATCTCTTAGGTTTTACCTGTAAGGGCAGGGGGTACACCTGTTATACAAACAGCCCCGGGGCCCCAGGACAGAATAAGTACTAGTTATTCTCACTCCCATTGACTTCCTGATAAACATATTGACAGCCAATGTCCAGCATAAAGTGGCAGTGTAGCATAGTGTAGTGGGTGACAGCATGGACTTTGGGGCCAGATAGCCTGGGTTCAAACCCCGTCTGTGCCACTATGACCTACGAAAACTTGGGCACGTTGGGGAACTTGTCTGAGCCTCAGTTCTCTCATCTGCAAAGTGAGGATGATAATAGTATCTTCCTCAAAGTTTTATTTGTATTAAATGAGTAAATATTTGCAAAATGCCTAGTGCTACATAAGTCCTTGTTAAATTAAAAGATGTACATAAGACACAGGACTTTCCTTCCTTAGCTGGTCATCTCATCCACTGTCAACGATGACCATTGTAGCTTTAGTCTAGACTTTTCTGGAACCCCAGTTGTTTATTTCAAACTGCCTATTGGCTGTGTGTACTTGGTTGTCGCACCAACACTTCAAACACAGCAAGTCCAAAACTAAATTATCCTGCCCTGCAAATCTGCCTCTCCTCCCATGTTCCCTTCTTGGTCATCAATATCAACATTCACACCAAAGGAAACCTTGGAGTCCTCCCAGATCCCTCTCTTCACTTCCCTTCCTCATTCCTCCAGCTTCCTTGCTCCCTGACACACACGCAAACTGCCCCTTCCAACAAGACCAGCATGATGAATGTCCCCTTTAGTACCTACCCTCTGCTTCACATTGCCTCTGCTACTTACCACCTTGGTCCTGGTCCTTTTCATGTTTCTCAGGAAGGAAGAAGGGAAAATGGATACCGAGTTAGCAATAACAATGCCCAGTAAAGAATAATACAAACACATTCCCATTACTAAAAACAAGCAACTCTCATCCCAGCAACCACGTCAAACTGAAGGCAGGTCTCTCACATCATCTTTCCAATGATGGGAAGCACAGCTCCTTGGTGCTGGAGCCCAGGGACAATGTTGTCTGACTACTGAGAAAAGACCAATAATGTAAACAGCTACCATGAACAGGAAACTATGTGAACAAGGATTTTGGAGTACAGCCAGGGCTTACATCAGGGCAAAATAAATATATTCTGAAATCCCAGCCTATCTCAGTATCCCTCCCTTTTCCCTTCCCCCATATAATTATTGGAATTAAAGAGTATGTGAATTTTAAATATTAAAGACGTCAACAAATTTCTCTGTCAAAGTGTTGGACAAATTTTCATCCCCACCAAAGTGTTAATAGATGCATTTTCTCCAAACCTGGGCCACCTGGGCCAAAACTGGGTATTATTGGACTTAAAATTTTGCCAATCTATTAGGTAAAATTGGTACACTTTGTTGTTGTTGTTGTTGTTTTAAAGATTGGCACCTGGGCCAACATCTGTTGCCAATCTTCTTTTTTTTTTCCTTCTTCTCCCCAAAGTCCCCCCAGTACATAGTAGTATGTCCTAGTTGTGAGTGCCTCTGCTTGTGCTATGTGGGACGCCGCCTCAGCATGGCCTGATGGGTGGTGCCATGTCCACGCCCAGGATCCAAACCGGTGAAACCCTGGGCTGCTGAAGCAGAGTGCACAAACTTAACCACTCGGCCACAGGGCGGGCCTCTACACTTTGTTGTTTTTGACTTGCATTTCTTTAATTATGAATGAAGTTGAACGTCTTTTCATATGGTAAAAAGTCTTTTTCATTTTTTTCCGTGAATTATGCCCTCTGTCTACTTTTTCTCATTGACTGGATGATCTTTTTCTTACTGATTTGTAAGAGCTCTTTCTATATTGAGACAATTAACTCTTTGTGAAATGAATTGTAAATATTTCTTCTCATTTTGTCTTTTCTTCCCCTTTCTTTGTGGTAGATTTTTCCAGACAATATTTTTTTGGTTTCTATGTTATAAAATACAGTAATCTTTTTCCTTATGATCCATTGATTTTGTGTTTTGTTTCCTTAGGGCTGTGAGGATTTGATGGATTAAAGTCTGTGTGAAGAATGTTACTGGCAACTGCTGCCCCCTCCACTTCCGCTAACTGTCCTGAGGACTCCCTCCAATAGGGCCGATCGATGCTCAGCTGAGGCCCTTCACGGTCATAAGCTGAGAGCCCATCATATGCCAGAGACTGTTTGGCTCTAGGGATAGAAAAATTCAGAGGTGAATAAGATCCAGCCCCTTCCCTCCAGGAGCTCAGAGTCTAGTCATGTCAACAAATACGTTGCATAAAGTATATGATAAAAGGTACAGGGTAGAGTGGGGCCAAAACAAAACAAAACCAGCCAAGAAAACCACCACCAAAGGTGGTGATCTTTGATTCGAGTCTTGAAAGTAGAACAGGTTTCCACCAGGTAAACCATGAGTTGAGTGAGGAGGGACATTCCAGACAGAGGGACGGTCTGGAGGCCAGCAGGTGACTACAGCAATGGGGAATTGATTACATGTGGGGGATTAGTCAAATAAACAAATATAATGAGAATTCTGGGAACCAAGTTTTTTACTGTTGGAGTAGGACGTTACAAATGTGGAAAGGGAGAAACTAGTTTGAACCCTGTGGTGTTGTTTTGGAATTGGGTGAACTCATGGAGATAGATATATAGATAGAGATACATATCTATATAGAGAGATATCTATCTCAGTGTAGAAGTAAATACAGCTGTAAATCCAAGGATATATACCAGGACACATTCCCTTGCCCTGTCAGCTGAGAGAACCCAGAAGCAATGACACCCAGTACAATAAGAACACATAGTATCCAGATTTTGGCTTCTAAATATCATTCTGCACTGAATCGAGCCAGGATTTCTTGGAGAAATGGCTCATTTGATGATTCAGGCAGGGAAAGGACAAGATGAGCCTAGAACGTCTTGTTCTACCAGAAAGTAAGGAAGTGCCCCCCCAAATTAGGGAACATTTCAAAAGGACACATGAACCAGCTTAAAGAGGCTCCTACTGACCAAATCAGGAATAACACGATCATCAAAACAAATAATAATAGTTACAGATCATAGGCCATTGCATGAAATAGGAATCCATGAGTCCATACTGACATAAATATATAGATAAATAAATATATTGAAATTTTGATGAGCAAGTGTATATTCACATTGTCTCAAAGTACTTTCCTACAAAATACTTATTAATTGCAAAAGAAAATGGAATAACTCTAGAGTGGAGAAGCCTGGCAGACACAACTGTAATATAGTGATGAAAATAAACATCTCCAATGATTAAACAAATTGAAATCATGAGCCAGGTGATAGATGCAAGGAGACAAACACAGCATCACTCCTGTGCTCTTCCCGCCAAAGATTCAAGACTTGAATCCACTCATGAGCAAACATCAGATAAACCCAAATTGCAGGACATGCTATAAAATAACCGGGCCACACTCTTTTAAAACATCAAAGTCACAAAAGTCAGATATTCTATAAAGGACATTATTGGGACTAGTAGCAAAACTTGAATGGAATCTGTGGGTTAGACTTTGTAGGAGAATGTCTTTGTTCATAGGAAATATACACAAAATTATTCTGGTGGATGGAACTTCAATGTTAATAAATTACTCTCAAATAGTTCACAGAAAAAGTTTTAATACTGTTTTTCAGCTTTTCTGTAAATTTAACATTGTTTCAATAAAAAGAAAAGAAAAAAAGTGAAAAAAGTTTCTCTTAAGATACTAGGAGACCATTGTAGGACACTTCTAGAAAACTTCTTCCTCCTCCTGAAGAGATTCTGGAAGACACTTTTCTTTCTCTTCTGGATAATGTCAGGCATTGAGGTGAGATCCAGAGGAGTGTGATCCTCTCACATGAGAGGAAAGCAGAGCCAAGAAGACCCCAGGCAGATGGGTCCAGAGCCACTGGGTTAATTCAGCCTGGAAACCAGCCTGTCTCTGGACTTCCAGTTGTTGGAGTCATTAGAATCCCTTGTTATTTAAGCTACTCATGTTGGATTTCCAATTATTTGCCACCAAAAACTTTCTGACTTATTCATAGTCATTGAAAAGGATCTAGACAACGAAATTGAAAAGGATCTCTAACAATGAATCCTAGTCCAATTATAACAAATGCTCCCCATTTATAAAATACTTAAGTAGAAATCTCACTCCTGGGTAAATAAAATGGATCCTATTTACTAACATGGATAGTGGGAAAATGTAGGCGCTGGGTATTGTCTAGAGCCCATTCACTGTGTCTTTCAGATTCCAAGCAAAAGGCAGCCCAGAGTGAAGGACTACGCTTAGCTCATTACAGTGGGGCACCTCAGTGGGACGGGAAGGAACAGTGAGTGATCATGTAACTCAGTCGAACATAGTCCAAGAGAATTTTTACAAATCTGCAAAAATTTCCCCCCATCTTTCCTTTTCTACCTTAAGACCTTATTTAGTTCTATTTAAATTTCTATTAATCTTACTCTTCTGGTTGAATCTTATTATTCTTTCCCCAGAAACCACGAATAACTCACTAATACCTAAAAAATAAGGTCTTTTATCTTATTATGATTCTCAAGGTCCTTCCTAAGCAGATCCCAAACCATTTTGGCATCTATCCTCTCTCTTTCTCAATATACCTTATTCTCCAGCCATGCTATTCACATGGGGCTATGCCACACACTGAATGTTTGTGTCCCCCCAAAACTCATATGTTGAAACCTAAGCCCCAATGTGATGGTATTTGGAAGCGGGACCTTTGGTAGATGATTGGGTCATGAGGGTGGATCCTTCATGAATAGGATTAGTGCCCTTATAAAAGAGATCCCAGAGAGCCCCTTTGCCCCTCTGCCATGTGAGGACACAGTGCGAAGACAGCTGTCCATAAACCAGGAAACAAGCTCTCACCAGACACTGAATGTGCTAGCACCTTGATCTTGGATTTCCCAGCCTCCGGAAGTATGAGAAATAAATTCTGGTTGTTTATAAGCCACCAGTCTACAATATTTTTGTTATAGAAGCCTGAACAGACTAAGATAGGCTACGGCTAAGATATTCCACTGCTAAAGAAGGGAGTAACAAATCTGGAAAGGGGAAAAACTAGACTGAACCCTGAGGTGTTTGAGATTGAAGACATCAGTGTGACCTCATAGATTTCAATATATATAAACAGATATAGAAATACGTATTGATGTAAATGCAGGTATATGTCAGGATCTAGTCCCTGTCCACTGAGAGGACCTAGAAGCAATAATACCCTAGTAACCAATAAAAACACCTACTCACAAGAAACATCATGAACTTTTCCTTCTTTGTGCTTATTTATGCCCAACCCTACAGTTTCTTACATTGAAACACCTTCTTCCTGCTCTGCCTATCAAAATTCCACTGAAATGAAACTACAAAATGTACAGCATCAAATATATGTCAGCAATGATTATTTACCCCTGCCTCTCCATCAAAGTCTGGCTCAAATGGCTTCTCTCTTGTGAAGCCTTCTCTGGAATACGCAGGCAGAATTAATACCCCGCTCTGTGCATGGACGATTCCATCCTTCACGTAACATCAGTTCATTCTTTTCCGTATTATGGCAGTTGTTTACAGGCCCATCGCCTCACTAACTTGTGGGCAGGCTCTGACTCTGTTTTTCTTTGTCCCCCTAGCTTCTAGCACAGAGCCTGGCAAGTATTAGGGGCTCAGGAAAGGCATTTTGAATGAGGCGGAGTCTTTCTCCACGCAACAGACTGAAGCTAATCAGCCCGCCTACAGAGCTAATCCCTGGCGTTGGCCTCATTAGCACTGGGCTCCCTCCAAGGAAGCCGACCGTCCACAGAGAATCCAGGACAAAACCGCCAGAGCCCTTTGTCCCAGTCCTATTTCTGTAGAAGACGATTTCCCTTTGCTGAATTGGAGGCAGTCTTCAGAGAGGTGACTCACCTGCTTAACAGGTCATTCTCAGAAATGTTTGACTTGATGCTTGCTTCTGTTGCAAAATAAGCCCCGCTCCACTTTGCAGCTGGAGATGGCGGGGACATGAAACGAATGTTCACATTTTTATGACAGCTTCCTTGGAGGCCGGCTGAGCTGAGCAAGCTCCCTGGCAGGATGATGGAATGACCACATTCTGGCTCAGCAGAAAGACTGCGGAACTCCAAATATGTTATGCTGAGGAAAGCTCCTAAGCAGGAAGAAGGTGTTGTGAGACAGGGATGAAAACCCCGTGCTGTTGGCTCACAGGGTTTTCTTCACTAACCGTGCAGACAAGGATGAGCTCGAGAGAGGTACTTTGCAGCCTGAGAATCTTGGATGGTAAGAGGAAATGGCAAATCTTCCCAAGGGCTCTGACCTTGACGGAGGCCTGTATTCATTTTCTATTGCTGCCAGAACAAATCGTCACAAATTCAGTAGCTTAAAACCACAGCATTTATATCTCACAATTCTGTAGCTCAGAAGTCTGGGGACAGCATGGCTTGGCTGGATCCTTTTTCTAGAGTCTCACAGTGGTGACATCAGGCTATCAGCAGGGCTGCATCCCTTCCTGGGGGCTCTGGAGAGGAATCTGCTTCCAAGCTCACTCAGATGGTTGACCAAATTCGGTTCCTTGTGGTTGTAGAAGTGAGGTCCCTCTTTCCTTGCTGATTGTCAGCTGGGGGCCACCCTTAGCTCCTAGAGGCCTCTCTCAAGTCCTTGCACTTGGCTCCCACATCTCAGAGCCAGCAAAGACACACTGAATCCCTCTCAAAACTGGACGTCCCCTTCTGCTGCTTCTGTCTCCGTCCGGAGCAAGTTCCCTGCTTTTTAAGGGCTCAGATGATTAGATTGGGCCCACCTGGATAATCTCCCCGTCTTAAGGTCAGTAGCCTAAATTACATTGGCAAACGTCCTTTTGCTATATGGGATATGCCCAGATTCCAAATATTAGGGTTTGGGGGACCACGTTGGACTATGTATGACAGAGTCCTACGTTTACATCATAGGAGTAGGACCCTACCTGGCACGAATACAACCAAACTTTTTCTTGGTAGAGTACAGCTGGTCTTTGACTTGCAATACGTGGAAAAAACTTTAAATCTCCAAATATAGAGAATCTAGGCCTTTGAGCATGTTTCTGAGACACGTTACTGTTCATCCTCAGGCTTATGGAATTGCACCCACAGCCCATCTTTGATATTTAGGAATTGCTAGGAAACACAAGCAGATACAGGAAAGTAAGGATCTGGAGCCCAAGAGGTCCCTTGGGCCACGGGAAAGCCCAGTATTAGAATACACAGCAAGACCAGGACATGCACTTGGAGTTAGGTCCAAAACAGAAAGGAAGGCAAGGGAAAATTCCCATTTGGTGATGGCTTAGATGAAGCCTAGGATCCAGGGTCGTGTGTAAGCCATGTGCTGTAAACAGGTGATGGACACAAGGTTCTCCATTATCATCAGAACTGGGGAGAGACCTAGTTGCAGATATCTGACACAGTCCAAAGGTCCAAAGAAAGCAAATCCATTCTCTGGAAGAACTGGGGTAGCAGGCAGGGACCATACGATAAGGAATAAACTCAGGAAGTGGGTTTCTATGATGAAAGCAGATCCAAAAATGGGATCCGCTGGATAAGAACAGATAAGCCCTATAATGTCCCTGCTTTGGGACTGAATCAGATCCTAGGGGTTATGGAGCAAGGTCAAAACTCTAGGGAGAAGAAAAGGGAGCCACTTACACCGTGGCAGCCTCTGTTCTAGGCACTGGAGATATAACTACGTACAAGTCACATTTCTCCCCTCAAGGATTATGTGGTCTAGGAGGCAATAATTCTATTGCATGAGGAGAGACGTAAGTAGCAGGGCTGCAGCAGCACAAAGGAGGAACAGAAAGGCTTCTGGAAGAAGTGCCTCCATGTAGAGACCTAATCGTCAAGGAGGAGTTAGGTAGTCTCCAGGAAAGATGGGGCAAGACTCAGAATGGAGAGAGATCATGGCCTTTTAGGAATTTAGCAAGTAGATCAGTAAGACCAGGGTATATGTCATATGAGGTTACTTTCCTTCCACTAAAACCCCACTGCCCAGTGTTTCATTTTCATTCCTAGCGTTCGAACAGTGTTTTAAGACTGTGTTATCACAATGGAAATGTCTGAAATTGTCTTCTCTATTTTGGCCAGAAATTTCTCTCTTCCTTTTCTCTCTACTGTGAGATAGTGTCAGGATTCAAGACTAAACTTATTAGCCCAACATTTTCTTTCAGCACTAAAGGAGCTGAACCAAGACTGGTTCTTCAGACCCCTCTTCTGAGGGTCAGCTCACCTCTTGACATCCTCTTGGCCTCAGGTACAATCATGACTGGTACTCTTCTTGGGCTCAGGGTCACCTGCTTAGAAATGATTCTCAGGCCATCTGGCACAGCCCTCTGTTTCTCGGAAATGACTTCTGGCCAGAAAGACATGTGCTTTATTTTCTCCATTGAACGTGCTTCAGCAGTCTACTCCCTGCCAATTTGTCCAGCCATGTCCCTGCTCAACCCAAACTGTCAGGAGAACCATTCAATTCAACAAATATGGTCCAAAGCTTATAGCTGTGCATTGCATTGCACCAAGTCAGGGATGTTAATTGACTGAAACTTCGTTGAACCAGAATACTAAGATAAACTAGAATACTTAGGGGTTAACCATCTACTTCAGAGTAAAGTTCGTTATTGAAGAGAAATGTTGTTCTAATGTTGTACTCTCTGTTCCATATCTGTTTTCTAATGTCCAGTCAAGGGAATCCTATTTGGCAAGTGATCATCATACCCTTTTTTATCTAAATAATGTCCAAACATCCTCTAATAAATATAGCAAAGACTTTTCTCTGAACTTTCAGCATGCTTGGAATTGTCTCTGGCTTGAGCTCATCCAAATTTTGCTAATAGCACAGGCAACCCAAGCAAGCAGGAATGATGGACAGAGTTAGTTAGGGGCACTAATTCTGAGGAGGCTGCTTGCTCCAGCTCGTTTCTTCCATCTAGGTTCAGTCCTAGAAATGGAGGCACTGGAAACTCATGGAGTTGCCATAACTAAGCCTCTGTATTAGTCAGGGTTCTCCAGGGAAACAGAACCAGTTGGATGTGTATACATAGAGAAAGAGATTTATTTTGAGAAATTGGCTCACACTGTTATGGAGACTGGCAAGTCCAAAATTTGCAGGGTAGACTGGCAGGCTGGAGACCCAGAGAAGAGCTGATGTTGCAATTCAAGTTTGAAGGCCATCAGTCTGGGGACCCATGGAAGAGCCACTGTTGCGATTCAAGTCCAAACACCATCTGCTGACAGAATTCCCTCTTGCTTTGGGGAGGTCAGTCTTTTGTTCTGTTCAGGCCCTCAACTGATTGAATAAGGCCCACCTACATTATTGAGGGCAATCTGCTTTACTCAGAGTCTGCCAATTTAAATGTTGCTCTCATCCAAAAACACCCTCACAGAAATATCCAGAATAATGTGTGACCACATATTTGAGCACGGTGGCCCAGCCAAGTTGACACGTAAAATTAATCATTGCAGCCTCTAAATAGGAAATTCTCCTTTTCCTTCACCAACAAAGACCCCGGGACCAGTTGGCTTTCTTCTGTTTGTGGTTGTCCCCGCCTCTTGGTCCTCTCTGGTTCTTTTGCCCCCAAGACTGGCTAAAGAGAGTCTAGCCTCCCCAGCTGGCTTCACTGAAGGCAGGCATACAGGCCTATTTCGTCTGCAAGATTTGGTACTAATCATGACCAGAAACAAACAAGATATAATAAAAACTACAAATGTGGAGATTCCGGGCTTAGAAAACCATGCTGTGTTCTTTCCATCCTGGACCCGCTTCTGAGGTGGTAACGGGAAATGGTAGTCTTCTGTTGTCTGCGTATATCCTTGAAAGTCCATCTTATCTAACCCCTGGTCTTGAAGACCTGAAGTTCCAACAAGGGCCTGTGATCTGAAGAAGATTGCGGCATTTCTGAGGCAATTTTCAGCTCCCCCCTCTGGCCCTGTTCTTCAAGCAGGAATATTCCCATGGAGCATATTCCCCCTGGAGGCTTGTCCCTAGAGAGGAATTTATAAAATCCTTAGAACACTGTGTATAACCATTTCAAAAAGCCTAAATAGTCAAGGTTTTTAGCTGGGCAGAAAATAAAAGGTGCTTAATCCTTTCTCCTCTTCTATCTCTCACTCCATACCAGGAGGTCAGGCATTTCCACCTTTTCCAAAGATGAGAATGCTGTGGCAACTGTGCCAAGAGGCCCTCACACTGCACCTGGCCCAGCCCTCCCACCACCCCAGGCCAGTGCCCACCGCCATCACCCCCATCCCTGTCTCCTTTTGGTCTCCCCTTCCACCCCACTTTCCAAAGCTGAGCCAGATGGGCAAAACAGTGGGAAGTTGTGGCTTTTTCCATCCTCTTCTTAATTGTTTGGAATCTTTCAAGAATTGTACTACTATTAATCTGGAAGGGGGAAAAATAGGCCAAATCTCAGGAATTGCAGAAACCATCCGAAGAGGCCACAGGGTGAAAATGTGGAGCACTCATTTAGTTCATCGCACCTTCTTTTCTCTCTCATCCCCACTGACAATAGATGAGTCTAGGACCTCACCATTTGACGACTCCATGACCCCAGTTGCCTCCTCATTGGCCTCCATCTCACCTGCTCTTTCTACAAAGCCTCTACCCTTCAACCAATCCTTTATATGGCCCTCATACACTTTCCTAAAACATCTCCTCCAGAAAGAGATAGCTCCGTTCAAAACTTTCAATGCGAACCCAGTTCCTACCCCAGACCTTCCACGATCTGACCATAACCTGCTTTTCCCAGTACGTCCACACACTCTGTCATTCATTCATTCATTTAATAAATACATACATTGAGCACCTACTATGTGCCAGGCCCTAGAGATACAGGGCAGGAGTGAGCTAGGTTAGACAGTCTCTGCCCTCATGGGCTTACACAGGCTGGGCAAATGAAGACTTTAATAAGTCATTTCAATGAAATGTGGTGAGATGACAAAGAGAAAAGGTGAAGTGCCAGGATCCTCTCCTGCATTTGTGTGAGCAAACCCTCTGTTCCCACGTGGCTGGTTTCCTCAGTGACCATTGAAAACACTGCACAGTCCTTCCTCTGAGCATTTGCTCACCCATCTCCCTCCCCTGTGCTGCAGCCCCCAGCCTCTATCTGTCCTTCAAAGCCCAGATCATGTCCTGCTTTCTCTGTTGAGTTTCTTCTGATCCGTGAAGCCTACAAGGAACCCTCATATTTGTATGCCCACAAACATTCATAATGAGCCCAGAGCATAGTTCCAAGCAGCATCTTCTATACCCTGTAAACTCTGCATTGTGCATTCCAATTGGTCACAAGAAGAATACCTCTCCCCAGTCCTCAACCACGGTAGCTCACATTGGGGGACAGCAAGAGACCACACATCCCTGCCCATCCCTTATCCAGCCTTCAATGCCCTAGGCGCTGTACACGTGCTGCCTTGTTTCTTAGCAACTGCTCTGCAAATATTTATTACCCCTCCTTTGCAGAGGGAAAAACTAGGCTTCAAGAGGTAAAGTAACCCGCCCAATTTACCAGGTGGTCCAGTTGGCTGCAGGACAAGACCTCAGGTCTGTCTCCTGCAGGGCTCACCACTTCCCCGACCACCTCCGCCTCCCTGATCAGCACCCCTGAGGGTCAGGAGCTGCCTCCCCTTCAAGGGTAAGGATCATAGGGGAACCCCAGGGCCCGTGACTTGCTGGCTTTCTAATTTGCCTGAGAGAAGGCCATGCTTTCAGTCAATTATCCCTCCAGCTTCTGGGCTGCAAAAGACAGGCAAAATTCCCACCCCTGAGCACGTGAGCCCCGGGACCCTGCTCAGGATCCCCAAGTCACACGTCTGTGATCTACTGGTTACTCACCTTCATTCAGAGGTGGGGAGGGCGGTGTGCCCTGGCAGCATGGCTCACAGATGCAGGGAGCCCAGAGGATGAAAGGAGTGGCGGCTGTGGTGTGTGCTGGTGTAGGGGAGGCAGACCGTGATGGTGGGAGAGTCAGAGACGAGGTTCCAGCCCTGTCTCTGAGCAATATTACGAGTTGTCATTTACTGCGTGCTTATGTGTCTGGCTCTGAGCTAAACTCTTCACGTGCTCTGTCTCATTCAATCCTCTGGTCACTGGAGTCCAGCGTGAAATGTAGGAGGGAGCTCTTCCAGTGACATCTTATCTCATCGGGTGCCGTGTACAAGCCTTCTTGCTCCTCTGCAGAGCCCTTGGGTCAGGCTGTGCATTTGAGGCTGTCGGGTGCTCGCTCTGCCCCAAATAAAGGGTGAAGAAAAGACACACACTGAAGGTGAAGACCTGCCCGAATGAGAAGGAATTCCAAGCTCCCTCTGTCCTTCCTGAAAATACACACACATTCCACCTCCTTTGCCGCTCCCTTCATTCTCCACTAGCTCTTATAGCTTCTCAGCTGGATCCCCACGGTCTACCGTTATTCTACCAGGGCCTGGAGAATGTGCCCACTGACCCTGTAACTACACATACACAGGCACACGCACACACAGTCTTAATCTTTTTGTCTCTTAGAATCACAGAATGGGAGTGCTAGAGGGACCTTTAGAGATTCTCTAATGGGGCAATAACAAAAACATCTTTCTGTATCAGTAAGTGTTTCTCCAGGACGTCAATCCATTCGTAAAAATAAAATTGGGAGTTTGAGCTGGCCTGTCATTTCTAGGGTTTGTCTCTTCCTACCTTTCTGATTCCTATCTCCCCAAGATCCCCTGAAGGCAGGACAATAGCTTATGCTTCTTGGTAAAGCTTTCTAATCTACTTTCTGTTGTTATCAACATAACAGAATACTCGCTCACCCCAGGAAGCCAGCTCACCAGCTGGAGGTGTGGGGAAGGAGGCCACAGCATCTCCCACCCTGCTTCCCACCACCTTTGGATTCAGGATTGGATTTGCTTCCTTTTTCTAGCTTCATTGAGGCACAATTGACAAACAAAATTGTATATATTGAAAGTGTACAATGTAGTAACTGATAGACGTATACATCGTAAAGTGATACCAAAATTTAGTTAATTAACACATCCATCACCTCACCTAGTTACTATATTTTGCACATGCTGTGCTGAGAACACTGAAGATCTACTCTCTTAGCAACTTTCAAGTACACAAAAGCGTGTTGTCAGCTGTAGTCCCCATGCTGTACGTTAGATCCCCTGAACTCATTCATCTTATAACTGAAAGTTTATACCCTTTGCCCAACATGCCCCCTTTCCAACCCTAGCCCCTGGTAACCACCATTCTTCGGTCTGTTTCTATGAGTTCAACATTTTTTCAGATTCCACCCATGAGTGAGATCATACGGTGTTTGTCTTTCCGTGTTTCGCTTGTTTTGCTTAGAATAACGTCCTCCTGGCTCATCCACATTGCAGCAAATGGCAGGATTTCTTCTTTTTTATGTTTGAATAATGTTCTGTTAAAATGTTTCATTTTAAACATTGAAAAATGTTTAACACATTTTCTTTATCCAGTTGTCCACTGACGGACACGTAGGCTATTTCCATATCTCGGCTATTGTGGATAATGCTGCAGTGAACGTGAGACTGCAGACAGCTCTTCGAGACACTAATTTCCTTTTCTTCAGATTTATATCCAGAAGTGGAATTGCCAGATCATATGGTAATTCTATTTTTAATTTTTCGATCAACTTCCAAATTGCTTTCCATAGTGGCTGCACCAATTTACATTCCCTCCAACAATGTACAAGGAAGGGTTCCCTTTTCTCCACATCCTCGCCAATACTTGTTATCTCTCGTCTTTTTGATCATAGCCATCCTAACAAGTGTGAAATGGTATCTCATTGTGGTTTCAATCTGCATTTCCCTGATGTTGAGTCCTGTTGAGCATCTTTTCATGTACCTGTTGGCCATCTGTATGTCTTCTTTGTAAAAGTGTCTGTTCAGTTCCTTTGCCAATTTTTTAAATTGCATTATTTGTTTGTTTTGCTACTCAGTTGTATGAGTTCCTTCCATATTTTAGATATTAGTCCCTTATCAGATACATGGTTAGCAAATGTTTTCTCCCATTTCATAGGTTGCCTTTTCATTTTGTTGATTGTTTTCATTGCTGTGCAGAAGATTTTAGTTTTGTGTAGTCCCATTTGTTTGTTTTTGCTTTTCTTTCCTATGCTTTTGGTTTCACATCCAAAAAATCATTACCAAGACCAATGTCAAGGAGCTTTTTCTACATGCTTTCTTCTAAGAGTTTTATGGTTTCAGGTCTTACATGTAATTTCTTAATCCATTTTGAGTTAACTTTTGTGAGTGGTATAAGACAGTGGTCTAATTTCATTCTTTAAATGAAGGTATCTAGTTTCCCCAGCCCTATTTATTGGAAAGACTATCCTTTCCCCATTGTGTGCTCTTGGAAAGCTTGTCAAAGATTAGTTGACAGTATGTGCGTAGGTTTATTTCTGGATTCCCTATTCTGTTCCACTGGTAGATGTGTTTGTTTTTATGCCAAGACCATACTGTTTTAATTACTACAGCTTTGTAATATCATTGAAAATAGGAATTGTGATGCCTCCAGCTTCATTCTTCTTTCTCAAGATTGCTTTGGCTATTTAGGGTGCTTTGTGGTTCACTATGAACTTTAGGATCATCTTTTCTATTTCTGTGAAAAATCCCATTGGAATTTTGATAGAGATTGCATTGAATCTGTACATTGCTTTAGGTAGTATGGACATTTTAACAATATTAATTCCTCCAATCCATGAATATGGAATAACTTTCCATTTATTTGTGTATTCTTCAATTTCCTTCATCAAAATCTCATAAATCTTAGTGTGCAGGCCTTTCACCTCCTTGGTTAAATGTATTCCTAAGTATTTTAAATAGGATTGTTTTCTTAATTTCTTTCTCAGACATTTTGTTATTAGTGCATAGAAACAAATGATTTTTGTATGTTGATTTTATATCCTGCAACTTTACTGAATTCATTGATTAGCTCTAGTAGTTTTTTTGGTGGAGTCTTTAGGATTTTCTTTCCTTTTTTTTTTTTTTTTAGGGTTTTTTATATGTAAGGTCATATCATCTGCAAACAGAGACAATTTTAATTCATCCTTTCCAGTTTGGATGCCTTTTATTTCTTTTTCTTGCCTAATTGCTCTGGCTAGGACTTCTAGTACTGTGTTGAATAGAAGTGGCAAGAGTGGGCATCTTTGTCTTGTTTCTGATCTTAGAGGAAAAGCTTTCAACTTTTCACTGTTGAGTATGATGTTAGCTGTAGGCTTGTCGTATACGGCCTTTATTATGTTGAGGTACATTCCTTCTATACCTAATTTGTCAAGCGTCTTTATCACGAAGGGATATTGAATTTTGTAATATGCTTTTTCTGCATCTATTGAGATGATTGTATGATTTTATCCTTCATTTTATTAATGCAGTGTATCACATTTATTGATTTACATATGTCAAACCATTCTTGAATCCCAAGGATAAATCCCACTTGGTCACAGTGAATTATCCTTTTTTTTAGGAAGATTAGCCCTGAGCTAACATCCACCACCAATCCTCCTCTTTTTGCTGAGGAAGATTGGCCCTGAGCTAACATCTGTGCCCATCTTCCTCTATTTTATATGTGGGATGCCTGCTACAGGCATGACTTGATAAGTGGTGTGTACGTTCATGCCTGGGATCCAAACTGGTGAACCCTGGGCTGCTGAAATGGAGTGCACAAACTTAACCACTACACCACCAGGCCAGCCCCAGTGCATTATCCTTGTAATATGCTATTGAATTTGGTTTGTTAATATTTTCTTGAGGATTTTTGCATCTATGTTCATCATGGACATTTGCCTGTAATTTTCTTGTCTTTCAACGACCTTATCCAGCTTTGGTATTGAGATAATGCTGACCTCTCAAAATGAATCTGGAAGTGTTGCCTCTTCTTCAATTTTTTGGAACAGTTTGAGAAGGATTGCCATTAATTCTTCTTTAAATGTTTGGTAGGATTCACCAGTGAAGGCATCTGGTCATGGACTGGTTCTTTGTTGGGAGATTTTTTATTACTGATTCGATCTCCTTACTTGTTATTGGTCTGTTCGTATTTTCTAATTCCTCATGATTCAGTCTTGGTAGTGTGGGTTTTTTTTTAGGAATTCTTCCACTTCTTCTAGGTTGTCTGATTCGTTGGTGTATAATTGTTCATAGTAGTATCTTATGATTCGTTGTATTTCTGTGATATTAGCTGTAATATCTCCTCTTTCATTTCTGATTGTACTTATTTGAGTCTTCTCTCTTTTTTCTTGGTCTAGTTTTTTAGTCTTAGTCTAGCCTTGTCAATTTTGTTTATTTTTTCAAAACACAGCTCTTAGTTTTGTTGATCTTATCTATTATTTTTCTAGAGTCTATTTCATTTATTTCTGCTCTGATCTTTGTTATTTCCTTCCTTCTGTTAACTTTGGGCTTAGTTTGTTCTTCCTTCTCTACTTCCTTGAGGAGTAAAATTAGGTTGTATATTCAAAATATTTGTTTTTTCTTAATGTAGGCATGTATCTCTAGAAATCCTTTTATAACTGCTTTTGTGTGGCCCATAAGTTTTGATACGTTGTTTTTCCACTCTTGTTTGCTTCAACATATTTTTTTATTTCCCTTTTGATTTCATCTTTGACCCATTGATTGTTCAGAATTTTGTTGTTTAATTGTCACATATTTGTGAATTTTCCAGCATTCTTTCTGTTATTGATTTCTAGTTTCATACCATTGTGGTCAGAATGATTTGATTGATATGAATGATTTGATTGATTTGATATGATGACTTGATATAATTTTAACCTTCTTAAGTGTGTTGAGACTTATCTTGTGACCTACCATATGATCCATCCTGGAGAATATGTTCCATGTGCACTTGAAAAGAATGTATACACTGCTGCTGTTGGGTGGAATGTTCTGTATAGGTCTGTTAAGTACATTTGATCTAAAGTATAATTCAAGCCCAGTGTTTCCTTATTGATTTTGTCTGGATGATCTATCCACTGTTGAAAGTGGGATATTGAAGTCCCCTACTATCGTTGCATTACTGTGTATTTCGAGCTTGAGATCTATTGATATTTGCTTAATATATTTAGGTGCTCCAATCTTGTCTGCATATATATTTACACTTGTTATATCCTCTTGATGAATTGACCCCTTTATCATCATATAATGACCTTCTTTGTCTCTTGTTACTGTTTTTTACTTAAAGACTATTTTGTCTTATATATGTATAACTACTCCTGCTCTCTTTTGGTTTCCATTTGCATGGAATATCTTTTTCCATCCCTTCACTTTCAGCCTATGAGCATCCTTAATGCTGAAGTGAATCTCTTATAGGCAGCATACTGTTGGCTCTTGGTTTTTTATCCATTCAGCCATTCTGTCTTTTTATTGGAGATAAATATTCCATTTAAATATTCCATTTAGATTTAAAGTAGTTGTTGATAGGTAAGGACTTACTATTTCCATCTTGTTAATTGTTTTCTGGCTGTTTTGTGGTTTCTTTGTTCCTTTCTTCCTCTCGTGCTGTCTTCCTGTGTGATTTGCTGATTTTCCATAGTGATATGCTTTGATTCCTTTCTCTATGCCTTTTGTGTATGTACTATACATTTTTCTTTGTGGTTACCATAGACTTACATAAAACATCTTACAGTTGTAACAGTCTATTTTAAGCTCATAACTTAACTTTGACCTCATATAAAGACTACCTTTTGGGGGCCAGCTTGGTGGCATAGTGATTAAGTTTGGCATGCACTGCTTCAGCAGCCCAGGGTTCACAAGTTCTGATCCTGGGCATGGACCTACATGACTCATCAAAGCCATGCTGTGACAGTGACCCACATACAACATAGAGGAAGATTGGCACAGATGTCAGCTCAGGGCTGATCTTCCTCAAGCAAAAAAGAGGAAAATTGGCAACAGGTGTTAGCTCAGGTCCAATCTTCCTCACCAAAACAAACAAACAAACAAAACTACCTTTTTACTCACAGCTTTCCACATTTTATGCTTTTGATGTCACAATTTACATCTTTTATATTGTGTATCCATTAGCAAATTATTGTATCTAAAGTTTTTTAATATTTTTGTCTTTTGATTTTATACTAGGTTTAAGCAATTGACACACCACCATTATAGTATTAAAATATTCTGAATTTAATTATATGTTTACCTTTACCAGTGATTTTTATACTTTCATACGTTTTCATGTTACTAATGACCATCCTTTCATTTCTGCTTGAAGAACTCCCTTTAATATTTCTTGCAAAGCAAGTGTAGAGGTGATGAACTCCCTAAGTTTTTGTTTGTTTGGGAAAGTTTTTCTCTCGCCTTCATTTCTAAGGATAGCCTCACCAGGTAAAGGATTCTTGGTTGGCAGTTTTTTTCTTTCAGCACTTTGAATGTATCACCCCACTCTCTCCTGGACTGCAAGGTGTCTGCTGAGAAATCCACTGATAGCCTTATGGGGATTTCCTCATATACAAAGAGTTTCTTCTTTCTTGTTGCTTTCAAATTCTCTCTTTGCCTTTGATTTTCTGAATTTTATTATAATGTGTCTTGGTGAGACCCTCTTTGGATTGAATCTGTTTGGGGACCTATAAAATTCATGTACCTGGGTGTCCATTTCTCTCTCCAGATTTGAGGAGTCTTCAGCAATTATTTCTTTAAATAAACTATCTGTCCCTTTCTTTCTCTGTGTCTCTTCTCCTTTTGGAACTTCTGTAATGTGTATATTGTTTCACTTAATGGTATTCCATAATTTACATAGGCTTTCTTTGCTCTTTTTCATTCCTTTTTCTTTTTCTTCTCTGACTAGATAATTTCAAATGATCTGACTTTGAGCTCACAGATTCTTTCCTCTGCTTGATCCAGTCTGCTGTTAATCCTCTCTATTGGGTTTTCTATTGTATTTCATTCACTGTATTCTTGAATTCCAAATTTCTCTCTTTTTTTATGATTTCTATCTCTATTTTGAACCTATTGTATTTTGTTCATGTATTTTTTTTTCTGATTTCATTGAGTTGTCCGTGTTCTCTTGTAGCTCACCAAGATTACTTAAAACAATTATTTTGATTTTTTTATCAGACAATTTGTAAATCTCCATTTCTGTGAGGTAAGTTACTGGAAAATTATTGTGTTCCTTTGCTGGTATCATTTTTCCTTGATCTTTCATGGTCCTTGAAGTCTTAAATTGCTGTCTTCAAATTTGAAGAAGGTGTCACCTCCTCCAGTCTTTACTGACAGGTTCAGGAGAGAAATACCTTCACCAGTCAGTCTATTTAGGGATTCTGAGGCTTTCTCACACCGTTTGTATGCATGCACCCATACCACACTGTTTGTTCCCTTTGGACGGCAATTCTTAAGATTGTATGCCTTCTCTCAGTCCTGCAAGGCCTGATTGGGTGCTGAGAGCCTCCTGATTGTTTTCTCTAGAGTGACAGCTTCAAGTGCTCAAGTTTGTGAGCCTTTTCCCAATCCTGCAGCCATCTGCAAAGGTTTGCACTCACCACCTATATTGCCAGCACTTGGAGCTGGCCATGTGGAAGAGGGACGTTTGGGGTTGAAATGCACAGATCATTGGAGGTGCCTATGGGTCAATTAGGTGGACCACAGGCAAGGTGTCCCCATCAGCTTGTTGGCAGGCTTCCTGATGAAGTCTGTGAAGCATTTAGTAGAATGAACCACAAAGTGGTTAGTAGCATCCTTTTGATGAGTTCTGAGCCCTAGTTCCTATACTCCCAGCCTCTCCGACCCCCTCAACTGTGAAATCACCTCAGTATTCTGGGTGGGGTAAGAAAGAAGTGGACCTCTTGGGCAGCATCCTGCACAGCTGGAGAAGTGGGTGCTCACTCACACCCTATCAATCTCCCCATGGGAGAAATCGCAGGTCAGTGGGGTCTCTCTTGGCACTGAGCTGTGCCACGTTGGTGGAAGGGTGATGTGGGTAAACTAAAATTGTTCTTCTTACCCTCTTCAACGCATCTAATCTTGGATTTTTTTTTTCCTCCAACAGTGTGCTGAAACTTCTCCACTGGACTACTGAACTCCCATAAAAGTACTTTTATCTGTGCGTGATTGTAAAAATCATTGTCCTCCGGGGGGATGACAGTAGGAAACTCCTATTCTGCCATCTTGCTGATATCACTCTCCTCAGAATTTGTTTTAGATTGTATGATTCTCACTTACATTGTAAGTCTTCTCAGAGATGGCTTCTGCATTTCTTTAGGTGGGGAGATTGGATCTATGCTTGGGTTCTAGGAGACCCTAAACTCTCCTTTACTGTTCATGAGATAAAGATCAACTGGCTTTATGGACTTATGGACCTCCACTACTGTCATTTCAAGGACTCTTTGATAATTAACATTTTCAACTATTCTTCTTGAAAGTTCTATCACTCTCATCTTTCTTACATCCACGCTCTCATTTCTGCTTCTTTTCTCTCTCTTTCAAGATAATGTAGTAGTTAAAAGCTAGGGCTTTGTGGTTAGCCTGCCTGGGAATCCAATCCTTTGCTACCTACTAGCTTTGTGATCTCACTTACTCTGAGCATCAGTTTCCTTTCTGTTAGATGGGAAGATGTTGATATCTGGTCAAGTGGATTAAAGATTAACTGAGATAATGCTTGGAAAATGCTTAGCATAGTAACTGACACATTCTAAGAGCTCTGCATTGATTATTTATTGTTCTTTCTCATGTAGAGTCATAGGCATTTGTCATTCATAATGACTCCCCCCACCCCCATGTGTTATAGGGTTAGCTACAAACTGCAACAAAGACAAATAGTATATCAGAAGCCTAGTCAATAAACAAGTTAACTTCCTGGAACCACTTAAAATCAGAAATGATGGGCTTCCTCACAGAGCCTAACACTGGCTCAATTCTGAATTGGAGTATAAATGGCTCTGGCTATGGGAATCATAGAGCTGAGTAGATAGAGCCAAAAGCCAAATAATTTCTTCATCTACAAAATGACAAAATTTTATATGATCCTTTGATTTTGGCTCATGATGTTTTCTTTTTCCTTCTTCCTAAATATGCTCCTTCACCAAATCCTATCTTCTTCTTTTGCTCCACACTCTTTCCTCTGAGGTCAGTCCTCATCCAGGGCTCACTTCCGGACCCTTGGCTCCTGAATCTGTTGCTCCAACCCCAATCTCTTTCCAAGCCTCCAGTTTCAAATTTCCAGTTGTGGGATGTTTCCACCTAGATATCCTACCAGCACCTCAAACCCAGCAAGTAGAAAACAGCTCATTATCTACCCACACACACCAGCTTCTTTTTCCATTCATGGCACCCTCATACTCCATGTCACTGTGTCTGGAAAACCTCAGCCATCTCTGTCCCCACCTGCACCCCTCAATCTATTCTGTAGCTAGCAAATACCTGCTTTTTCTTTCTTTGTGCATCAATTGCCCCTTACTTTCAATTTGCTCTCTCAGCCCTATCTGGCCTTTCTTACCTCCTTCCTAGACCCCTCATACCAGCCCTCTAACTCATTCCCTTGGCTCCAGCCAGTCGTTTGTCCAATCCAGCCTATATTCTGCCACTAGACTGACCTTGGACCCAGACACACCTCTGTTTCAAAATCTTTCATCTTCCTCATTGCATATGAAGCAAACAAAGTGCACTGTCTCTTAACACAAACCTCCTCAATTCCACTTCAACTCAACTCTCTCCCTCTGATTTTCCACAGACAGCCAAATAAGCATGACCCCAGTCTCCAAACATGTTTTGTCCTTGTTGCCTTGTGCCTTTGCAACCTCCTCTCTCAAATCCAACCTCATCCCCAACTCCTGTTTATTCTTCAAGGCTGAGCTCAGGTCCCTCCCCTTTCATGAAGTCTTCGTTCATTTTCCACTCAGAAATAATCCCTTAGAAAGTCTCATTCCTCTCAATCTCCAAAGCTCTTTGCCCTGCACTTGGATACTTTCAAGAATTTAATTCAACAAACACAAATTGAACACAAATGAAATGAATGCCACAATGAATGAAATGCCCGGATGCCACAGGAAGGGAGAGGAGGGGAGAACAGTTCCTCTTCTCTCAGCATCTTACAGGCATCAGACCCGCAAGTCAAAAGCTCCGAAAATAGCAAAGCTATGATGGCGTTATGAAGAATGTGTTATTAGAGTAAGGAATTACTCAGCACCCCTTTGTCCCCCTACACTCCCAGTGCTAAGTCCCTCCATCTTATAGCAGGGTTTTCAAACTCTATTGCAAGAAGCCCAGGTTTCGTGAGAGCTTGCCAAGGTTCTACGGGGTCACGTTGGAAGTAGAGGTAGGCTTTGGATATTTTGTGAGATTACATCCTTTTATTATGCTTTATGAATTGTGATAAGATTATTTCTGGATGCAACTCCTTTCTCTGCCCTTATTCAAATTACACCTATAAATACCTAGATAATGCTTATTTTCCCCGAAATACAGACTAGGCCAGAGAAGGAGTTCAACAGAACTGTCACCAAAAAGAGGAAAATGCATTAGATTTGTCATATTGTGATTTAGGTAATAAACAATATAAAATGGAAAAGAAAATGTAACTATAACCCTCAGAACCTCTATTCTCAACCTGAATATATCAGTATTTCATTTTTATCATGTTTTCTCAGATGCCCCTCTCATCTCCTCCACCCCAGCTCCACCTGTCTGTGTTGCTAAATTAACCACTGCTCCCTGTTCCCTCATAAGATATGCCGCAATGCCAGTGAAGCTGGGCAACAAGGAAGCTACTCACTGGCACATTTACATGCTGCTTCTTTTTCGTTTTTACTGTAAATTATTGCGTTGAGATTTATATACGTTTACATGAATAAAATATACACATAGAGCTTAATAAATAATCAGAAAGTGAACTCCTGTGTAACCCTCCTTGACGGCTCATTGCCAGTACCCAGAAGCCTCCCTGTGCTCCCCAATTACAGACACACCCAAGCCCCTGTAGTAATCTATCTGGGCTGCCGTCACAAAACACCACAGACTGGGTTGCTTAAACAACAGACACATATTTCCCACAGTTCTGGAGGCTGGAAGTCTGAGACTAGGGTGCCAGCAAGGCTGGGCTCTGGTGAGAGACCCTTTCCTGGCTTGCAGATGGCCCACTGTGTCCTCACATGGCCGAGAGAGGAAGAGGAAGCAAGCTCTCTGGTGTGTCTTCTCATAAATCTATCATGAGGGCTCCACCCTCATGACCTCATCTACACCTGGTCACCTCCCAAAGGCCCCACCTCTTCACAACATCCCATCGGGGGTTAGAGCTTCAGCGTGACTTGCGGGAGGATGAAACGCTCAGCCCATAACACCCCCAGAGATAGTCACCCGTGTATACATTGCCAAATGGCACCAGAGTTTAGTTTTCCCTGCTTTTCAACCTGAAACAAATGTGATCACCTTATATTCTTTGTCTTGCTTCTGTTGCTCAGTATTTTGTTTTGAAGATTTACTCGTATTGTTTTGTGTAGCTATAAGCTCGTCCACTGTCGTTGTGTGTATTTTGTTGTTTGACCACGTTAGAATTCAAGTATCTATTCTAGAGGTGGTGAGTATTTGGATTGAGGTGAGCAGGCTGCCATAAGCATGCTTTTCACATGCGTGCACCCCGCTGCACATTAACCTAAGTTTCCCTGGATGCGTTCCTAAGAGCAGAACTGCGGGACCACGGAGTGTGTGTATCTTCAGTCCCACCAGATGACGCAAGCTGCTTTCCAAAGACGTGTTAGCAGTTCACAACTTTCATCAGAGTTCCTGCTGCTCCCAAGCCTTGCTCACGATCAGCATTTTCAGAAGTTTTAGTTTTTGCCTCTCTCATGTATAATGGTATCTCACTGTGGTTTTGGTTTGCATTTCCCTGATTACTAATAAAGTTGAGCCTCTTTTCATGTGTATCAGCCATCTGGACTTCCTCTTTGGGTTTATGCCTGTCCAGTTGTTAAGCCCATTTTTTATTAGGTTATTTCTTTTTCTTATTGATTTGGTTAAGTTCTTTATATATTTGACATCCTAGTCTTTTGTCAGTTTGTCGCAAATATCTTCTCCCACTTTATGGCTTATCTTTTCACTCGTTTTATCATGTACTGCACACTTCTGCTCCCCCTCATTGAGTTCTATGCTAACAACTGGAATCGCATTGTCCCCAAGCCTGTTTAGACTGGTTGTAATTGTTATTTTGTTTCCATAAAAAAGTACATTGAATGTTTTGGGAAAACTTTATACAGATTAGTTATTTAAATATATTTATATAGACAGTTATGTTGATATAGAGATAGACATATGGAATTAGATGAGGCAAAGTAATTATAAAAGAAGTGAGTGAGAATGGACAAGAATTTTGCATTCATTTTTATTCAAAAGTATCTCTAAGATCTCATTCCATGTTAAAAACCCTGAAACTAGAATTTGTAAATGATATATCTTGGGTGTGGTTTATGCAAGGGAGACCATGCTGAACTCCACTCAGCAAACCTATACACAAAAAAAAAGACCTGAAGATTGGTGATTAAATGTAGATTTAAATATTTTGAGTTAAATTAAAATATAGTATAGAAGCATCAAATTTTAGTAATTCCTGACTTTAACTCATTTTTTAAATTAATTATTCAATGATCGGTTTCATTCAGACCAGTAAGAGGTCTACAAGCCAGCACAAATTATGCTTTACCGTTATTTTATATACCAAATTAAAAACATTGAGACATGAATATTCTAGTATGTGCCTTTTTTTTTGTGATAAAATATACATAACATAAGATTAACCATTTCGAAGTGTCCAGTTCAGTGGCATTAAGAGCATTCACACTGTTGTGCTGCCACTACCATCATCCATCTCCACAACTCTTTTCATCTTCCCAAACTGAAACTCTGCCCATTGAACACTAACTGCCCATTTCCTTCTCTCCCAGCTCCTGGCAACCACCATTCTACTGTCTGCCTCTCTGAACTGTCTACTCTAGCTATGTCATATCAGTGTAATCATACGTATTTGTCCTTTTATGTCTAGCTTATTTCACTGAGCATAATGTCCTCAAGGTAGCAGCATGTGTCAGAATTTTCTTTCCTTTCTCAGGGTGAGTAATATCCCATCGTATGTGTATATCACATTTTGTTTCCATTCATCCTTCAATGGACACTCGGGTTGTTTCCACCTTTCGGCTACTGTGAATAATGCTGCTGTGAACATTGGTATACAATTGTCTGAGTCTGTGCTGTCAGTTCTTTTGGGTATATACCCAGAAGTGCAATTTCTGGATCATATGGTAACCCTTTGTTTAATTTTTTTCAGGCATGCCATACTTCAGTATTTGCTTTTAATATGAAGACTCTATAATTTCAGAAAATATGTAAACCCCCATCCCACAGGCTCTAGCCATTTACGCCATATTGTTTCTTGAGTTCCTTAGAAACTAGTCTTGGATCATAGAGCAACCTGGTGCCAAGCTGGAAGGCATCCTAGAGGTCATCTAGGCCAATCTCCTCATCTTTTAAAAGTGAATAGGGCAATCCAGAGAGCTGAAGTGGCTTGCCTACAGCCACACAGTCCGTTGGGAAGAGAATCAGGGCAGAGCCTAGGCCACAGCCAGTACTGTGTCCATTGGCCCACAGCAGGTGCACCTGAGGAAGCAGGTGCCCAAACCCCTCTAATCACAAGGGATACATGGTGCCCGCAGAAAGAAGTGCTTTGGATTGAGCTTGCCCTCACCCAGCCTGGTTGCAGGACTAAGTTGCTGCCTCATTGCACAAGTCAACTTTCCCAAGGCTTGGATGCTGGGCCTGGTGAATGCTCTTCTGGCCCTGTCAGCCACCACACCCAGGGCCCACCTTACATCGCCTGGTGCCAGTCAGCCAGTCCATCCCAGGAGGCCAGGTCCAACTGCACAGCCTGTTTCCTTGTTTTCCTTTAGGGTGTCTCCCACCCTGCCTGCTGGTCTATATTATACTTCGTCAGTGGTCCATCCTCCTGCCGAGTCTGAAATATACACACAGGAGCTTGTAGAGGGTTCGCTGTTTCTTTGTCACCTGTCTCAGTGGTGGGCTGAGCCGGCACCTGACAAGATGTGAAATAAGCGAAGCGGTTTTGCATCTCCCACTTCATTTTCTCTCCTCCCCACTTAGGCTGTCTTCTCCAGATTCCCGAGACTCTGAGGTCATATTCAGGATGTCAGGAGCTTCCCACTGCAGCACCTAACCTCGACAGGATCACCACAGATGGCACCTTTTCCTCCAAACTCATCCCTTTGAAACTGACATGCTCCTTGTCTCCCTCACTCTCAGTGAGCTGCCCTCCTGGAAAGCAGACCAATACAATAGTAATGAAACTATCTTCCACATTGTCAAGTGGGCTTTGCTGTACGAAAATCAACGTCTTGTCCATTATCTCCAGTGATCCCAACCTCAGTCCTGTAGAAATATGTGAGGAAAAGATGAAAATCTTCATTTCATTGTTGAGACCACTGATGCTCAAGAAGGTAAGCAATTTGCCCAAGAGCTCACAACTCAGACTCCGGACCTCAGAGTACTTTCATGCTTTATCACAGAGCTCTAGGGGGGGTGATATCAGACAGTACATAAATGGATAAATCCCCACAGAATATAAACATTTCAACACAGGGCTCTTGGCGGTGTAATGGTTTGCCAAAGGAGTGGCTTTTAAGCTGAGAACATCAGAGACCTGGGAAGACTAGTGAGCCCCAATAGGAGGGTCCTTTTATAAGGCCTTTCAAATCCCGCCATGGCAGTTGCCTAAGACTCAGGAAGTCAGAGCGTCACACAGGGCAATAGCCTCTTGGGGGAGTGCCCGGCCCTGAGCAGGATGGATTCCAGGCCCCAAGTGACAACCTAGATGATGAGGGCCCCAGGTTGAGGAAGACAGAGACTGCACGTGCAGAGCACACGCTCTGGTTCTGTGTGTTCTTGCCGGCTGCAGGGCTGTGCACCCGCCTGCTTGTGTCCAGTCTCCCCCAGCCCTCCCTATGAGTGTGCAAAGCAGCAGAGGTGAGCAGAGGCCATGGGAAGGTGTCAAGAGGACAAAAGTCACATCTCCTCTCCCAACCCAAGAAATCCTCTTCCTAATGCAGCAGAAGGCAGAGATGAGGGTGCAGCAGCCAGTGCGGGCTGCAGGGCCCTGTCCAGCTGCACTTCTCTGCAGGAGGGGCCTGGTCACGGGAAAGGCACTGTGATGCTCTGGGAAGTTAGCATGCATGTCGTCAGGCACACACACTGCTTGTCTCTCCCAGCTGGATGGGGCATCACCGAGCCTCAGCTTTCGCAACTGAAATGAAGGTAACCCCCCGAAGGAGGCTGTGAGGCTGAGGGAAGCAATGGGTATGGGCCTGGAATGAGGTGCGCGCAGGGGCCTTCAAGGGACACTTCTTTCAAAAGACTGTTAAGAAGGTTGCCTGGGTTAAAAGAAGGGCTCTCTGGGAGGGAGAACACCGTCACTGGCTAACAGATGAACAGGAAGTCCATTTTTCCAATGAACCTCCAGGCAACAGCCAAGTAGTACTTTCGACTGGAGCAGCACATTCCAATCACCTGGGTCCGCCTTTAAACTACTGCCGGCCAGGCGTTCCCTCAGAGACTCTGACGTATCGTCCGGCTGGAGGCTGAGGTCCTGGATAAGGAGGGAAAGCTTCCCCAGGTGGTTCTAAGGTGCAGCCCAGGTGGGGCCCACGCCCTGTGTGAACTGCCTGCAGGATGGTACAGTCTAAAGGACTGAGAAGATGGGAAGCACAGGCCATGCTCCCGGGCTCAGAGGGCCCACGCGGGAGAGCCTGGCCGGCGAGGGCACTGGGGCACCCTGAGGGAAAGGAGGCGGCGAATGGAAGCCCAGCAACATTCCAGGCCTACTTCCCTGCAGCCTTGCTGGGATCTGCAAAGCCTTTCTGGGCACTTAACGATGGGGGACCTTGGGCTTAGCATCCAGCAGGGAGGAGAAAAACAGACAGGTTAATTTTCTTCTTATAATACAAGAGAACGAGATCAATTTATACCCATATTAATGTTGCCACATGAAATTAAAGACTTGTTCCATGTTTCATATTCATACAGCACTTTGACAGTTCACAAAGCGCTTTGACATCTGTTATCTCAGCCGAATCTCCCAGTGGCCTCGAGAGAGGCAGGACACACACTGGCATCCCCCTTCATCACAGAAGAGGACAGAGAGGCTCAGACAATTAGGGGCAGGCCTAGGTCCATGACCCTTCAGAGGCAGAGCTGGTCAGCGGGCCTTTCGATGCTCTGGTGCTTTCATGAGGCCAGAGTGCTCCTGGAGTCATCGCCCCCGGGAGCCTTCAGTCACGGTGACTTCTACCAAGAGTCGGGTGGAAACGTGACCACGCTCACTCACACAGCTGAGAGATCAGCCCGGTGTGCCCAGGACTTCCCAGGTCTCGCAGGGAACACAGTTGAATACTTTCAACTATTTGATACATTTGAACACACACAAAAAGGAATACGTGTTTTCCAGTAAATTATTGAGATACTCTTATGCACATATAAAGAGTTTCCAAATTACACCCTGATATCTAGACAAATCTTTCCTTGGGAATATGATCTATTTATAATCAATACAGAGTGACAATAATTGAAGATTATTGTATAAGCTACCTTATTGTACCTACGTGTATTTCATTTTTACATTTTTGCCCTAATTGGGTCTTTTATTTACAAATAAAGTGTTTTATAATATCTGTGTTTGGCTTATTTGTTAATTCTTTGTTTGTGAAAATGAAAAGATCCTGCTAGTGTTTGTCTCTCAGTTAAACCTTCTCTGGAAGCTGGGCTGTTCAGGTCACAAGGAGCATGACTGGGGACAGCAGTTCTTACCTTTTTTGAGCCGTGGCGCCTTTGGCTGTCCCTCGAGGCCTGCAGTCTTCTTCTCAGAAGTGCTCTTAAACATATAAAAGGAAACAAGGTCGTTGAAATACGCTTACCAAGGTATTAGAACCGGTTTGTGCTATAGTATTTCCTTCTTAACACCTTAAATAACAAGATCTAGTGCCAGGTCTCATAACCACTGTGACTGTGAAATGGCGATGACTATAAATGACATCGCAAGACACCTGCAGGAACTGTAGTGTGAGATGGAAATATCCGACTTCTGTTGGCGACAAGTCACCAGAACTAGTGATATTACTGTGGTTTGTTGCCTGCACTCATAAATGAAGGAAATGCTGAATTTCAATCAGAGATAGTACAAATATAGATGTAATCTTTTTTCTCATCCAAGGGCACAAACCCCTTGATATCACGTCAAGAATCCTGCCCTAAGGGATGCACCATGTACCTAGCTGGTGAATCCTAATCACATCGCAAGTTCCTGGGGTACCATTTCCCTGAATGTGTGTCTTGGAGTCCTAGTTTTAGGAAATATTAACAGCTGTCTGTAAGGGGTTGAATCGTGTCTTCCAAAATGTTCAATATGTTGAAGTCTGTACTCCTGCTACCTGTGAATGAGACCTTACTGGGAAACAGGTCTTTGCAGATGTAATCAGGTTAAGACGAGGTCATCCTCAATTAAAGCAGTGCTAATCCAACATATCGGGTGTCCCTGTAAGACAGGAGAAGAGACACATGGGAAGAATGCATGCAATGACAGAAGCAGAGACTGGAGCGATGCGTCCACAGTCACGGAACACCAAGGACCGCCGGCAAAACCAGAGGCTCAGGAAAAGTGCAGCACAGATCCTCCCTCGAAGCCTTCAGAGACAGCACGGCGGGTGCCCGCCCCCCCACCCCCACCCCAGTTCTGAACGCCCAGCCTCCAAGACTGACAAAGTAAGTGCCTGTTGTTTCAAGACACCCAATTGTGACATTCTGCCTCAACAGCCCTGGGAGACTCCCACACCCTGCTAGAAAAAGAGGTTGTAGGTCAACAAGATAGGGAACCCACGAGCATTCAGTCTCTCTTTTGGAGATATATGACGCAGCCTAGAATATCAGAGATTCTGAAGAAGATGCACGATAAAGTACTAGTTTAACTTAGAGTGCCCCTCAAGTTTATTTAGGCAAAAAACACCTTGTTTGTGGCACAGCTAAGTAATGATGTATAGTGGAATACTAGATGTCCCAGAAGTACAAAAAACAACAGTCAAATTTATAAAGAGACTGAAAACCACATAGAAAAGTGTGGGGCAGTGGCGCACTGACAGCCGCTGGAGTCCCAGAAGCAGAGAAGGATGGGACAGACCATGCCTCAGAGATGGCTTCATTTCTGCCACCCATTTTTGCACGTAAGGAACCTGAGGCTTAGCTAAAAAAATTGTGTTTGCCAAAATGCAGATGACACAGCCCCAGTGTTTGCATGATTGGAAGACAAATTTATCATTAGACACCGAATTCTTTTGGTTGGAGTCATAAGAATTTCTTTCTGAAGAAATCCGTCCTATCAACCTAAACCCATCCTGCCTAAAAGTTGCGTTTTACCTTCCTAACAATTAACCAAATTTCTGCCTCTGGAGACAGGTATTTTGAATTATGCATGGGGCCCACTAGCGGAGTTTTCCGAGCTCAATCTCCGCTCCAGCACCGTGGCAGCCCCTCAACAGCTTCCCTCCAGGAGACAGGCAGCAGCCTCCCCCGCGCTCTGCCTGCGCCCTCGCCCCGGGGGCGGCAGCACAGTGACGGCGCAGCAGGTGTGCGGGGCGTCTGAGAAGACCTCGGGCTCTGGGGGCTTCCGGGCCGTGACCGAGGGGGCACAGTGTCTCAGGTCAGGCTGTCTGGGGCAGAGCCCGGGACCGGGAGGCTCGTCCGGAGCGGTGGTTATTGAGAGAGCGTCCTTAGGAGAACTTAGGAGGAGGGGCGGGAAGCAGGACAGGAAGGGGGGCTCCGCCCTGAGACACTCCCTTCTCCCCGGGATCCTTCCGTTTTAACCTTTGCTCACGTATTTGCCTAATTCCAGTTTTTAAGCCACCAAGTCGTGGTGCGTCGAGCCAGCTCGCGCAGGCTCAGATGAGATTGTCAAATATCCAGAAATTTTGCGAGCCGGTTGATAAACTATTGGCGGTTTGAAATTGGCCACAGTGGGAGTATTTTTATGCGCTGGGAATCAGCAAACGTTACACGTGAGGGCTGTCTTGTATTTTCCCGGGAGAGCCGGCCTCCCGCTTCCCCACAGTCCGCTCGCCTCGCGGAGGTCTTCGCTCCCCTGCAGCGCGCTCCGAGATTCGTGAGAGGCCGACCTCCGCGGCCCCTCCGTCCCTCTCTGGAGCCCGCTGGGTCCATCACCTTGCTGTGAGAATCGGGGTCCTTTATTCCTAACATAGCCCTTTTGTGAGCTGTTCCCACTTGGAGTGCAAAGTGAAAATGAAGCCCTTATTGCCAGAAACAGGGACGCTGAGGGACGTCAGGTGCTCCCCGGAGGCCGCGGGGCTGGGGCTTTCATCGAGGGTTCGCGACAGCGCCTCCCGATCGGAGAGAAGGCGCGGAGCGCAGGGCTCACTCCGCCGCCGTCTGCCCTCTTCTCGCAGTGTGGCCACAGCCCTCTGCCAGTCTGTGCCCACTTGGAGCCCGTCCACCCCTGGTGGGAGTGTCCTGATTTCGCTCCAGATGGTGGGAAGCCTGGCCAGCGCTGCAACTTTCCAGCTTCCGCCGCGGGGAGAATGAATGACTCTAATGTGCGTCTCTTTAGCCACTTGACTCGCTGCCCCTTCTCCCTTCATTCTTGACACTCGGCCAAGATACCCTCCTGATTTTCTCATCACCACCCTGGAACAGCCCTGGAAATCAGCTGTCTCCCACTCACCAGAACAACTACGAATTGACGCCAGATGAATGGAAAAGAAGAGTGATTTAATTCCTTTTTCAGGCAAAATGTGCAGTAACAAGGAGCTGGTTAGACCTGTTGAAAATTCTTGCGGGCTAGCCATTCGTGAGTCATATTTACATGACCCTGAATTGCCTGGTTTGGGGTTAATTGCACGGTTTGGCCTGCTGCCTCTACATTTGGCTCGATTTGGCTCTCGAGGCCCTTAAAATAATGATCTGAGGCCACTGGCCCATTCAGATCATGGGGCAGCAAAATTAAAAGGAAAGCAACTGGCCAAATTAACCGACAAAAAGACCAATTTGATGCTGCATGGGAAATATAATCTATATAAATTTGGGGAGATAAACTAGTTTAAAACATAAAATTGTTGATATTTGACTATTTTAATCTTTAAAAAATGGTAGTTTAATATAGTTCAACCTAATACTATGTCCCCTTGATTTTCGAGTAATTGCTAATTTAACATCTCAAGATTGCCTGGGCGGGGAAAGCACTGCCAGTCAGCAGAAGAAGGAAATAGATCATCTCTTCTACGTCTTGCTGAGGTTCTGGCACATTCTTCAACTCAAGTATAGTGCAGGGCGAAGAGCTCTGGTTAAGACTGGGAGACCTATATTTCAGCCCCAGTTGACTTTCTGTATGGCCTTAGACAAGCCATTTCTCCTTTAAGCCTCAGCAATATCATAAACATTCTTGTGACGCCAAAATGAGCTGATGGATGGCAACACTGTCTTTTAAAGTGAAAATTACTACATAGATAATTTATAAAGGCTACACCCATGGTGGTGATCCACCCCTATCGATGTGTGAGTGTGCTACTCCCTCAGGAGAGAATAAATTTTGAAGGCAATCGTAAGTGATTACCCCTTTGTTCCAGTGTCATTTCTGATAGCAAACAATGCCAAAACAGTAACAAATTGCCATTGTATTTTCCATTAGTCACCAGAGTGTAGAAGATTTGATAAATAGGGAGAAAACACATTGGCTCTTTGAGGTGGGAAATCCGTGTTATTGACGTTAGCAAATTACATTTCTTTGCAAAAGATGGTGTCACGGTTCTTAGAGATTATTTGCATGGCTGCCAAGACATTAAAAAAACAAAAAAAACTCCAAGGATCTTTTAAAGGCCACCCCTGTGAGATGAGCAGCCTGGTGTCTGTCCCCAGCCCCCGTTGTTCCAGCATTTGTGCGACGTGCTGAGAAGCCGCTTGGGGTGAGCCTGTCTGTCCGAGAACAGACCACGACAGCTTCCCTCGTGCTCCGTGACCAACCTGGCAGCACCGCGGCTTGGGGGGCGGGCAACGAAGGCGAGGGCGAGGGCGGTCCTGCGGTCTCCTCTGCTCCTGTCCTTGTCTCTGCTTCCATATGCAGCTGCCCCCTGCTCTTCCGCCGCGGCGACAGCCCGGGCAGATGTCTCCTTCCGGGGCGGCTGCCAGCCCTACTCCACTGGCAGCTGTCGCGGCAGCCCCGGGGGAGCCGCGGGACGGCGGGCACCCACCCGTGAGCGCGGCACATGCGTAGACCGCCGCGCCCCTGGCGTCCGGCCTGCGGCACAGGAGGTTACCAGCTGGCACCGCTTACCACGACCCCTCTCCCTCCGCTAGAGAGGCATCGGTTCATTTGATCCTTCGCCTCTGAGTGGTCCATTCTGCTGTGAGCAATGCGGTGCTTTCCAGATACATACTTGTTTTTAAATTTTCCAGGCTGAGAGAATATTTTTGAAATTCTACTGCTGACCTTTCCAAAGTTTAAATGGGTTAGGCCTCAGATGTTGAGGAAATATTATTTTAAAGATGAAATAAAAGAATACCAAATCTTTGAGGACATTATGCTAAGTGAAACAAGCCAGTCACAAAAAGACAGCTACAGTATGATTCTGCCTATATGAGGCTCCCACAGGAGACAGAGAGGAGAATGCGGTGGCCAGGGGCTGGGGAGGGAGGAATGGGGAGTTTCCATTTGGCAAGAAGAAAGAGTTCTGGAAATAGCTTGCACAACAATGTGAATATACTTAACACTACTGAATTGTGCACTTAGAAACTGTTAATATGGTAAATTTCATGTTATGTATATTTTGCCACAATTAAAAATGTTTTTTTAATCTTAAAGAATATCAAATCTAGAAGTAATAAAGTTCATTGAGTTACATATATCAGAGGGGCTAGAAGTGAGGAGGCGTGAAAAAGAATCCTTCAGATAGAAATGTCCATAATCATCCAAAATAAATTGTCCCATTTTTACCAATTGGAAATTTTCTCTAGGGAACCTACCATTCCTAATTGCATTTATAGAACTATTATAAAAACACAAAGCCAAAAAGAAGGTAGATGCTATGGTCTGAATGTTTGTGTTCCCCCAAAATTCATGTTGAAATCCTAACCCTCAAAGGTGATGGTGTTACACGGTGGGAGTTGATTACGTCATGAGGGTGAAGTCCTCATTAATAGCATTAGAGCTCTGATAAAAGGGGCCCCAGAGAGCTCTTACCCTCTTTCTGCCATGTGAGGACATCACGAGAAGTCTGCCGCCCAGAAGACCTCACCTGACCCTACTGGCACCCGGATCTCAGACTTCCAGCCTCCAGACCTGTGAGAAATCAATTTCTCTTGTCTATAAGCCACCCAGTCTGTGGCATTTTGTTATCGCAGCCCAAATGGACTAAGACAATAGACATATAATAATATTATCTAACAACATTTTAATGGGGAAAAAAATCAGCCCCTTCTCACAGTTGCTTCTCTTCACCCACTGAGGGATTGATTTAGAGATGGGACCTGAATCAGAAGTTCGGCTCACAATAGTTGTTCAATTTGTAACAGGACATGCCTCTTCATTCACAGAACAGATGAAAGGGTAGCCTAGTTTCTCATCTAGCTCTGTCTCCCTCAGGATCAAAATTATAGCTCTCCTCAATGCTGGATCGAGTCCTTTCATCTCAGTTTTGACCAAAATGGAAACCAGGATCATGAGAATTCCTCCAGGCTAGTATTAAAAGGAATTTCCCCTGCTCTGGCCAGAGTCTCGAGGGGGGGCATCCTTCCTCAAGTGAGTAATCACAATTCCATGTGACAGAACAAACAGCATCTCCTTTTTTTTAAAACATGGAAGGAAATCATCTGAGTAAAACTGAGATGAAAGCCAGTCCACAACTCAGCGTCCTGAGATGTTGTTTCTTGATATCAGCTCTCTCGGAAGTGACTCCAAAACTGAGTCCCCTCAGAAGTTAGTGGGACTTCTTTGTTTGGATCCACATTTCAGGAAAGAAGCAAACAGACAAACAAACAAAGGCTCAGATGAAATCTAGACAGGTGCCAGACTATCCTTGCTTCCACCCTAAACTGGCCACTGAACCCACTGCCTCCTCAGCCCGCACCTGCAGTTCCTAAGTGCACGCTGTTTGCAGCTGGGCTCCGCCCAGCAGCAGGAATGTGAGGGGCTGCCTGGCTGGGCCAGGAGGCTGCCTGCGTGTCCACCAGATCTTGCTGGGTGGTCATTTCTCTGCCCTGTTTCTGCTGTTCTCCAACTCAGCACTCCTCCTGGAATCCCAGGTTCTCACTCGCCAGCCAACCTCTGGTCCACGACCATCTTCGTGCCTTCATTTCTGACCATGCCTGGCCTGGGGGACCCTGTCTCTAACTTGATGGTGGGACTTTGGTGTTTCTCCAGACTCCGTCCTCTCCTCACCTGCTTCGAAGCCCCAGCCTTGCTGTGACAGACCTGTCCCAATTCTACGGAGTAACTCTGAGAAGATGACCACTGTTCATAGTTTCTTGTTGCAGAGAGAGAAAAAAATGAAGAGAAAGGAGAGAGAAAGGGATGAGAGCGAGAGAGACACAGAGAGAGAGAGACTCTATGATAATGTTTTCCCCAAAATTCGTAGTTCAGTTAGAATTTACAAGGTACAAGTACAGAAACAGCGGTCAACAGAGTGAGTTCCCATGAATGAGCCCCAGCAACTAACCACACCCCCTCTCCTGCCCCCGTGGTAAATATCCATCCACTGTGTTCTCAACGAGCGCTGTGCAACCCCCTCATTCCACCACCTACCGCATGCACGTTGGTCTGTTGTGGTACTCCACGCTCCTTGAGAACAAGAACCCTCTCCTGGTGTATCCTCAGCACCTACCACAGAAGGTGAGATGGAGGAGCCATGCATCCAATACTATGGAACGAGTGAACGAGTTCAGAGCCTCAGGGAGGGCCTGCAGGAGCTGTGGGATGGGTAGTGCCAGTCCTGTCCATCATCCACGTAGCTGCAGCGGGCAGACTTAGGCTTTCCCTGGGAGGACCACAGGCCCAGGATCCATTAGCACCATGTCACTTCTGTCAGGGCAAGGCCTCAGAGTTCCGTTTTCCTCCATGATGAGGTACAGGGCACTAGCAGATTTTCAGGGCTGCCATTTTCCAGTAAATGGACCAAGTGCTCACTTACCCTCCTCCTCCTCTCCGATCTCATCCACCCCTCACTTCCAGAAGAGCAATCAGTCACATCGTGTGTACACTCTGCTAAAGAAAGTGGATCATTTATAAAGTGGGCTTATTCTCCAAGCACAGAAGCAGATTCCTGGGCATGTTATTTTGTTAAGTGTAATTAATAAAATGCTCTTCAGGCCAAACTGTCCAATGAAATGAGATCATCAACGGCCAGACTGGGCTGCTCAGACTGAAAATGAGTGGTCTTTATCCAGGCCCAGGTAAAGAACCATGTTGCTCAATGCCCTCCACATAAGGAAATGACCAGAATACAGGTTGGATTAGTAAGACGCATGGAATCAAGATACCATTTCAATTTTCCCTTTTCTTTCTCTTGTTAACACTTGTTTTTAAAAAGTTTTCTAATTCTCCAGGTTAGCATTTGTGAGGCAGCATTTCCTGTCCTCCACGTTAGCAATCACGTACACAGGCCTGAGTGCTTACAAAGCGGTGCTCTGGGGGTGACACGGTGAGCAGGAGGCATTGTGGCGTAGCTGCTGCCACGGGGAGAAAACATGTCCCCTCCTCTCAGAAGGAGTCAACAGGAGGGGAGGGGAATGAGAAGGGCTAGGAAAAGGAGCGCTGACCTCTCAGTGACAATATTTTGGAATCATCTGTCTAGAGAACAGAGAGCACAAGACCTTTCACACTTGGCTTCCCAGGCAATGAGCACTTGGATTAACCTGTTTGTAAATGTTAAAAATATTTTCAATGACTTTGAGACCATCTTGTGATGCTACAAGCATCCAGCAGCCAGCTACATCGTGGGAAGACGAAGGCAGCGTCAGCCCCCAAATCCTTTGAGCTCAAATCTTTTCCACTCACGGATGGATCTCCCCATGAACAACACTGTGTGGAGGTTTGGAAGGGATTTCCGCATTGCAACAGTGTTTTCTAACTTAAGTGACGAGTCTACAGAATGTTCTGGGACGATTTGAACTCAGATCGTGAACTCAGATCATGATTTGAACTCAGATCAGCCTGCAGCTGGTCCAAATTGCTGTCGTTCCTGCTTTGAAACCTTGGCATGACCTCTAAGTTTCCCTCACTTTCTTCCCCCATCACCCAAACCATGGCCAAACCTGCTTTCTCATTTTTCATGTGGCTGCTTCTAAAATTCTGATGCTCAGACTCCAAGCAGGGAGAAGTACCTGCTGGGCAGACAGCACCTCCAGCCTTTCCATTGTTCTCCCAGTTCTGGCCCATCTATGGGGCCTCCTCCCACTAGGAAGTAGCTTTTTATCTTTGATCCAGACCAAAACCCTCGCACGGTTACCAAGGAAGGGAAAAGGCATAGAAATGGACAGGCTCTGCTTTCATCACAGGAAACTGGCACCTGAGCTGACCTCAGCCAGGCTAGAGAGCCTACGAAACTCAGGCTGGAGCACTGAATCATCTAAACACCCCTTCTCCTGCACAGCTTCTTGACCCTGTCTTCTTCTGGGCAAGCATCCCCAGAAAGCCTCTTCCTCAGAAGGCCGAATCCTATTCCTCAGCGTATTATTAAAGAACCAACAGCCAGATAGCCGCACGTTCAAACTCTGGCTCGGCCCTGGTTGGCTTTGGGCAACTTAATGCACCTCTCTGATCCCTCTGATCCCCAGAGATACAATGACAACCCTGATAGACACCCCCTGAAGGCAACTCCCACAGCGCCTTGTCATCATGGCCATGCTGGTCACCTGCCTTTCTGATCTCACGTGCACATGCGTCCCTGTGCCTTCCCTTCTCTTTTCTTCTTGGACTCCCTTGCCAAGTGGTTTCCCGGGAGTGTGGACAAGCAAAAGGCCCTGGGGATTGGGAGGGGCCGGAGTTTGTCTCCCTCTTGCCTTGGACTGCATCTCTGACAATGGCTCCATCTCCCACCAGACAGCCCCTCCCTCAGCAAGCCTAGACTGGTTCCCATTTCCAACCAATGTCCCAGCTTCTGGGCTCTAGTTAATACACTTCTGATGCTACAGCTGATCGAGGCTTCTTGCTTTATCAAGCTCTAATTTGCCTCACAAACCCCTATGTGCCTTCTTAGCTCTTCCCGTGTAATAAATTCCTTGTATTAAATTCTCTCTATTGAAAACATTTTGGATGACTTCTGTTTTTCGACTGGACCATGAGTGATGGACTGGCCCCTCCTTTCCCCCCTGATCTATGAATCCAGTTCGTTAGGCACCCACAGCTCCTGAGAACACCATGCCTGAGTGTGATCCCCACCATATCCCCTTTCTGCTATTCCTGACCCCCAGATCCCTCATGCATATCTAATTCCCCTCTTCCCATAATAGAGACCACTCGTTGCACAGCCAGAGAAGCCTTAAACATTTCCCCACCAGGAAAAGACAGTCCACTCTGGCTGGACAAATTAGTCTGGCAACGCTGGTGATGGAGGCAAACGGTAGCTGCCGTCGTGCTAAGTCTTCAAAAGTAAACAAGCACATGTGCTGTCTGTCGGCAGGGACTCACTGGGGTGCATCCTGGCAGCTAAGAACCCTGGCTGGAAAGGGCTCAGGAGAGAGAACTAAACACCAAGACCCGAGCTGATGTTCTTTCCCTGGAGCTTTAACATCATTTGTCTCGGAGAACCCTGGATTTTACAGTCAGTTCCCCCACTCCCAAGCCTTTGGCCCACTTGACAGTATAGTCTTCACTGAGACAAGGGCTAGCTGACAGAGGTGTCCTCAGCAGTGTCCCAGGGTTTCCAGGCCTTGCTCAATAAGGACGTGTACCTCTCTAATCGGTTCAGCTTCCCATTCAGAGGAGCATGTCTCCATGTCCATTCTTCCCTTGCCAAGAAAACTGGTACCAACCTGATAACTGTTTAAGATCGTATTCAATACATCCTCCGTCATATTTGCAAGGATTTGAATGGCTCCATAACTGGTCTGGGAACATTGTTTCTCCATGCACCTCATCTTTAGAAACACTCTTTTTCATCAAAGAAAGAATCAATTACTTAAACTCAACTTTAACTGTGACAAAATCCTGTTAAGTGGCAGCCCGTGACACCAGCCTAAGGACAGCTTCCCTTAGATCTTTAACATTACACGTTTCCATCCCTGCCCCAGCTGTCTTCACAGAGGCTCCTCACTGGTCCGATGCTGACAGATGTGGGCAGATTGAAACCTGCCTTGGCCACTGGAGACCGGGAGTCTGGGGGCTTGCTTTCCTGACTCCTGGCTTGACTGAGATGGAAGGCATGCCAAAAATATCCTGGCATGGTTAACAAGAGAGCAGCGTAAGTGAGGTTCAGAGGAGAACACTCCGGAATTCACTACATTCAAGTGCTTGTTTTTAAAAGAGTCTACTATGGGTCACAACAGATGCCCAGTAATGCTTGGCCCAAGGGCCCAGTCTTGAGGGTGCGTTCTGGGCTGTGGTTGTTGATTCCATGGCTTCGGGGAGCAGCACTGTGGAGACACCAAGCCTCATTGATATTTTGATAATTAAACTCTAGTCCTGGATATTTTTCCCAGTATCTTAGAATTTTCTCAAAATAGAGTCCTTAATTGATAGACTTAGGAATAAAGACAGTCTTCGGGGAGAAGTTCTGCATCAAGAAAGCGTTCAATCCTGCCAAAATCTGTATTGGTTTGCTAGGGCTGCCATAAGAAAGTACCACAAATTAGGTGGCTTAAACGAGAGAGATTCATTGTCTCACGTTCTGGAAGCTGGAAGTCTGAGATCAGTGTGTCGGCAGGGTGGGCTCCTCCTGAGGGCTGTGAGGAAGGCTCTGCTCCAGGCCTCCCTCCCGGCTTCTGCGGGTTCTCTGGCGATCTTTGGCACTCCTTGGTTTGCAGATGCATCGCTGTGATCTGCCTCCATCCTCACAGTGTTCTCCCTGTATGTGTGCGTCTGCGTCAAATTCCCCCTTCTTAGGAGAACACCAGTCGTATTGGAGCAGGCACCCACCCATGCCAATATGACCTCATCTTAACTAATCACAGCTGCGGTGACCCTATTTGCAAATAAGGTCACATTCTGAGGTGCTGGGGGTTAGGACTTCAACACAGGAATTTGGAGGGGATGCAATTAACAGTCCACACTCTGGCTCCCTAAAAATGTATGTCCTTCTCACATGAAAAATACATTTGCTTCATCCCAACATCCCCAAAAGTCTTAATCCATTCCAGCATCAACTCTAAGTCCAAAATCTCATCTAAATATCATCGAAATCAGGTGTAGGTGAGACTGGAGATATGACTCATCCTGGGGCAAAATTCTTCTCCATCTGCGAACCTATGAAACCAGACAAGTTATCTGCTTACAAAATACAATGGTGAGCCAAGCATAGGATAGACATTCCCATTCCAAAAGGAAGAAATTGAAAGGAAAAAAAAGGATCCTGGGGTCCAAGAAAGTCTGAAACCTAGGAGGATACATTCCATCAGATTTGAAGACTTGAGAATAGCCCCTTTGGCTCGATGTTCTGTGCTTGATCGTAGTATTGGCAAGGTCATTTCCCTTAATTAATGACTTGGGTATGGGCTTAAAATGGCACCTTGCCAGGCCTTCCCAATATTGATCCACAGACCATTGATTCTACACTCAACACAACTCTCATGCTTTCAACAACCTGTAGCCCAGGTCTGTGACTCTAACACTCAGCAGAAGAAACGCTCAGAGTTTAGGTGCCACTAGTCCACTGGTGATTCTGTTCAACTTTTCAGGAAAAGCAAGGGTTTTCAAAGCATTTGTACATCTATCATTGGCCCAGCTGCAGGACCTCAATGTCTAACTAGCGCTTTCAACACTCTTTCAGAGAGTTATTTCTTTACCTCCAGAAACAGAGTGGGAAACACTGTCCTTCTGAAGAAGCAGATTACTATTTTAAACGCTGTGAAGCAGATCTGTGCTCTGCTTCTTAAATTCATCTGCAAAGATTTCAGGGCCTCTTTGGGATGAAATGAATGCATTTCCTCTCGTCACAACAAATAAAAAGGAAGCATGCTGCTCTGCACTGGTGGCCTGGCCCAATAATCATGATCTCGAAGCAGCCGAATCTACTGACCATATGCTGTCGAAGGCAGAGGTGCAGAGTCATCCCTTGAGATGGGATAGGCTAGGACAGGGTTTCTCGAAGCATGTTCCACAGAGCACCTGCAGCAGAATCACCTGAACTGTATGTGAAAAATGCATATTCCTCGGCCCTCCACCAGATCTATTGGAGCAGAGTGTCTGCAATTAGCACCCACACTAAACGCGCTCCCAGTGATTGACGATCCTCATGGGTGATTAAGTTTGAGAACCACTGGTCTTTTGAGAGCTCAGCCTTTGGTATCAAACCAACTGGGAGCTGAGACCAGCTCTGCCTGTAATTAACCATGTGCCGTTGAGAAAGCTACTTAACGTCTCTGAGCGTCAGGTTTTTTCAGCTAAAAAATACGAATAATAATATACTGCAGAGTCCTCGGGACAGTTAAATGAGATAACGCTTGTGAAAGGTTAAAAAATAGATGTTAAGAGCACTTGGGATTCATGAGATGATTTTATAGAATCTAGTTCACAGGGTTGTTCTCAGGAAAGGAGATAAGGCGTGTAAAGCATTGCAGGGTTGGAGGGACGCAGTTTTTGTAGGACCTATCTCAGAGGGCTATTTTGAGAAGCAAGAGATAGGGCATGCCAAGCTCTTGGCACAGTGCCTGGCACACATTTCAGAGCCAAAAACGTTAGCCCTGACTCTGACCACCAGCACCGTAACGCTGGGAAACCAGCAAGTGTGGAGCTGAGGCGGAGCCGGTGCAGAGCGTGCGGTGAGAGGGAGAGGCAGGGACAGCAGGACAAATGGGGCAGGGCAGGCCTGGAGAAGGCCCTGAGTCCCAGGCTGGGAAATCTATAGCTCTTTGTGGGCACGTCAGGTGTCCACCGAGGTTGTCTGAGCATGGGAATGATGAGGTTAATCTAGAGGAATTTGGGGAAATGATTATATGAGGGAAAACTCAGAGACAGAAAGACTAGGTTAGGAGACTATTGTATACGCCGGACAAAAACTTATACACTGTGGAACTAAGCAGGCATCAGTCCAGGCACAGCTAGTCCATGAGACATCCATGAACAGGTTACAGAAGGCCTCCTCCAGGTGACACAGCCCATGCTGGGGCACACGGCCTGGAGGGAGCAGAGGTAGGCGGTCAGCCCCGCTCGCCCCGCCGGTCAGGGCCCTAGTGCAGTGGTTTCATATCAGTAGGAACAGAAAGAAGAAGGATAAAACATTTGTTTTTAAGCTAATACATAAGCCACAAGCTCCTATAGTACCCTGAGAATATTTCTGTCCTTTTCCCTCCTGGTGCTGTCAAATTGTCTTAAATCTTATCTCCGGTTCCACCACATTGACATCCACACCGCTGACAGTATGTTAGAAGACGTTTGGTTGAGAACATCTCATTGTAGAAAACGCCACAGACTAAAATAACACGCTAATATTTTAAATGGTTGGACATTGTCCTCTGGGTAAACATGTGTGAACTCTTTCCCAAGGCGCCGGACACTACAGGATGAGTCCTGTAGCTTAAGATGAAGTTAGCCAGGCAACAAATACGGTATTTCCCTCATTATAAGTAGCCATCAGTTACGTCATGCAGAAGGATATAAGGTATGTGAAGTCCTTACTGTGGGTTTGATGTGCCAGGTGCTAGGAATTCATGGAGGGTGGGAGGGCACAGCCCCTGCCTTCAAGGCTTACGGTCTAGCAGGGAAGACAGACAGTGAACGAGTTTATCAATAACCACAAAAGTGCAAGGGACAGGCAGACGTGCTGTGTGATGAGTCCCTGAGTAGTTGTGACAGAGACTGCACGGCCCGCAAAGCCAAAGATACGTACATCTGGCCCTTTAAAGAGAAAGTCTGACCACCCCTGATTGAGAGGGTCAGTTTTCTTAAAGAAAGTTGGTGGCTAATTTGTCATCTCCCTTCTATGTGCTTTCTAGGTAGACAAGGCCAGAAGAAACTTTACCAGAGGAATAACAGTTTAGAAGGTGGATTCTTCAAAATGAGTTCACGAAAGCAAAATGCAGTATATAGATACAATGGAATATTATTCAGCCTTAAGAAGGAAGGAAATCTTGTCACGTGCTACTCATGGATGAACTCTGAGGACATTAAGCTAAGTGAAATAAGCCAATCACAAAAAGACAAATGTTGCCGGTTTCCACTTATATGAGGAACATAAAGTAGGCAAATTCGTAGAAACAGAAAGTAAAATGGTGGTTGCAGGGGTGGCAGGAAGGGGAAAATTGGGAGTTGTTTAGTGGAAATAGTTCGAGTTTTGCAAGGTGAAAAAGCTTTAGACATCTGTTGTACAACAATGTGCAGATACTTCAGTAACACTGCTGAACTGTGCACTTAAAAATGGCTGAGATGGCATTATTCACAGGAGCCAAGACGTGGAACCAACCTACACGCCCAGAAACTGATGACTGGATAAAGAAGATATGGTATGTATACACAATGGAATACTACTCAGCCAGAAAAAAGGACAAAATTGGCCCATTCGCAGCAACGTGGATGGACCTCGAGGGTATTATGCTAAGCGAAATAAGCCAGTCAGAGAAAGACGAACTCTATATGACTCCACTCACAGGTGGAAGTTAACATATTGACAAGGAGATCTGATCAGTGGTTACCAGGGAAAAGGGGGTGGGGGGAGGGCACAAAGGAGGAAGTGGTGTACCCACAACATGACTAACAATAATGTACAACTGAAATCTCACAAGGTTGTAATCTATGATAACATTAATAAAAAAAAAATGGCTGAGATGGTAAATTTTATTTATGTGTTTTTTACCACAATTTAAAGTTTTTTAATTAAAAAAGTGAATTTATGGAATCTGAAGATATGATACAAAAACACAGGGTTGTCACACATCTGCGGACAGCTAATCTTCGACAAAGGTGCCAAGAATATACAATGGAGAAAAGACAGTCTCTTCCATAAATGGTGTTGGGAAAACTGGACAGCCACATGCAAAAGAATGAAAATAGACCGTTATCTCACACCATACACAAAAATAAATTTCAAATGGATCAAAGACTTGAAGATACATCCTGAAACTATTAAACTCCTGCAAGATAATATAGGTAGTACACTCTTTGATATCGAACTAAAAAGGATCTTTTCAAATACCATGTCTTCTTAGACAAGGGAAACAAAAGAAAAAATAAACAAGTGGGAGTTCATCAGACTAAAGAGCTTCTGCAACACAAAAGAAACTAGGATCAAAAGACAACCCACCAATTGGGAGAAAATATTTGCAAATCATATATCTGACAAGGGGTTAATCTCCATAGCATATAAGGAACTCACACAGCTGGACCATAAGAAAACAACCCAACCAAAAAGTGGGCAGAGGAGATGAACAGACATTTTTCCAAAGAAGATATACAGATGGCCAATAAACACGTGAAAAGACGTTCAACATCACTAATCATCAGGGAAATGCAAATCAAAACTACACTAAGATACCACCTTACACCTGTTAAAATGGCTATAATCACTAAGACTAAAAATAACAAATGTTGGAGAGGGTGTGGAGAGAAGGGAACCCTCATACACTGCTGGTGGGAATGCAAACTGGTGCCGCCACCATGGAAAACAGTATGGAGATTCCTCAAAAAACTAAAAATAGAACTACCATAGACCCAGCCATCCCACTGCTGGGTATCTACCCAAACAATTTGAAATCAACAATCCAAAGTAACATATGCAGCCCTATGTTCATCGCAGCAATATTCACAATAGCCAAGACATGGAAGCAACCCACGTGCCCATCGACCAATGATTGGATAAAGAAGATATGGTATATTTATACAATGGAATACTACTCAGCCAGAAAAAAAGGCAAATTCATCCTATTTGCAAATAACATGGAAGGACCTAGAGGGAATTATGCTAAGCTAAATAAGCCAGACTGAGAAAGACAAACACCAGATGATTTCACTCATATGTGGAATATAAACAAGTACTTGGACAAAGAAAACAGTTCAGTGGTTACCAGGGGAAGGGGGGTAGGAGGGGAACAGGGGGTGAAAGGGAGCACTTATGTGGTGACAGTCGAGAAGTAATGTACAACTGAAATCTCACATTGATGTAAACTATTATGAACTCAATAAAAAAAAAAAAACACAGGGTCGTTTGGGGTTTCAACTGAAGCATCAAGCTGAGTTTGACAATTTCTAATGTTTCTGGATAATTTATCACGAAAATTGGATTGAGAAAGAGTAATTAGATATCTCTGGGTTCTTGCCATAGATGTGCACAGTTTTTATGAAGTTGCGTTAGCAATAACAATCATCATTAGTAAACAACTCCTTGGTTTGACCAGCATACTCGAGTTATCATTTACCAGCTGGCCAATGTATTACCATACATGTCACCAAAAGACACTGTTCCAGTTCAACACTGCTCGCTGCTCCCTCCTTCCAAAAGTACTCTTCTGGGTCCCTTGGACCCCGTGACTTGCTCCCTCCCCAGTTTCCATCTCCTGCTTTAGCTGAGCCTTCTCAGTTTCCTTTGCTTGTTCATCTTTCCCAAACCCAGCCATTAAATGTGTGAACTCAAGACTCTATCCCACACCACTCCTTTGTTCATTCTCCCATCTCTCCCTCTAGACAATCTCATCCACATTCATGTCTTTCATTATTCTGACATTTTAAGAATTCTCCCATTGTTATCTCCTTTCCAGACTTTCCCTCTGAGCCCCAGGTTCAGATATCCAAATACCTACTTGATGTCTCCCCCTAGATATTGTATGAGTTAAGGTACAAAGAGACCCGAAAATACGAGGCCTTAAAGGAGGTAGCAGTGCAGTTCCCTCTCAAACCACAGGCCAATGATAGGCAGTCCCAACCTGACAGAGAGGTTCTGCCTTCCTCCATGTGAGGTTCCCTGCTCTGGATCCAAGATGGCCGTTCCAGTCCCATCTCCACACCTGCATCCCAGCAGGAAGAGGAAGAGGGCGAGGGAGGCTGAGGTGGATTCCTCTTAAAGGCGTGACCCAAAACTTGTTCACATCACTTCCACTCACGTTCCATTGGCCAGAAGTTAGTTTCATGGACATCCCTAGAGGAACGGAAGGTTGGGAAACATCATCTCTAACTGGGCAGCCCAAAGCCCAGTTAAATTCAGGAGGACTTCTTATTAAAAGAATAAGGGGAGGGGCTGGCCCGGTGGCACAGTGGTTAAGTTCTCAAGTTCCGCTTCTTGGCAGCCCCGGGGTTCGCCGGTTAGGATCCTGGGTGTGGACATGGCACTACTTGGCATGCCATGCTGTGGTAGGTGTCTCACATATAAAGTAGAGGAAGATGGGCACGGATGTTAGCTCAGGGCCAGGCTTCCTCAGCAAAAAGAGGAGGACTGGCAATAGTTAGCGCTGGGCTAATCTTCCTCAAAAAAAAAAAAAAAGAATAAGGGGAGAATGGCTGTTAGTAGAGCATTAGCAGTCTCTGATACAAATATCTTGAAAGGACTTCAAGCATGACATATCCAAAATCAAAATCATGATCACCTGCCTCCCGAATCTGGACCTCTGTCAGTGTTTCATCTGGTGAGTGGCACCACCGTCCATCCTGCTGTGCTCCTCAGGATCCCCGGCACCTGCATATACACCTCTTTACCCCACCCAAGATCCTGTTCATCATTAAGCCCTGCTAATTCTTAATTATGAAGACTCTTCTCTCTGCATAGCCTACTAAATGGGCTCCTCACCTTCGCCCTTGGGCCCTCCACTCCCCTGTTGATACTGCCAGGGTGGTCTATCCCCGGTGCCAATCAGGTATTCCAGTCTCCCCATTGAAACCATCCACTGATACCCAGTGTTCTTAACACAACCTTCAAAACCCTGCATGTCAGGCCTCACCCCACTATGCAGCCCCATCTATCTCCATACCTCGCCTCTCTCTGCCCTGAGTCACGTCCAATTTCTTTGCACTCTCTGCTTGTGGCTTGCTTCTTCCAGCACCGTCCTCTGGCTGAAATCCTCCCCTCCCTGCCCCATCCCCATCTTTGCTGGTTAACTCAGAGCTTCCTTCAGTCCGCAGCGCCATAATCACCTCCCACAGAAAGCCTTCCATCATCTTCCCAACTGGGTCAGATTCCTCTTAGAGGCTCGCACGAAGCCATGTGGCCATTCACTGTGGCATTACCACCGTGGCAAGTTTGTACTTTGGGTGTGGCTCTTTGATGCCTCTCTTTCTCATAAGACTTTTAGGCACATGAGGCCAGGCTCTGTCTTTTTGTTTCTTTTTTTTTTTTTTTTCTTACCATTATCTTCAAATATTGGATGAATGAATGCAAGAATTCAGAACAATTGGAAGAAAGTGAGTCTGAGCTACTTAATCTGAATTACAGCATTTTATGAAGAAATTCAGTGCTATTGTTAACAAGCACAAGCATACAATTTAATGAGACAGGTTTGTATGGAGCTTCTTCTAAGCGCTCAGCATTACCACAACGCTAAGGACTAGGAGGGGAACAGAAAGGACGCAAGACAGAGTCGCCTGATATAATTTAATGACCATTCATGGAGCACTCACCACACGCTACAGCAGAAAGAAGGAAACAAAAACTCATAAAACCGTAATTTCCAAAAGACAGCACATCACTCAAAGCCCAGATAAACCTTTACACAGATTTTAGTAAAGTTCAGATGCAAGAAAGATCAGCACAGACCAGAAGAACTGGAAAACAAGTTCACCCCTGAACTAGACCGTTAAGGGCAAGGAAAAAGGGTTAGGTATGGAGGAGCAGAAAGATGAGGCAGGGAGCTGGGCCAGCCACACCCGGAAGGGAACGGCCTTCGCAGGGTGGGAGGGCTGCCCTGTCTGCTGGGGCACAGGAGGACGAGGTTGGGGACCCGGTGACAAAGTTCATTGAAGTGCATTTGCTCTTTATCGGAAGATCGTGGGAAATCGCTAACAGTTTGGGAAGGTAGTGGCGTAAGAGAAAGAGTTTTAGAAAGGTTGGTCTGGAACAGTGTGAAAAATGGACTAGTTGGCACCTGGAGTTTCTTAGCTGCGAACTGTCACCCCAGCATGGAGGCATTGTGCCAGGCTGGCCTCATTCACAGGGTTGTGTATCCAGGGGGCAGAGAAACTAAAGAAGCCACACGAGTGACCCACACTGCTGGCGGAGGCGGGGAGGGGGCGCTGTCTTCCTCATGGGCTTGGGGGTTGAGGGCCAGATCAATAATGCTGCCATTGTCCAGCTTCCAAGTGCTGAACCTGGGGCAAGCAAGCCTGGGCACTGGGACCTGGGGCTTTCGGGGCGGACAGCCACTGCACAGGGAAAGACCTACCCTCCTTTTCACAGAGAAAGGATTATTTATGCCTCATAATCCTGGACTGATTCAACGCACAAAACATTCCAAACTCAAGCACTTTCTTCTTCTAGTCTTGGTATTGTTATGGATGGACAATTCTTGAGAAAGAAACCGCCAGACTCTCTAAAGAGTTGGAGTATTTTTTGTGAAGAAATTACCCCCTTTGATGAAGTTTCAGGGGCCCATCAATCCTTCGATTCAAATATGGAAAATAATTAACTGGGGTTTGGAGTTGCAGAAGCACAAGAAATATCCAGTATAAATAACTGAGACTTTATTCCATTATTAATGAATACAATTTTTTGCGAGTCATGTGGGAGTGACATTGATCTAGCATGAGTGCTGTGTGGCAGTGTCCTCTTAGTTTGTTTCTAAAAGAAACCAATATACTACATTTAAGCATCTATGCCATTGAATATAGCGTTTGATTTTTATAACCTTGCCTACATTTTCATTTTTAGGTGAAGGCATATCTGAATCATCAGAAATTTACGTAAAGTCAAAAATTTGAGTTGAGAACTCCTTTTCTGATAAGTCTTAACGCTTTATAAATTCCCCATGGGGCTTTTGTTTCAAAGGGCACTAGGCCTTAGGGGTATTGCAGGAGGTTCGTCCAATGACTACACTGTGCTCCTTAAATATGAGATAAGAGAGAAAAGCAACAAAAATGACTTTCTGATAGCAAAATAGACAATACACAAAGAGATCTGCTAAGATGTTGGTAGCAAAATGGAATTGTAAAAAAGAAAAATAACCCCATAGAAGATTTGGCAAACGGTATAAACGGGCAATTTACAAAATATAAAATCCAAGTATCCTCAAATAAACAAAGAAAGAAAGTCAACTCCTCCGGTAGCAAGAGAAATGCAAATTAAAACGAGATCCCATTTTTAACTGAACATCTGGCAAAAAGAGGACAATATACAGTGCTGTTGATGACACGGGAAACAAGCATTCTGGTAGATTGCTGAAGAGTGTCTTTTCTTTACAGAGAGTGTTTGACAATATCTGTTAAAACAGAAAATGCCCACACCCCCTTGAGCCAGCTGTCTCTTCAAGTCTTTTGCATATTTTTTAATTAGATTGTCTTCTTATTGTTAAATTGTAAGAGTTATTTATATATCTGCACACAAGTTCTTAGCTATGTATATTGTAAAATATTTTCTTAAAGTCAATAGTTTGAGTTTTCATTTTCTTAATGGTTTTTTTTGAAGAGGAAAATTTTTTAACTTTGATGATAAAGCTCAACTTTTCAATTGTTTATTCTATACCTAGTGCTTTTTGTGTTCTAGTCAAGCAATCTTTGCTACCCCAAGGTTGCAAAGATTTCCTCCTGTGTTTTCTTTTAGACGTTTTAAGTTTTACATTCAGGTTTATGATCTATTTCATTTTAATTTTTGTATATGTTGCAAGATAAGGGTAGAGGTTCCTTTTTCCCACATGATATCCAGTTGTTCCAGCCCCATTTCTTGAAAGAACTATCTTTTCTCCATTGGATTTCATGTACTGCATGACCTATTTTTTTTAAAAAAACTATACATATATATAAGCATAGAGGAAAATATAGAAAGATACATATCAAATTAACATTGTCTTTATGAAAGTTGGATTAAAGGGGAAATGAAGGGCTATTAATATCTTTTTCCTTATACATTTCTTTAGTGACTGCTCAACTTGTGTATTTCAAAAGAAAAGAAAAGTTGTGTATTATCATCTGAAATAAAAATAATACAGAATTGGAAGAGATTTCTGCTAAAGTGCATAGGATCATTCCAGTACTGCAGAAACAACGTGATAGGGCCTGGGTAGAGAGTGGCACTGGGTGGGAGGAGGTGACAGAGACAAGAGAGGCTTGGAGGGCAGGAATGGTGGACTTGGTGACTTACTGAATGTGGAAGAGGAAGAGGAGGAAGAGGAAAGCAGAAACAGCTCCAAGTTTTGAGCCTGGAAAAATGACGGTGCCTAGGAAACTAGGCTGAGGAGCTGATTTCATAGAATGAAATGATGCATTTAGCTGAATTTGAGGGACCACAGGATATCTGAGTAGGACTATTCATCCAGCAGTTATCTTTAATTTGTTGAAGATAAATTAATCACTTAGTCTAGAATAACTAAGTATCTCCAAGTGTCCTTAAGACATATTTATTACTTCTACTTTTTTTTTGATGAGGAAGATTGGTCCTGAGCTAACATCTGTTTTCAATCTTCCTCTTTTTGCTTGAGGAAGATTGTCCCTGAGCTAACATCTGTGCCACTCTGCCTCTATTTTGTATGTGGGATGCCGCCATATTGTGGCTTGACGAGCAGCGTGTAGGTGTGCGCTCAGGATCCAAACCCACAAACTCCAGGCTGCCAAAGCAGACAGTGCAAACTTAACCACAACACCAATGGGCCAGCCCCATTTAAACATTTTTTGAGCACCCACCATGGGCAGGCACCATGCTTCTGGGCCAGGCACACCATACTGGGCACAAGGAGAAGGTATGGAGATGGACACAGTGTGACCTGCCCTTAAGAATATGCTAAGTTGGGGAGAGAGATTGGTGCATGTCTCAGTCTGCTCCAGCTGCAGTAACAAAATACCTGACACGGTTCTCACATTTCTGGAGGTTGGGAAGTGCAAGATGAAGACGCGGCAGATACAGTTCTTGCTGAGGGCTGCTTCCCGGCTTACAGACGGCCCCCTTCTCGCTGGTCTTCTCACGGCTGAGAGAGAGTGGGAGCGACCTCTGGGGTCTCTTCCTCTTCTTACGCAGGCACTAACCCCCCAGGAGGGCTCCACCCTCATGGCTTCATCCTACCCTAGTCACCCCCTAAAGGCCTCACCTCCTAATACTGTGAAATCGGGGGTGAGGGCTTCAGCATCTGAATCTGGGGGAACACAGACGTTCAGGCCATACAGTACACAATTAGCTGTAACCACCATTAACTAATGGATACGATTGGTTCGGAAACCTCAGATAAAATGCCTCTATTGAAATGGTACTTCTCAAGTATTTAAGCACGCTTGGAAATAGTTCCCCTAATTACTTCAGGGCTCTTCCCAAGTCGTGTTTACTCTATTAATTTATTTCACAAACCCTTTCTTAGCAAATAATGCAAACAGACCCAGCGATACTTAGCAAGAATAAGTGCAATCTAAATTAAAGTAAGCTTCCTGCAGTGATCTTTGTTTGCGCATTTTCAGATAAGGCGACAGAGAGTTATCAGGTATGTGAGAGTGTATCTGTGAATACAGAATAACCAGAGAACTAACTATCCTTGATTTTCTTGAAAAAAAATTAACGGGAATGTCCCAATTTGTGGAGAAAAAGTTTAGGCTCCTTAGAAGAAAATAATCATTGAGAAAATCATTAACACAGATTGAGGGTTGACTACGAGCCAGACACTATGCTGAGATAGACTTCATATGGTGTCTCGTACAATCATCACAAAATTCTGAGTGTTTGTTACAATGCCCTCTTTACACACAAGGGCACCAAGGCTCAGAGAGGTTAAGTAACTTGCCCAAGGTCACCTACCTATTAAATGAAAGAGTAGAGACTGGAACTCATGTCTGTCTTACTTCCTAGCTCATGCTCTTAGTCAAATAAATAAGAACATAAATAATAGCTATCACTTATTGAGCGCATACTATATGCCAAGAGCTGTGCTAAGAATCTCTTAATATGCAAGTCATCACCGTCTGCAGAGTCCCCTGACATGAGCCCATCCAAGCCTCTCCCTGAGAGCTGAGGAAGACAGCACGAGAGGGAGCACACAAGAACAAGGAAAATACGCGGAAATAAATCCTGGATTCGATTAGGTTATGGGACTTGGGGTAATTTTCATCTTAGTTGTTATTTTAATAATGCATTTTTCCATAAAGCAACATTTTGTTACAGGAAAGAGTAGGAGTTTGTCTAGCACCCATCCCACAAACTATCAGATGAGTGATCATGGGCAAAAAGCCCCCAAACTCTCTGACCTCAGCTTCTTCATCTGTAAAATGGCACAACAAAAACACTTCCACCACCTCCCTCTTGGAAGGATTATAAAAATCAAGTGAAAATATGTCTGCAAAATCACTTTATACATTTTTTTTGAAACTATACGTGTAGGCCGAAGGTCCAAAATGGATTAATGACACTGTGATATTTACGTGAGTTTGATCACTTGGATGCTATAAACACCACGTAAAAAAAGCAGGCGTTAATAATTAAAACAGCTTGGTGCTGGCATATGCATACACAGATGGAGCAATAGAGAGACTAGAAATAGACCACCCACATATGGGAATTTGGTGTAAGATAAAGTGAATTTCAAATCACTGGGGGAATGAGATATTTCAATGAGTATGTCAGAACAACTGGGCAGCCAAATGGAAAATAGTAAGTTTGATGCTTATTTTATCACATATCCTAACCTAATTTCCAGATGTTTCAAAGATTTCAATATAAAAATAATCAAACTATAAATTCCTAGAAGATACCACAGAAGAATTTATTTATTTTTGGAAATGAATATCTTTCCAGATAAAACACAAAGGTACAGAAGCCATAAAAGAAAAGATTTCTAAATTTAACTATATGAAAATTAAAAATTCCTACAAAGGAAAAAAAAATGCCACAAACAAAAATCAAAAGGCAGATGACAAACTGGGAGAGAATATGGCAAGAAATATGACAGGCAAGGGGCTAAGTCCCTTAGTAATTAGTGAATTAACAAAGCTTTAATGAGTCACTATTATGTGCTAAGCTTTTGGGAATTCAAAACAATTAAAAATCCCTGCCTCGTGGAGCTCATATCCTGTTGGGAGAGACATAAAGGAATCTTGGATGTTAGCAGGAAAACAATAAAACCGGGGCAAAGAACACAAATAGTTTACACAGCTGATAATACAAATGGCTTGTAAACATATGAAAAAGTGTCCACATGAAAAGGCTGCCATAACAAAGTACCACAGACCGGGGCCTTCAACAGACAGTTATTTCTCACAGTTCTGGAGGCTGGAAGTCCGAGATCAAGGTATGGGCAGGGTTGGTTTCTTCTGAGGCCTCTCTCCTGGGCTTGTAGATGGTCCACTTGTTGCTACGTCCTCACATCGTCTTCTCTCTGTGTGTCTGTCCTAGTCTCCTCCTTTGATAAGGACACTGGTCATATTGAAAAAGGACCCACCCAAATGACCTTACTTTAACTTTAACCTCTTTAAAGGCTGTATCCAAATATAGTCACATTCTGGGATACTGGCGTTAGGACTTCAACACAGGAATTTTACGGGGAAAACATTCAATCCATATGACACACAGGATGGTAGTTTGTTCATTTCCACTGCTCTATAGTATCACATTGTGTGAATAGACAAAAATATGTTCTTCTATTCTACTATCAACAGATACTTTGATTTTTTCCAATTTATTTGTTAGTATAAATGATCCCGCCACATGCCCTTTGGCACCCTTGAACATGCAAGATATTTGCATCTTCATATTTACTAAGTTAATGACGATTTTTCCCCAAGTGGTTGCACTAATTTACTCTCCCACCAGCAGCATATCAGAGTTCTCATTGCTCCACATTGTTGCCAGTATTTGGTATTGTCAGACTTTCTAGATTTGCTAATCTAGTGGGTGTGAAATGTTATCTTTCGTGCCTCTAATCAGCATTTCCCAGATTACCAACAAGGTTGAGGAGCTTTTCATGTGTTTATGAAATGCTTTTTTATTTCTTTTGTCCATTTATCCATTGGGTTGTTCACGTTTTCCTTTTTGCTCTGTCAAAGTTCTTTATATATCGGCACTGCAAATATTTTCTACCAGCGGTGGCTTGTCTTTTTACTTTGTCTTGCCAATCTCTATAAGTCTTGGCTCCTACTCTTTCGCCCATCTCTTCTTTGTGTTTCTCTCAGGTCCTGTTCTCTCCTTGTTCTACATACTTTCCTTAGCTGATCAGTCCAGTGAATGAACTTTTCACCTGCGCGTGCTCCTGAATCCTAAATGTATATCTTCAAAATAGCTTTGCTGAACATCTTAAAGTTTGCTGAACTCTCCATGCTCTCTTCTTCTAACTTGTGACCTTTGTAAACGCTCGCCACTCAGTGGAATATCACCTCCTACCCCTCACCTCTACCTCCCCGTGTACCTTTTATCACTAACTCCTACAACCTTCAAGTCTCAGGTCTCAGGATTCAGCTTAAGGGACTTCTCACTGTGTTCCCACAGTGCTGTATAATTGTCCTACCATAGCACTCAGCACGCTGTATTGTTATTACATTTGTACTTGGCTGTCTGCTGGACCAGACTATGAATCCTCATGGCATTGTACCTAGTGCCATGTCCCTAGTGCCATGTCGTACATAGTAGACAAGCAATAAATACTTGTTGAATTAATTAATTAATTTTCATGGGCTAAAAAGTATGCTCACCAATACAACTGACACATACATATGCCAGTCATTTCTATTATTAAAATATATACGCAAATTCTACACACTAATCATCAAAATAAAGTTAAAATAACTTCTGAACCCTGGTCCCCCAAAATAAATGTTTTATAAACATGCAAAACAATAGTTAAGATTCATTAACAGCCCCTGTTCAGCCAAGACCACAATGCTATGAAGGGAAAATCCAGACAGAGCTTTCCAGAGTCCCCTCAGGATTTCATCATGGACCTCCGTCCCTCCCCAACCTTGACGACACACACTCCGTTTCCTCCAGAGAGAAATGAGAAGTGGGAAGAATTGTCTAACCTGGTCACACCTGGGAAGGTGGGAGCTCTTGACACACCTAAGAAGAAACTAAACTAATTAAAGCATGACGATACTCCTTGGCAATGATTCAGTGGGACGCTCTCCCTGAAGTCACTTGTTTGGTATTGCGATGTGTGTAGTCAAAGTCAGAAACGTTGGCCTTGCGCTGAATGAATAGCTGTAGAGCCAGAAAAGGGTTGGCGATGGGGCATTTTAATGAGTGAGCAGACTTGTCCTTTGACTTCATTTTCTGGTCAAAATGTTGCAAGCCAAACAGATTTGCTATCTTGTTTCCTTTTCCTCTGAGATAAATCTTTCCAAGCAACCCTCTCTTAACTGGGTGTCCATCAGTAACTTCTAAATTTCTCTAATGCAAGGTTTCTCAACCTCTGCACCATGAGCATTTTGATACAGATAATCCTTTGCTGTAGGGGCTGTCCTGTGCGTTGTAAGACATTTAGCAGTGTCTCTGGCATCCACCCACTAGATGCTAGTAGCACCCCCCAAGTTGTGACCACCAAGAATATCTCCAGACATCATCTCTGGGATCTAGAGCCTAGAGAGATCTTTGGGTTTCTTGACACTGAATAAGATTGCTTTGTCTTTAGTCCCTTCTCATAAAGGGGAAAAATAAAGAAAGAAATTATTTTTAGCCCCTTAGATATCCTGGGGAAAAATAATAAATAAGAGGGATAAGCCTATTATGTTGAATGTTTGGAAATAATTCTCTTCTCATAAACTCAGCCTTGGTTCACACTTATCATTTTACAGTCTTACTCAGAAATAGAGAGTGATTCCCATTAACAGAAAGTTCACATTCCTAAGCCACACATTCAAGGACCTCCACAATCTAGGTCTGGAAAATTTGGGAGAATTATGCCAAGCGGAGAAAGAGGTTGGACATTCCAGGTGGGCAGAATGGCACTGGCAAAGATGTGGTGGTGAAAAGGGGAAAGGAAGGTTCCACAGGTGCACAGACCTTTGTGGTTGGAGAAGAGAGTTTCTACACAGGTCTATCCACAGCTCTACCATAGACCAGGTCACACCACCTTGGGGAAGCCTTCCTTGATCTCACCAACCCACTTGCCTAGGCCTGCCTCTGAATTCCTGCCAACCTGTGTTTCTACCGCTGTCATAGTTAATTTGCACTGCTTTGTATTGCTAATCATTTTCATTTTTGTATTGTATTCATAATGTATTATCCCAATTCAATGGTGAATTCCTAAAGGACAGTGACAGTATCTAGTGCAAACACATACACAGAGCAGGTGACTGAGAAGTTTAGATTAGACAGTTGATTCCTTGGAAAACAGGGAGGCAGCATCCAAATAAACAGTTGCGTTATGGTCACCTCTGGAATGATAAACGCTGGTTAGACTTCGTCATAAGTCACCCATGCTGATTGACAGCAGAGGAAATAACATAGAGGTTTATTACTCAAAACTTAATTTAAAATCCATTCCATCAATCTGATTATTTTAACACAGTCTGGTGGTATTGGAGTATTTTTCACACTAAATGAAAAAAAATCCTTTTTCCTCCGTAGAAGGCAGGACCAAGCAAACGCCTGCAGCTGGTCGCAGGCGTCTTACCGCCTTCAACTGGCCCCGAAGGGTCCCCCTCGGGTGAAGCCAGCTCATTCCTCCAGGCGCCGGTCAGTCATCCTCCCACACAGAGCAGCACATGTGTCTGGATTGTAATCTTGCAACGACCTTTGGAATCGCCTTTTTACTCGATGAAGGCTGCTGTAAAGCAAGGAAAGCTGATTGTAAATGCTGTGTTAGGGACCTAGGTCACGTTCATCTTCACAAAAGACCTATCACGTTGTTAACAAACATGAAACAACTGCTGCACGTCGACATCCTGAAGCAAGAAGTGAGTCTAAACTGACATCAGTGCAATGGGGCGGCGGGAGGTGCCCGAGATGACGCAAACTCCGCCCGCGTCAGCATCTATTCGGCGCCTGCCTGTGAACGCACTAGGGCCTCCCAATCTCCTGACCTGTGGGTTGAACTCCTTCCCCCAGGTCAGTCTCTCTTCACAACGACGGTGCCTGGAGACGTCTGAGAGTGAGCCAGTCTCCCTTTCGAATATATTGGTGCTTTTCTAAAGTAAATAAGTATAACTGTTTACTTTGTCAAACAATTAACTAAAAATAGCCAAGGTAGGTGAAAGAGTGATAGAAAGAAAGAATGAAGAGTTTTAAGGAAAAGCTATTGAAAACTTTAGGTGGACAATTACATTCATCCTTCCACTAATTTGGTTTTATGCGAAAAACAGACTTGAGGCATTTTACAATAAGTGATGTGTGAACTCTAAAAATATTTAAAGAAGGTAACTGAAAGAACATGAGACGTGACATGGAAAGAGAGCGAAAATCCTATCAGAAGACGCAGGTGGAAGGAAGCACCTCGGTCCATTCAGGTCGCTGTGACAGAACACCACAGACTGGGGCTTATAAAGAAAAGACATTTCTTTCTCACAGTTCTGGGGGCTGGGAGCAGATTCGGTGTCTGGCGAGGCCCGCTTCCTGGTTCTCAGAAGGCCATCTTCTCACTGTGTCCTCCCATGGTAAAAAGGGCAAGAGAGCTAGGTGGGGTCTCATTCATAAGGACTCTAATCCCATTCCTGCGGGCTCCACCCTCATGACTTAACCACCTCCCAAAGGCCCCACCTCCTAACGCCGTCACATTAGGCTTAGCAGTCATCACTGTATGAATTTTAGGGGACACAAACAGGAAGCTATAACTAAGCACAAACCTTAGCTCCATGACGCCAAACAATCAGGGCACAGAGGGAGAGCTGATGAGCCCGTCAGAGGTTCCTAACCATGGCTGTGCCTCAGATTCACAGAGGGAGAAAGCATTTTAAAAATAGTTACCTGACTCTACCCAAACTTACTGAATCAGAGTCTCCAGGCTTTAATCCCAGCTGTCTCTCTGATGAAAGGAAACTTCAAGAAAGACCACCTTTCTCTACGCTCTGAAACGAATTCATAACATCTGATTTCTATAAAGGCCACTGGACAGTGAAATGCAGCATATTCAATAGCAATGTTTATCACATGGCTGTTCCTCATGTTGGCCTTCAATAAAGGTTGAGGACATCAGGCCACACCACAGCCTGTGAAAGAACTTTCTCCTCTGGAGGCAGCCTTGTGCTCATCCCCGCTGACCCGGCGCAGGGACTACAGGAAAGGAAAGGGTGGACGGCACATACTTTGGGCTTCTCCTCCGAGGCTTGTGGTGAGGGGTAAATGAGTACAGCCATGCACACAGTAGGTGCCCAACAAATGTCAGCAATTGTTATCATTATTCTCAAAGATCAGTGTTCTTACTGGACTTTGGCAGGAGCTGAACATTTGAGATAACCAGAAACAACAGTGAAAACAACACGTGCACAGAGCAAGGTCTTCAGCGCTCAGCGTACCTGAATCTTCACCACCCTGTGGGTACATCCTATCATATACCCGTTTTACAAATGAAAAGACCCAGGAACAGACGTGTTAAACGTTGCCGGTGGTATGTGGCAGAAGTGAGTGTCCAGCTCCAGGCTGTCTGACTCCAGACTCCAGGCTCTCGAGGACGAACGCAGGTCGCTGGTTGAGAGGGGAACCCCGTGTTCCAGGTACTCAGAGGGAGGTTTCCACGTTACAGTTTTGTTATGAGAATTGAAGCCTGAGTCACATCCTATCTCATCACAGAGCCTTGCCCAAAAGATGCCCTGTATGTAGGGTCACAACTCTTCTCAAAAAGCAACTTTGAATGAAGTCAAATGCCAAACACACACACACACACGTTTTGCTCTGACCTCAGCCAGGAAGACTTTGGGAACCGCATTTGCACCTACGATGGATGACCCACCAGGAAAACTCAGCTAATTCCCGGGAATTGAGTCACCCGATAGTCTCATCAACTTCCCCTGTGTTCTTTTCGGAACTTTTCTCAACTCTCTCAAAAGGGAAGTCATTTCTTTTAAAGTCTCATATTCAAGTGAGTGTAAAGGTTGAGAACGAGGTATGATACAGATGTCGTAAACTCCCGTCCGCACGCACAGTAAGTGTCGATGAGCTCACCATGGGGGTGACACGGCATCTCTGGGTGGGTCCCTGCTCTGCCATCGGAGCAGCCAGTTCCTGGTCATTCCTGAAATAGCACCCAGACAGCAGCGCGGGGGCAGGTTTTGTTGGTGGCCATGCCCACCACCTGGAGACGAGCAGGTGCCTGGGTGGCTTTTGTTCACCCTCACAAGGACCCGTCAGTCAGAGAGCTGACATTGTCTACACGCCCTCCTTGGTAGACGGGTTATCACTTCGGAGAAGGATGATGTTTCTAAGACCTTAATAAGGTGAGATCTGAAGCATTTGAAACTCTGGGACTCTCCCGGCAGCTGCTGGACACCAAACTCGGAGGGCCTTTGGAAGAAGCGGGGCTGCCCCTGCAGCCCTTGAAGCCAAAGCGGCCTCTCCCCACCCCCTCCAGCTCCGGGAAGTAGCAGGAGCCCCAGACAGAAAGGGGCAGAGGGAAAACGTGGAGAGAGGAGTCAGGAAGGGAGCTTCGGACAGACCCCGATGGGCCAGGAAGGGAGAGAAAGGTTAAAACTGAGCGCAGCATTGGATTTAGAAATAACTTTAGGAATAATTGAAAAGCAAGGCTCGAATGCCATCTTGGGGTGTGAGATGACAGCCAAAGTCCCTTTTAAATCTCTATTTATAAATGAGTTTAATTAAAATGGCTTTGACAGCAACAATGCCCTCAGCAGTCATACTAATGGCTAGAAAGTCTAGCACTGAAATCCGTCCTTTAAAATGAGCAGATTTCCTCTGATCCTAAAATGTTTTGATTACTAGGCCTAGAAAGCACCAAGGAACACATCTTCTATATGAAAACCAGATGCAAATTCTGTGACACAAGTGGTTCATCGGTGCTGACAGAAACTCTGTAGCCAGACAGTCATCGGCTGATGTTACCCGTGAGGAGGACCCCAGAACACTTAGGGAGAAATGATCACTAGGAGCCGGCATGGAGCAAGTCACGTCAGACTGTTTTAATAAAGAAAAGCTTACTTGTCATGTAATTATTTTTAAATCATTTTCCTTTTTCAGTTTATAAAAGTAGTGTCTGTTCATTATTTTTTTAAAGCACTAAAATTATAAATAAAATAGAAGGTCATTGCCATGATCCCAGCCCTCAGAGAGGACCACCATTAACTGTTTGATATATATTTATCCACATTTTTCTTTTCATTTATGCTATTTTACAAAAGGAGGATGTATACAGACATAGTCTGATTCTTAGTGATTCATGTTACTGGAAAGTTGACTTCCGAAAATAAATTAATTTTTAAAGTAATTTCAGATAGCTTTGATGTTCACATATGCCTGCCTCAATTTTCTTGAAACTGAGCATTGTCTAGGAAAACTGAATATCATCGCTCTGATGGTGAGCTAATATGGCTGTTCTCACGTGCAAAACATAGAAAGCATGAAGCGCTAAACGATCTCACAGGTATCTGTGTAGTTAACAAAAATGACCACACTGTTAACCAATTACTGAGTCCACACTAACTTCCAGGTACTACAATAAACATTTTACATACGTTAATTCTTAAGAACAACTCTGTGCGGAAGGTAGTAATATCCTGTTCCAGGTGGAGAAAACAAGGCTCAGATAAATTAAGTAACGCTCCCCACGTTGTGCAACAAGCAGTTACAGCACCTCCTGTTCAAACCTATTCCAACCCAAGTCAGTACCTGTTCCATTCTGCTACTTGTCATGCAGGTAATCAGCTTATAGTTATGAAAATACACAGATAAATAAACCAACATGCTCAAAATTGTTTTGTGACTGGACCGTGTATGTTGTGGAATTATTAGTGGATGTAATGAGTTTGGAGTGCACCCTCTGGCACTTATCACCAATGTGCCCTTGAGCAAATCTTTTAACCGACACTCGGCTACACAGTGAAGACACTATCCACAACAGTACGGGATTGCAGGGCTAAAGTGAGGAAGAAAGCGGTGCACGTGAAAATTCTCCTTATAAACTGTGAAGAGCTATTTAATATTATTATTCACGGATATATTTATGTGGCAATCATAAGTTTGATCACAATAGGCTTGATAACTTTACCTTTATAATAATTCCATCAGAATAAAAACAAATGCAGAATTTTTTTTAACTAAATGAAAATCGAAGGATTCTTTTAGCGATATTGAAAGTCAGGGGCACATCCCTTGAGACCATGTCTGCCCTCTCTCCCAGGATTCTCAGTTGCGTCTCCAGACTTATTCCCTCTTTTTCCCCTTTACCCAGGACAGCAGCATCTGGAGCTGTGGCCTCTCCAACCTTGTTGCTTCCCAGCCATGCTTTTTTCTATTCTGATATTAAAATATTAAAAGAATTTTTATTTTATCAATGTAATACATGTGTCTATCTTAAAAATCAAATGCTCAATTTAAAAAGAAAAACATGATGAAAAATGAGTCTCCTCCCTAACTCCGGAGTTTCGCTTTCTGAAGATGACCATTTTCAATTCCTTTCCCTCTTTCTTCCATTATTTACTCTGACTTTTCAAAGTAATATGCTTATTCTGCAGTTTGTTGATTAATCCATTCTAGTCTATTACTGACTTCTTATTATGAAGATTCAGATACAGTTTTCATAAACTATCTCTGCTCCTCCGCTTTCCTCATCTTCCAAGTAGAGTTACATAAAAATTCTTAGTTGTGTGTTTTTGAGTAAGTATGAACATTATTAAGACAGTTTAATATCGTTCACTGCTTGAAAAAAGGATAAACTATGACCACTATTTCCTCTCTTGTAAAAAGAAATAGAAGATAGCAAACAATAGAGAAACCCAATGAAACCAAAAGCCTGTTCTTTAAGAAGACCAATCAATCGATAAAACTCTAAATACACTGACCAAGAAGACACATAATACCAATATCAGGAATGAAAGAGGAAATATCACCATAGATCCTACAAGTATTAAAAAACTAATAAGGAAAGAGTATGAACAATGATATGCCAATAAACTTGACAAACTAGAGGTCATATTCCTTAAAAGAAACAGATTACCGAAACTGGCACATGAAGAAATAAAAGGTATAAATAGGCTTATATCTACTAAAAATATGGAACTGAAATTAAAAACCTTCACACAAATAAACATCCAGGTCTAGATGGCTTTTCTGGCAAATTCTATCAAATATTTAAGGAAGAGATAATGCCAATCCCACGCACATACTTTCAGGAAATAGAGGAGAAGGAACGATTCCGTCTCATTTTAAGAGGCCAGCATTACTCTGCTACTAAAAAGAAAGACATTATAAGAAAATAAAACTATAACTAATATTCTTCATGAACATGGAAGCAAAAATCCTTAACAAAATATTGGAAAAACAAGCTAAACAATACTTTAAAAGGATAATACATCATGATCTGGTGGGATTTATCCAGGAATTTAAGGTTATTGTTAACATTTGAAAACCAATCAGTGTAGTTCACCATATTAATAGAATAAAAGACATAAACCATGTGATCATCTCAAAAGAGGCAGAAAAAGCATTTGACAAAACTTAACACTCATTCATGATAAAACCTCTCAGCAAAAAGGAAAATTCTTCAATCTGATAAAGGGCACCTACAAAAACTTTGAGTTAGCATCATACTCAGTGGTGAAAGACCACTCTCCCACTAAGATCAGGAACAGAGCAAAAATATTCACTCTCACCATTCCTATTCAACACTGAACTGGAAGTCATAGCCAGTGCAATAAGTCAAGAAAAAGAAATATAAGCCATACAGGTTAGAAAAGAAAGAGAAAAACTATTAATTTGTAGACATGCTTGTCTACATAGACAATCCTAAGGGAAATGTGAAAAAGCCACTAGAATTACCAGCACTAATACGTATATTTAGCAAACGTTGTAAGATTCAGAGCTAATATTTTAAAAAAATAATATTACTAACAATAATATGTCTGAAAAAAATAAAGAGAACAATCTCATTTACAATAGCATCAAAAACAATAAAATACTTTGGAATAAGTTTAACCAAGGAGGTGAAAGATCTGTACGCTGAAAACTATAAGACAGTGATGAAAGAAATTAAAGAAGACATATATAAATGGAAAGATATCCCATATTCTGGATAAGAAGAGTTAATATTATTAAAATGTCCATACTACCCAAAGCCATCTATAGACTCTATGGCAATCTCTATCAAACTTCCAATGGCATTTTTCACAGAAATAGGAAAAAAAAATCCTAAAATTCCTATGGAACCACAAAAGACCCCAAAGGGCCAAAGCAATCTTGAGAAAGAACAAAGCTAGAGGCATCACAGTTCCCGATTTCAAACTATATTACAAACCTGTAGTAATCAAAACAGTATGTTACTGGCATAAAAACAGACACACAAACCAATGGAACGAATAGAAGCCCAGAAATAAACCCATGCATATATGGTCGACTAACATCTGAAAACCCAATGGAAAAAGGATAATCTCTTCAATAAATGGTGCTGGGGAAACTGGATATCGTCATGCAAAAGAAAGAAATTGGACCCCTATCTTACACCACTCACATCCTAGGGTAGGAGGAACAACTCTGGCTTCCAGTATTCTAGGTAGAAGGCAAGGGAAGCAGGATGGTAGGGGTCTCATCATCACTCTTTCAAACATTCACTTAATGTTTCTATTTTAAGCCCAAATCTCTTCCTTGGCTTCCACTGTGTCCTGTATCCCTGAGTCTGAAACCCCTCAAATCCAGAGTTTGAAGAAAATGATTCTTCATCTGAAAAAGAATAATGGGAATAAGATTGTCACCTGGGTGAGCAGAGTGGCGATAGGTATCATGGGGGAGGGGGGCCTGTCAAACTCCATTCACAGATGAATCATTCTATTCCCCTCCCCCTTTATCTCTGTCTTCTGTTGAGCAGAAATTTGGGTCAAGGTGGGATAAATTGGATCAAGAATTGCTGTCATTTGGGAAAAGTTCTCTAAGATAAGTCATGAGCTGAGTGAAATGTGCTTTTGCAGGATAAGTGAAATGGTAAGAAGGGAAAAAAGCCACGTGGAGCCAAATAAAGGAAGCCCAAAGGTGGAGAGCCCAAAGGCAGAGAGCAGGGGTCCTTAGGAAGGCCAACTTAGCTGGAATAAAGTGTATGGGGCAAAAAAAATCAGGCGTTCAACATAGAGAATGTGATTTGTATCAAGAATTTGTCGATCTCACTACAGCCTCTTTCCACCATAGCAAACAGGTGAACTGGAGAAGATAAGCTTTTATGGACTTGTGTGTCCAAAGGAGAAGGTGGCTTTGGCTTGGAGCAAGAACAGCAGTAAAAGGATAAAATGGAAAAGGAGCTGTTGGGGTACTGCTCCTGCTCCCAAACTTTGGTCCATTTGTTCCCCAGGAGTAAAATCAGACCTTGCAGAAGTTCTGTGTGGGTGAGGAGCTGAGGAAAACGTAAGCTGAGACTAAAACTCTCTTAGACACTCGCGTCCTCACCCCTCCTCCTCTAATCCCTCATCTTCTCCTAATTCTGCTTCCCTCTGAAAGGCGAAAGTCAAGTCTTGACGTTAGGGATTGTTTTCAGAGGATCTCTGCCCCCAGGGCTCCTTCACTCTCTTGCCCTGAGCTCACTGGAGCTGACACAGGCTGGGCCCCAGCCCCTCCCTGAGGGACAGCTGATGCCTCAGGGAGAACAAGCTCAGAGGCCAGATCAACAAGACTATTGAGGAACCAACCTCTTCAAAAGAAAAACAATATACAGGGTTGAAGGTTCCACCAGAATATTAAGACACAGAAGCAAGAATTTAAAACTAACCTAATGCACATACTTTAAAAATATATATATATTTCAACATGAAAGAGAAAAGAAAGTATGCAAAATCATCAAAATATAAATAATAGGTTCAAGAATATAATATTTGAAATAAAGAACCCTCTAGAAGGCATAAAAGGCAAAGGAACAATTAACAAGGAATAAATTAATATTTTGAAAGACCAGATTGACCGCTTCTCCCAGAAAGAAGAAAAGTTAAAGAAACAGAAAATAAGAAGAAAGCTAGGTGATGGGGAGGTTAGAAGAAGTAAATCTAACATATAATAAAATAATAAAAGTCCCAGAAAGAGAAAATCATAAAAGTGGGGAAGAGAAATAATTTCAAAAAATAATAGATTAAATTTCCCTGAATTAAGAGATTAGAAACTTCAGATTTGAAGGGCCCTGGGCTAGCAAAAAACAAAAGAGATACCAGGTAAAACACACACCTAGATATGTTATTACAAAAATTAAGAATTCCAAAAAGATGATTTAAAATGTTTCCAGGAAAAAAAAAAGCTGATTCAGATTGAAATCATATTTTCCAACAGCAACAATGGATGCAATAATTCAATAGAATTATATTTTTTTTAAGTATTGAAGGAAAAGAGCTTTAAACCTGCAATTTTGTGACCAACTGAACTGCCATCCAAATATATAGACATAATTTTTAAAAAATTTCTCAGGCATACATGCCCTTAGATATTTCACCACAAAGACTCATCAAAATTAGTTTTAGATAAAGTACCTGAAAAAGAAGAAAGACATTTGTTGCATCAGGAGATGATGCAAGAGGTACATAAAGCAGAGGAGACCAAATAGCTTGGAAGAGTTTGAGCTGTCTTAAAAAAAAAGTAGCTACGACTAAAGAAAAAGAGAAAGATACCAATAATTACCCATATTAAAAGTATAGATAATAACTACATAATAGGGATTGGAAGAGGTTAGGGAGAGACCAAGGATGAAGATTCTTGTCTTACTGGGAGGGATATTGATAAGAATTTTTGTCAAAAGAAAGAAAAGATTGAAAAGAAACATAGGAAACTTGGGACAAAGAAGGTAGAAATAGGTCCAAATATATCAATAATTAAAATGAATGCATTTGAATGAAACTCACTGCACAAATGATTAACAGATTGAATATTTTAAATCCAGGTACATGCTATTTATAAGACATTCATTAAGAATAAGGACATGCAAAGGTTGAAAGCAAAAGGATGGAAAATGGCATGTTAGGCAAATATGAACCAAAAGAAAGCAAGGTAGCATATTAGTATCATTTAAACTAGACTTTAAGACAACAAGCACTATTAGGGATCAAGAGGGTTACCATAAAGTAATAAAAGTTTTAATTCATCAAGAAGAGAGCAACTTTAAATATAAATGCACATAAAACAGCCTCAAATAGAGCCAGCCCTGATGACGCAGCAGTTAAAATTTGGCACACTCCACTTTGGCGGCCCAGGTTCGGTTCCCAGGAGCGGAAGCCCACCACCCATCTGTCAATAGCCATGCTGTGACAGCAGCTCACACAGAAGAACCAGAAGGACTTGCAACTATATACAACCACGCACTGGGGCTTTGGAGGGCAAAAGGGAAGAAAAAAGGAGGAAGATTGGCAACAGATGTAAGCTTAGCAGGAATCTTTCCCTGCAAAAAATAAATTAATAATAATAATAAAGCACTACACTCTTTAAAAAAATAGCCTCAAATATATTAGGTAAAATTTTATAGAACAAGGGTGAATTTAGACTGGCTTTTTTTAGTTATTGATAGAGTAATATGACCAAAAGATCAGCAAGGATGTAGAAAATATGACCCAATCTATGACATTTATGACTCACTCAAATAACATCTAATTTAGAGTTCTTCCAAATAGTAGAGAACATATACCTTTCTCAAGCACATGTGAAATGTGTGCAAAAACTTGAACATCTACTACGCCATTAAAAAAATCTCAATAAATTTCAAACTTAGGTATAAAACAGATTGGGTACCCTGACCACAATGAAGTTAAATTAGAAGTTAAAAACATACATTAAAAATGCCCACATATTTAGCAGTATTGCTAAATAACTCATGGATTAAAGGGGAAATATCAAAATGAAAATCTTTTAATATCTAAAACTGAATGACAATAAAAAGACCACATATCAAAACTTCTGGGATACAGCCAATGTGTACTCTGAGGGAAATTTATAGCTACATACCTATACTAAATGGAAGAAAATCTCAAAATTAGTGAGCTAAGTGTTATTCTTAAGAAGTTCAGCAGGGGAGACCTCTGAATGGCCTCAGCACGGCCAGCCCCATGGCCAAGTGGTTAAGTTCGTGCGCTCCACTTCAGCAGCCCAGGATTTTGCCAGTTCAGATCCTGGACGCGGACATGGCACTGCTCATCAAGCCATGCTGAGGTGGCGTCCCACATGCAACAACTAGAAGGACCCACAACTAAAAATACATAACAATGTACCGGGGGGGCTTTGGGGGAGGAAAAGGAAAAAAATAAAATCTTAAAAAAAAAAAAAAGAAGACAAAAGTTAAAATAAACAATATTATGAATGAAAGGGAGGTATGACTACACGGAAAGTATATATAGTAAATAACAGGAGAGCATGACCAAAACCAATATGCCAACAATTTTGAAAAGACAAATTCCTACAAAAATATAATTATGAAAACTGACTGACTCAAGCAAAAACTTTTGAATAGTGCTATAATTATTAAAGAATTTGGCACACTGGCTAAAATTATTCCCACACACACACAAAACTACTTGGCCCAGACGGACTTAAAGTTGACAAATAAGTGAAAAGCAATAGTATATATAGGAATACACAAGGAAGCCATTTGATTTAAAACTAACTTGGCCTAACCTTGTTTTTCCAAAAGGACCTGACGTGGCCTGTTGAGCATGCCTTGTACATCTGCTTTAAATATTTACTACAAGAATGATGCCCTTACCGATAAGGATGTAACTTCCCCTATATTGGCATTTCTTTAAGGATAAGCCTCTCTCCCTAAACCAAGGATTAATTACTGGCTTGCTGTGCTCGCCTTGTGACCACTCACCTTGTGACCACTGACATGCTGACCGCTGAGCTGCTGTGCCAGCTAAGCATCTTGTGACAACTGTAAAAGGGACATCGCTATCATACTGATGGATGCTCTTTGTTCCAAGACGGTATATAATCACTCTGTACACCCCTCTTCTTTGGTGCCCTTCTTTCCTTGGGGAAGGAAGGCCATGGGCTAGTCCTCAGATCTGACTGATAACAAACTCACCCCAATTTTGATTTATAGATTGATTATGGATTGTGTTGACACAGGTGAGGTCAAACTTTCAAGGAACGATCATCTCAAGCTGACACAAACTCTTCCAGACAATAGAGAAAGAGAGATTACTCCCCAACTCATCTCACCAGGGAGGAGAGCCTGTGGTGAACAGAAGGAAGAAACATCTCTGCCCTCATGGAACTTACTCTCCAGGAGGGTGTGAGAGGGACACACAGTAAATAAAGTAGTAGCATGTCTGATGGCGGAAGCTGCTGTGGAGAAAAATAAAGCAAGAAAGACAAACAGGAGGTGGTTACTCCATTTTAACCAGGGGTCAGGGCAGGCCTCCCGTATGGGGAAGACCTGCAGGAGGGGAGAGAAGGGGGCCCATGGCTGACTGGGGACGCAGGCCAGTCAGAGGGCACAGGAAGTGCCACGGCGACGCAGGGCGCACCATGTGTTCACGGAACGAATGAAGGACACTGTGGCCGGGATCAGGCGGCCACGGGGAGGGACAGTTGACAATGAGGAGCCAGCCAGGACTGTGACTCAGAGCTCCCCGGAGAGAGAGAGAGCAATTCTGTAGGCCCGTCCTAGGAAAGCCGCCTTGCCACCCCCAGCCCCAGACAGCTGTGGCAAGCCCCAAGTGGCAGTCTGAGGAGACACAGAAACAGCATTTTCAGATGGGCCCAATGCAGGAGAAGCCAGAAGCCAAACTGCAGAAAGTACAGCAGAGATGGAGCCCACAGACAGAAGAAAAGGGAGGAGAATTTGATAATATCTGTTTTCATATTGCTTACAAAGATAGACTTATGGCACTTGGGTAAAAACGGCAGTGCAAGGAGATTAGCCTGACTTACAAATGGACAAAACTGAGGTTCAGAGAGGTTAAGTGACTGGCCCAAGGTCACACAGCTGGTAAGCAATAGAGCTGAGACAAAGCCCAGACCTCCTGAGCTGAGGTCTGGGGCTGCTCCCACTGCCGTGCTGCCCGCCTCAGAGTCTGTCGGGTGCATCCCTCAGACTTTACCTCATTTCTTCCTGTAGGTCATTATTCTCACTCGTGCTTTTTCTTTTCGCAATTTGTTTTCATAAGCCACTTGTTTGGGGGTTGCTTTCCCCAGCAGCCTGAGTCACCCTCAATAGCTATGATTTCACTGACAATGAAACAGCTGTACTCCAAGCATCTCTTTCACCTCTCTGAACATATTTTTGTTCAAAATAGTGTCTTGGGCAAATGGAAAAAAGCGAGCTTCACTCCCCTTCTCTCCCAACGCAGAATAAACCACAGCCGCGGGCAGACAGCCGTGGACTTTGAGAGTCTGCAGGAGACAGGGTCTCAGGCAGGACGCGGCCGGCGAGGCTCCCGGGCCGGCCCTCCCAGCTCTGCTGGTCTTGGCACAGGCCGTGCCACTTTATACATAGACCTTCGCAGGAACCGGCTCTCAGATTAAACTCCTGCCGCCTCTCTTCTGGGGGCCGTATTTTCTCTTGTGACAGGCAATCGCCCCTGGTACTGACCCCACCCCACCCAAACCCTGCAGCTCTCCTCCCATCCTCACCCGCCCATCTTGGTTCAGGTGAGCCCGCTGGAAGGCAGCGGGGTCTCTCCGGGAGGCACAGGCTGAGGCAGGGAGGAAACCCATTTCGGGTCGGGGTGGGGGTGGCCCCTAGGTTGTCCCCATCGGTCCTTCTCTCTCTTCCTTAAGCAGCTCAGTGTCCAGCAGGCAGGATCTGATCTCCTCCCCACCCCACGCCTGCTCTTAAAAAGGGGAGGGGACATGGTTTCTACAAGTGAAAACAAGCCCTACATTATAATAATGTTCGCATTTGTAGACCACTGTACAACTGACACATGGAACCTTCCAGCAGCCTGTGGGACAAACCAGGCGGCGATCCCAGGATCACCAGGGCCCATGGAGGTCAGTCTTCCTCCCAAGTTCTGGCCAGACCTCCACCAAGCACGTCTTGTGATGGGCAGCCGCCCACCTCCCCAGCAGCCCAATTCATCTGCAGACAGCTCTCCCTGCCAGAGAGGAATCCTACCTCCTCACCCCTGCCGTGGTGGCCCCCAGATATCAGAGGAGGACCAGTGGGGACCCCGGGCCGCCCTAGACCACGCCACCCATGTCTGTCAACCATTCCTCATGTGTCTGTGTTCTGGGCTTCGCACCATTTGCTCTCTTCTCTCTCACTGCCCATTTGTGCACAGGGTGAGTTCCCCTTCTGATGAGTTGTAATCCGAGCTCCAGCCAGTGGATGTCAGCATGCTTGGCTGTGGTTCACCTGGTGATCCTCCCAGCAGCCCCATGCGCTAGGAACTACTCATCTGCCCATCTAACAGCTTAGGGCGCGGAAGCCCAAAGTGAATCCAGCAGTGCAACAGCACAGCTGGTGTGCTCTGCACCTGTAGGGGTGGAAAGCTCAGTGCCAGCATCTAGAGAGCACTGAGGACGTGAAAGGCTGCTGGTGGGGCTAGCAGGAGTGCCAGAAGTAGCAGCAGGAGCAACAGATACAAAAGAAGAGCCCTGAACTCTGAGTTCATAATTGGTGGAGACCATCAAAAAGAAGAATGAAGGGAGTGCCCTTTGAGATGGATTAAAGGATGTTTTGGATTCCAACTGGGTCAGTTAGGTTGGGGGAGGAGAGGCATTCCAGAAAGAAGAAACAGAAGGAATAAAGGCACATGGGGTGTGTCTTGGGAACACCTGCCATTTGGACAAAAATGTAGGAAAAGGAAAAACTGGGAGATTGGGCTGGATGGAGAGTCCTTTAACAAGTCCCCATGGAAGTCTTGCTGGGCTGGAATCCCCACCAGGCCAGCATCATGGGGTCCTGGGGCTCTTGGGGGTCTGGAGAAGGAAGACCAGACGGAGCTCTTTCCACACTGACGCGTCCACCCTTTCTCCCACTGCCCTGTAGCGGGGCTCCTGAAGGAGGACGCAGTGCGGGCAGCCTGGGGAGGGGTCTCCCACCCCACAGACAGGCAGGGAAGCGCTGAAGGCAGTCCACCCAGGACACACTGCCCCAGCCCACTCCCCTTGGACACCACGCTCGAGTCAGCCCAGCCCACCGCCCTCATCAGCTGTCCGTTGGCAGCAGCTCGCTCTCTTCATTGGCTCCTCTTTGCTTCAACTCAGGTTAATGCCAATAACGTCTCAGCCATGAGTGGAATAGATACACACAAACATTTTTCCTATCAAAACAACGTCTTCCTTGTATCAACCTTGACAACTGAGAGTCAAATACAAGCAATCAGCGGACTTGAAGGTAGCTCTCCCTGGTTGACTGGTTGACAAAGGAATTCACAGACGCTTCTCCGGCCCTCAGCCACAGAGCTGTAAACAAGCTCGCAGCTGCTGAGCGAACTACAACAGACACCAACTAAAACCATCCGTCTTAAAACCATCTCAGAACCCAGAGTGCCTTCAAAAGCACTCGAATTCAAATGGTCACATGCCAGCACAAAACACCGACCATAAAACACCGTTTCTGCTTTATTTGATTTTTGTTCTTTTTCAATGAAGTGTCTAGGCATTTCAGTTTGGCTGAGTCTTGGAATGCTAGTAATTACATTGGGTAGACCAGCGCCCCGGGAAATGTCTCCAGCCAGCTCTGCTACGTTTTGCAAAGTCCCTCCAAGTTACTCTCCTGCTTTGTATGTTACTAAGTGATAGCAATGGTTCAATTCCATTCCAGACCAAAAGTATTCACTGAGTTTCTATTATGTCTCCAGGATTCTGCTCCGGGACATTCCTGAAGAATGCCACTATCTGATGTTTTACCCAGTTGATCCTGGTATGCACACCGCGACGTGGCCCGCTCCTGCTGATTCGGGATGGTGGAACCCACAGTGACTGTCAGTAGAGGGTGAGCAAGGTAACTGTGGGCTCACGCTGCCTGTCTGGGTTTGCAGTCTGGTCTCTGGAAAGACTGGGAATTTACGTAACTGTTGTAATGCAATACAAGCAGGAGGTAAAGAGCGAGGGGTCCTGGGGCAAACAAATTACAAAAGGAGGAAATAATTGCAGCTCAGAGGAAGGCTCTGTGGGAGAGGTGGATTATCCCTGAGGCTCAGAGCAGGAGTGGGCTTTCAGGAGGCAGCGAGGGGGTAGGAGCGTCCTTGCCTGAGGGGGGAATGGGACCGTGCGTGCTCCCCTGCACCTTGCAGTAGGGTCAAACTCCAGGAAGACACGACTGGAAAAGTGGGCTGGGTCTGATTTTACAAGATCTTGAGTGCCATGACCACCAGAGACTGGCTAAGTTTTTCCTTTCCTCTCATGACTCAGCTAGACAGCATTCCCCAGCCTGTTGCAAAGTTCAGTCTGGCCACGTGATTCAGTTCTAGCCAACAGGATGAAGTAGGAGTGATGTAACCTACTCCACCGCCAGGCCTGGCCGGAATCCCACCTCTTCAGGCCGCAGCTGGGCCCCCATCCAGGGGCTTCTGCCGTCTCTGCTGGTGTGGACATCAGCGCCCATGGCAAGCTTGGAGCTGCCCAGTGGAGACGGCTGAACCTCTGTCAACCTCCTCCTTGAGTGACTGTGTGATGCAGAGCCCCGCCTCCCACACCTGCTTCCCAAGGGGCTTTTCCTGAGTGAGATCTCAGGGCCCATTGCATGAGCTCTGAAGTTGGCATTTCTCTAACGAAAATGCCAGGCCTGGGGGTTGCATGTTCTTCCTCAGGCCACCAAGAGCTGTGCTTTAGGAAGCTAAACCAGTGCCCGTGTGGAAGCTGGTGGGGACGTGAGAAGAAAACAATGGCAGAACACCTAGTTCAGAGACTACTGAAAGGCTGATGAGAGAGGAGGTGTGAGCTAAGGCAGTGATAGTGGGAGGAAGGAAATGAGGGCTTATTTCTCACCATCCACTCACTTCTTCCTACTCAAATTTTATGCCCCAGTTCATTGAAACAGATTTCTCAAAGGTCACCACTGACCTCCTCAACCGTAATCCAGGATTCTTTCCTCATTAGCATCGTCCTAGGCATTTGGCACTGTTAACCACTCCTCCTCTTTCAGGCTTTCTTTTCTCTGCCTCCGCTAGTGCTTCCCCTCTCTGAACCCTCTTTCTCTCTCTCTCCATCCGCTCTTCCTCCTCCATCAGGCCCTTAGAATAAGTCATCCCTAAGCTTCCGGCTTGGAGGCTGCTCTTCTCTCTTTTAGACCCATGGAGTCCCTGGAGGGTCTCCTCAACCGTCTGGCTACTATCTCCCAGTTCTTGACCCCCAGAGCTGTCTCACCAGCCTTGACTTCTCTTCTGAGCTCCAGATCAAAATGTTCCATTTGCCATCTGAACAGCCCTGCACAGATGTCCTGCAGGCACCTCAAATGCAGCCTGCCCAAGACAGAATTCATTCTCTTGTCACCGCCCCTCGCTCCTCACCACCCTCCAACCAGGGCTGCTCCTTCTCCGTTCCTGGTTGTCTGAGACCAGAGGTTCCGAGCAGGCATGCCATGAAGAGCTTGAATATCTTTTTTTTTTTTTTAAGATTTTATTTTTTCCTTTTTCTCCCCAAAGCCCCCCGGTACATAGTTGTATATTCTTTGTTGTGGGTCCTTCTAGTTGTGGCATGTGGGACGCTGCCTCAGCGTGGCTTGATGAGCAGTGCCATGTCCGCACCCAGGATTTGAACCAATGAAACACTGGGCCACCTGCAGCGGAGCTTGCGAACTTAACCACTCGGCCACGGGGCCAGCCCCAAGAGCTTGAATATCTTGCTAAAGTCAAGGCGTGACATTCCCCCACAGAGGGTCTAAGAACCCAACACCTTTTGAATATTGACCTAACACTTATTGCAGTTTTAGAGCATGTTATCCCATTGTCATGATTCCCACAAAGCACATCTCTTCAAATCCCACGGCACGGTGTCCACTCCACTGCATGGCTCAGCAGGACCTGGAGACAAGCTCATTTCAAGGCAGGTGGCCCTTTCTTACCACCTCCTCACTTATCTTGGGTTTCCATCCCCTTTTACTCAAGTTTGTTTTCACTTTCCAATTTGAAGAAGATTCCTTTTCAGAAGGTAAAAGCCAAAGATAGTTTGAATGGTCTGTTTGTTCTCAATCATCAAATGGCAGCACGCCACCTCCTCCAGGTTGGCGGCCTGTCCCTTCTGTGTTCTTCCTGCTCAGACCAAGCTTTCAAACTCTTTTAATTCTCGGTGTATTTTCACAAGTTTGACTCCAATCCACACTCTACCTGAATTAGTCAGGATCTTTTGGTCACAAGTGGAAGAAATCCAAGCTGAGAAGGGATTTCTTGGCTCACGGGATCAAACCACAAGAAGGGCAGGCAGGGGTGGGGATGGCCCTGTGGTCAGCCAAGCCGGCCGGGCTCGCCCCTCTGCTCTGGTCTCAGTTTCTCTCTGTGTGCAGACTTCTTCCAGCCAAACCAGCTTCTCTGTGGGGTAGATTCCTAACAACAGCAGCTCTGACTCACATCCTTAACAGCTCTTTAACCAGAGAGTAACAGCCTTTCTCCGGGCTCCAGTAGGAAAAAGCCCAGGAAAAACTCTGGTTAGCTCAGCTTTGCTCAGCCTGATGCTGCCTCTTAGAACAGTCACTGTGATCAAAATGGTGAAATAATTTACCCCTCCTGGGTCACATACCCATTTCTGGAATCAAAGAAATAGTGGGCTACCAGAGGAAAGGGAGACGGGCGCTGAGCAGACAATTTCATGGGCGTGTGCTGCGTCAGCCTGCCTGTGGATGCCCCTCCCCACGCAGGGGCTTTCCTGACCCGCCCTCCTGATCTCCGACAGGGTAAGACAGCTGCCCGTTGCCAGGTGGTCTGCTGCGAACGGAGAGCAGGAAACGAGTCTCCTCCACGAGCTGTGAAGAGGAGAACATTGCAGACTTCCTGTCCGGGAATCTGCAGGGACCACAGTCTCTGTGGGCGCTTCCGGCCGTCATAGTATGTGCCCTGTAATGGGAGTCCGAGGTGCCCTCTCGCCCCCTTTCTGCGCTGCTCCCTCTCTGACTCCTGCTCTAGCTTCCGACTTCTCAGCCACCCCAGCCGAGCCAGCACTCTCCCCTGGCCTCCCAAACCCCAGGTTACAGCACCTTCCCTGGGAATATCCTCCCCCAAAGTTTGCTCTCCAGAAAGACTAAAACTTTACCTGGTTGGTCTCAGCCAGACGCTCAGGAAGAGGGCAAACGGATGTGTAATTCCCACCCAGGCGCAAAGGACAGGGGCCCTCCAGGGGTGTCATCAACCCGACTGAATTTCTAATGGGTAGAAGGTTGTTATGGGGCTGAATTTGACCCACCAGAAATTCATACTTTGGAATCCCAACCCCTAGTACCTCAGAATGTGACTGTATTTGGAGATAGTCCTTACAGAGGTAATTAAATTAAAGTGAGGTGGGTCCTAATCTGATGTGACTGGTGTCCTTATAAGAAGAGGGGATTAGGACACAGACACTCACAGAGGAGACCACGTGAGGACACAGGGAGAAAATGGCCATCTGCAAGCCCAGGAGAGAGGGCTCAGAAGGAACCAGCCCTGCCGACACCTCGATCTCGGACTTGCAGCCTCCAGAACTGTGGGGGAGTAAATGCCGGGTGTTTAAGCCGCGTGGTCTGTGAGACTTTCTTTCGGCAGCCGGAGCTGACTAAGACGAAGGTGAGGGAAGCACACCGGAAGCCGAGAGGACATCCCCGCTCTCCCGAGTGCTTAGCTCTGTCCTTCCTCCCTTCCCATAGGCCCAGAAACCCGAGCATCTGTCTCCTGTTGTCAGAAAGGCTGCAGTTTCCCCTTCCAGCAAGTCATTCCAGAAATGGACCAAGGGACCCCACTTACACTTACGGCATACACTGGAAAATAGGACGTACGTACACGCCAGAAATATGTAACCGCCTTCTCTCTCTAAGCAGAATCTTTGTCATTTAGAACTGAGATTAACCTCTCCCAAAATCATGAACAAACTTTAAAAAATATGCACACGATCAAGGACTGAAGGACTTGGTTTGTAGAGTAAGATGTGGCACGGAGACGCTTTTGTGAATACCTGAAACATGACTGGAGCGTGCAGGCTCTGGGCGGACGTGTGAACATGAAACACGTGGGGCAGCACCAGCAGGGGCGCCATGTGACCAGAGTAGCAAACAGGCTGCACTGAGCCGCCAGACCGAAGCCACTTAGGTCTGGCCTCAGGGAAATATATGTTTCCAGCTTAAAGTTTGTAAAACTCATACTCATTTTGGTGAGATTTTCCCCAGATGGTCCCTGGGAGCCATCAGCACACAGATGTTTCCCGGAATCTTTAAACATGTCCAATGACGAGGCGGCCTGAGATGGCCAGAGGAGGACAAAGACAGCCAACGCCAGCCGAGCAAGGATGGCGCTGGGCAGCCAGACTCTCCCTCCGCAGAGCCAGCTGTCCATTTAACAGTGGCACAGCGCAATGGCTGTTTCTCCTGCCTTTTTTAAAAAAACACTAATACACAATGGAGAGGACACAAGGGTCCAGCTCAAAAGAAAACCCCGTCAGACAATCAAGAGCTTCACCGAGCGGGCCCCGAGGACAAGCTCGGGAAGTCAGGCTGGAAGCTGAGAGCCCTTCCACAGCCCTGCCACGTTACCTGGGGACACTGAGGTCCGGGGATGGGGCATGATGGGTTAGCTCACGTAGAGACTAAGAGACTTATTCAAACCCAGACTTCAGCATGTTCTCGTGACCTTCCACCTCCAGGTCTCTCCCACTCTTGCCTTCTCGAATCCCCCTTATCACCCTTCAGCCAAAACACCTGTGTCCCGTGGCTGCCCTCTGACTACCTACGCCTGCACTGTAGCATCCTCAGTGCCTCCCCCCACCTCCTCTCCCGCCCAGAATCTTCCTTCCTCCCCCATTTCACCTGCACTGAGTCACTTTCTCTCAGGCATGCTCCCTGTCAGCCAAGCTCTGTCCCTAGACACTGTCACAGCTTCCTGGTTCCCTGTGTTCGGGGCCAAACGGGCTCTCCTTTGTTCACCGATGCCTCCCAGAACCCTCTCTACTGCATCACCACGGGCCTGAGGTCCACACACACCCAAGTTTCTCTGCCTGGTGGGCAGCTCTGCAGCCAGCGACCTCGCCAGCAACATATTACTCTACAAGGGCGGCAACGGAGCATCATATAAAGAGGCAGGACTTCACTTTCAGAAGATCTGGCTGAGGTCCTGGCCCCATCACTCTCTGGCTGCATGGTCTTTGAAATCCCGTTACGTGGTGAAACCTCCAACAAGGGCCGTGATAGTTATCCTTCTGTGAACCTAGGAGGCGGTACAGCTGAGCACTGAGAGCGTGGGCCTGGAGTCAGACCTCTGTATTCAGTTCCGACTCCGTCTCTTATTAGCTGTCTAACCTTCATCAGGTTCCTTAACAGCTTTGGCCCTCAGTTTTCTTTCTGTAAGATGGGGATGATGGCACTAGAAACTGCCCGATGGCAGCTCTGTCTAATAAACTTCTCACAGAGTCTGGCATACAGGACACATCTAGGAAACGTTAGGTATTACTATTTACAAACTATAAAGTCCTAAGCAAAGTTACCTATTCAATTGTACATTGCCATTTGCTCTCCGGTGCTGCCATATCATGCTGGACGGGTCTCTTCCAGTTGCCTGTGAGAGAAACCTAACTCACGGTGTCCACAATCAAAGGAAGATGTGGGAACTTATCAAACATGGACTTGGCCCCTGCCTAAGTTTACATTGAAACGGCTCAATTCAGGAAAGGCACATGAAATAGTGCGAGTGAGTGGACACGGCATGGGTTGTTTTGATCAAAGCAAAGCCCATGCACCCTCTGGCATCGTCGTGCTGTCTCACCCACGTGCTTCTGCGTCCCGTCCTGGAGGGAGGGCTATCGGCCGCCCTCCCCGTCACACACACGTTCTCATGCAGACACACATCCACACGGAAGTCCTCTCACCATGTGTAAGGGAACCAAGAGGTCCTCGAGATGGGCAGACTGGCCTGGGGAGAGAGGAGGGAGAAAACCCAGAGGGAACGCCGAGGGTGGCAGTGAGAACGAGGGGCTGCCCTGAGGTCTGGCCACAGACAGTGTCCACGGTGGACACAGAAAGCAGAGATGCTAAACTCCCAGGGACTCTGGGTCCCTCCAGACCTCTTGGAAGTCGATTTATTTCCAGCACAGTGGGATGTCAATTTCAGCTTCTTGAGAATTGCATCTTCTCTACCCTAACCCATCTGCCACCTAACCACTGCAGTGCAACATGTGGTGCGGTTTTGGGCTCTTCAGCCAGGACTGCCTGGGGTTCCAGAGGGTACACTTCATTTATGGGTGCGTCGATTCATACGTGTACTGTGTAGAACAAATTTAAGACTCTTTCCAAGCAAAGACACTGATTAACCGCAAATTATTTTTGCCTGTGCAAAGTCGTGTGTGCCCGGAGCCAGGCCCGCTAGGACCGGTGAGTGACCGGGGAGGGCTGGTGCTGACTTAGGAACTGGAGGACGAGATGGTGCCATGTAGAAGGAGTAGGACCTTGGGTCCGGTTCCCCCCGCTCCACTGACTGGAGGGTGACCTCGGCAAGGTGCCAGGCCGCCTGAGCCTCAGTTTCTCTATCTATGAAATGGGGATGGTCACGTCTGCCATGCAGGGCTGTTGTCAGGATTAAAGAGAAGGTTTATGATGTGTCCTCTGCCACGGTTGGCACAGAGATGGCACTCAAAAGGCGAGTCATTCAGACTAGATTTGTCTGTTATTTTCTGTAGAGGAGCTTGCTCGGGTGACTCTGCCCTCTGACTTGGGCCCCTCCCTGGCCTACCTCCCCTGTGGCCCTCAACCTAGAAGGCCTCTCCCCTTCCTTTAGAATTGCTGATGATGACAATGACATGCAATACGAGGACACGTGAGACAGCTGACACATATTCACCCATTAAGTTCCTGCTACAGTTCCATGGTACCTACTATTACTCCCATTTTACACATGTGGAAACCGAGGCCCAAAGAGGCCAAGTAACTTGCCTGATGTCACCCGGCTAGGATGTCGTGAGCCTGCATGAGAACCCCTACTCCAGGGAATGTGGCACGCGGCATCCCGGCAGAGCTGCTGGGCTTTCCATCTGAAGCATCGGCAAAAGCATGCGGGCTCCTTTCCCTGATGAGAGGACTGCACTCCTGAGAAGAGAGGAAAGGCTTTGATGTGCAAGGCAGGCTGCACGCGAGCCACCCACACTCGGACGGCTTCTGCGTCTGATGTTGTTTCCGTCTCAGTGAAAACATACTTTGAGAGGACCCCGCCACATGCTGAATCAGCTGGGGGACGACGGCCTCAGACTCAGGGGGAGAAAAGCAGCACAGAGAAGTGGTCAGCTGAGCCATCTGCCTTCCTCGCCATCTTCTCCCAAAATTTATCGCTAAGTTAATGACAAATGGCAAAGCTTAAGAAGGAGAACCTGTTTTAAGGGCAGTAGATTTACTAAAATACCACTGTGGGAGGAGGCAAAGGTTCTGACGGTAGGAAAAAGAGGGGAGTGGAAGAAGGGAAGAAATCCTTGGATTCTGACCGATGAAGTGCAGGAAGATCAAGAGCATTCAATATGGGTAGAATTCCATCTCACGTTCCCTGATCTCTTTCCTTTTCTTACTCCAAGAGGTAGTCTCTTTTGTACGGAGTATTTCCTCACACCCAATCTCTTCCTGCAAAGCGGTTTTGTAGCTTCAGCTTGTGCCAAAGGATCTAGCCCCTCTCGGCACCCCTCGTGCCTGGCACAGGCTCCGGCTGTGAGCGGTGTGCTGTAAACCCAAGGAGCGCCCTAGCGCACGCCGCAGCCCTCGTCGGTACTGAAACAGAGTTCAGTGGTCAGAAAGTAGTCTCCAGGGTAGAGGACCTCTAGCTCTTTGTCTGTGAATTCAAAATGCAGTGACTGGATTGCATTTTCCTAGTCTCAAATTAGCAAAAGGACTTTTCCCCATCTGTGGTAAATCATTGACCCAGTTCTCCCAGGCACGTTTTTTAAAATGCAGAAACCATTTGTGTTCACTAAAGGCAACACAAACTATTGGGACATCTTGCAATTCATGTGTCTTTTCTGTCGCCCCCCGTAATTAGATGTCGATGCAATGTGCCCCTCACAGTGGAAATGCCCAGATCCGCCAATGCCAGAAGGAAGCCAGTTCTCCATCAACCTCTGCAGCACAGAAGTGTCCAGCAGAAACCTGGGAGCGAGGGCTCAGGGGTCAGCAGGTCTAGACCAGACTGGGCCTTTGACCACCAGCCCATTCATGCAATTTGGATAAGGAAACACGGGGTGGGTTTTCTGTCCCATCTTACTTTCACATTTTCAAAATGGAAACTCCCAAGAAAGAAAGGAGAGAGAAAGCAGAGCTGAGGAAGAGAAATCGTGGAGGAAGGAGGAAGGAGGGAGAAACCAGGAAGGGAAGGCAGGAGGCGGGAGGGAAGAGCAGTCCACCACTCAGAGCGTCTGGCTTTACTATCCATTTCTCTACTTCCTGGGGCCTTTCCTGTGCCTCATCACAGCAACCTTATGAGGTCAGAAGGCTGAGTAGATAGACTATGTCACTATGTCACTGATGACCCAACAAGGCGAAGTGAGCTCTCACTCAGCCGCTGGTACCCATGGCTTTTGACCCCTGGCTCAGTGACTGTCCCCTATGCTGCACTGCAGGGACGGGGATGATGAAAGGAGAAGGATTGAAAGTCCGTCCCTTGGCACCTACTCTTGGATGGGAGAGGTGACCTTCAGCTTCTTCACAGCCTTACAGCCCTGCTTAACTATTCCCCAGGCATCATGCAAGCCAGAAGGTCTCCACGTTCAACAGAAGGGCCATCTTGCGTAGGGTGGCAGGAGGCCTGTGGCTACACATGGGTACCCCTAAGATGCCTTCAAAGAGTTGTGGGAGGTCTTCCATCACTAGAACTCCCTGGCTGGACCCTTTGAAGTCCTTTCCAGTTTTGCAATGTGGGATAGCAAGTTGTGTTAGTCCAGATCCTCCAATAAGCAGTGGCCAAGATGAAATTAAATACGCAAAGATTTTATAAGGGGAAATGCCTGTGTCAAGGGAAACAGGAAGGAGTCCAGGGAAGGTGGGGAGTCTGCCTTGGTGCCCCCACCATACTCAGTCATTGAGAGGAGCAACCCGGGGGAGGCATGACCTTAGCACAAACCCAGCACGGGACCTGGTGCCACAGCTGGAGCCCTGGTCACGGACACTGCCCCGCAGGAAGCACTCTCACAGCCGCCCTGGGGCAGCTGGTGAAGTTTCCAGTGCGGAGGGTTTCCTCTTGCACCTGTTCCATCAGTTCTAAAAGGCAGCTAATTACCGGCTGTTGGGGAAGGGACATGCAGAGGCCTCAGTCACCCGTAGGTAATGCCTTCAGGGTCAGCATCGGCTGCAAGAATGCAGGGTAGAGGCCAAAACCGGGCTAAAGAAATGTTCACTGGGCCTCTGAAGCCCAGGGTCCACCTCCACAAACCCCTGGAATGTACTGTGGTTGCAAGGATATTCTCAAGAAGAGGACACACATAGCTATTCCACACTTGGCCTGAATGCAAGGTGTCTAAGGCAGAAGACAAAAAATTCCCAAAGAAAGAAACACCAAGCAAACCATTTCCAAAGGGTAAAAGTCAAAAGCTGACTTCATTTGGGTCACCAACCATTGTAGCTTTGAAATCAATGACCCTTGGCAGAGACTCAGATGCGGCCTCTAACCAATCCAACAGCTGAGCCCTGAGCCGGCCTCCTCCTGTGGGGCATGCATGAAGCCCATTGTGGCCCCACAACCACGTGCATGCTCTACTCTCCCAGGAAGGAAGGTGCAACGGCCTGCATCTCCAGTTCCTTCCTCCGCAGGAAGCTGTGGCTCCAGGAGGGCCCGGCTAGGCTGGACAAGGGAGGCAGTGAGAGCGCAAATTCAAGAAGGTACTACTCTCAGGGTGGGTGAGCGCAGGGCCGCCACCAACACTGTGCCCTAGGGCCTCTCCTGTCTCCCCCAGCACTGTGGTCAAGCTGGTCTACTGGACACCCTTCGCGGGCATGGAGCAGCTCCCTTTGGTCCACCGCACTGGACTGAAGCCCACCTACCCTTTAAGGCTGCCCAAAATCTCCCTCCTCCATGGGGCCTTCCGTGAGGACCCACCAACTCCCACTGGCCATTTGTTTACAGCAGATGAGTGACTTTTTCCCATAGTACCTTTGCATTGTCCACTTTTGTGTCGACACCTCTTATCTCCTCCCTACCAGACTGCAAACATCTTACAGACAGACCCCGTCTTCTCATCTTTATGCCCATTTCACACCCTCCGCAGCACTGGCTTTCGAGTGATTGAGGAAACTCTGTGTGCTTGTTTCTTTGCATCTCTGGCAAGTTGCCAACATGGTCCCTACGGCCATTGAGGCCAAAACTCATTGCACTTATGGCTTGAATTCTAAGGAGAAGGATGCTATGGACTCCCCATGATAAAGCATGTTGCAGAGTAGAGGCGAAGCACGTGGCATCCTCCCCTGCTGTCTGGATCAAACGGCTCCACCTGGATGTGCTATCTCACGCACACCCCTCTGGGAAACCAGCCCTTGTCTTTAAGGAGAGGCTGTGCCCATCAAAGCCTTTTCACCTTAAATGCTGTATTTCTGGAGAGCAGTCATCTTGATTCACGTCTGAGCAATTGTTCTGCGTAAATCCTGTGGGAAAGGTGGCATTACGGTTAATGCTCCCTTGTCTTGAAGGCCTTGTACGGTTGGGCGTGAGTTGGCAAAGGCATCTAAATCAAGAAAACAATGCCCAGTACTGTGGAAGCATTTATCCCATGAAATGCCACGGGAGTGACTTTGCATATCCACCCTCACATCAGAAAATGGAGCTCTAACAAATTCCATCGATCCTATCAATTACAAGAATGAGGGCAGAATCAGTCACTGGTTGATGTGTACAGAGTTGGCTGCGAGTCATTGGGCCTCTGTGATCACTTCTCAAAGAGTGACCACGGGGGACTGGCACCTGAGGCATGAAGGCTCCTCCTCCAGATTTCCTTGGGTTTTTTTTAATTGTGTACCATTTTTAATTGTATAGCTCAGTGGCATTAAGTACCTTCACGATGTTGTCCTACCAGCACCTTCATCCATCTCAAACATTTTCATCTTCCCAAACTGAAACTCTGCCCCCATTAAATGCTAACTCCTCATTCCTCCCTCCCCCAGCCCCTGGCAACCCCCATTCTACTTTCCGTCTCTATGAATTGACTCCTCTAGGGATCTCAGGTCAGTGGAACCATGCAGTATTTGTCCTTTTGTGACTGGCCTATTTCACTGAGCATAATGTCCTCAAGGTTCATCCATGTAGCATGTGTCAGAATTTCCTTCCTTTATCAGGCTGAACAATATTCCATTGTGTGCATATATTTCTTCAGTTTTGCGTATGTCTCTAAAGCCATAGGTATCCAGATTTCTTCTGCATGAGAATCACATGGGGAGCTTGTTGAAAATGCTGGTGCATGGGTCCCACCTCCGGAGATGCTCCTGCAGTGAGTCTGAGGCCAGACCCCAGATCTGCACATTTAACCAGTTCCCCCTGGGTGGTGTGATGTAGGTGGTGGGGGGCCACGCTTTGAGAGGCACTGCTGCGCAGATGGAGGGGTGAGGGGCCTGAGCAGAGAGCAGCCAGAGGGTCCCGGCAGGGCAGGGGCCAGCAAGGGAGGCTGGGCTGCTGTAGCTTAAAAGGCAGCAGGCACGGTGACCACCGGGATCCCCTGCCGCCCCTCAGTCAGGAGGCCCAGGACGTTATGGTGTGCACCCGTCCACCAACGCTGCTGGTAGGTCATCTGTATCGTGTAGAACATGGACTGCTTCTCACCAGTCACAAGACCCTGGGCGAGTTCCCCCACCCCTCTGGGCCTTCTTTTCATCATTTCTAAAATGGAGTTAATGACATACTGTACAGGATTGCTGTGAGAATAAAAGAGACGATTCTATGAAATGCTTAGCGTGGGGCCTGGGCACGTGGTACATGCTCAGAAATGGTAGCTGTGGATCTTGTTAATGTTATTATCTCTTCTAGTGATCGATTGCTGCATAACAAACTGCCCAAAACCTAGGGGCTTAAAACAATGAGGGCATTTCTGTTGCTCCCAAAGCTGGCATCTGGACAGGTCTCAGCAGGGACAACTCGTCTCTACTCCACTAGACATCAGTCAGAGAGGCTGGAAGGCTGGCGGCTGAAACACCTGAAAGCTGGCTCCCTCACCTGTCAGGGGTTGGGGCTGGCTGTCGGCCGGGGCCTCAGCCAGGGCCAGGACCAGACCACCCACATGGGTCTCTCCTTGGTGGCTGGAAGCAGGAGCAAGCATCCCCAGAGAGACATAGACAGAGGGACAGAGAGAGAGAGAGAGCCAGGCGGAAGTTGTATGCCTTTTACGACCTACCTTTCAGAAGCCATGCAGCATCACCTCTGGACCACGTTCTATTTGTTCGAAGTGAGTCACGAGAGCTGGCCCATATTCAAAGGGAGGGGAATTAGATCCCACCTTTTGATGAAGAAGTCCCAAAGAATTTGTGGAAATGCTCTAAAACCACCACATTACCTGACACCCTCCCACCCCCCTGCAGTGGGCTAGTTACCTGGCTTCATGGGGCAATGAGATCCAAATCCTTGCATTTACTACTCCTCATCTATGATGCTTACTTAAGCCTTCACGGCCTGGCCAGGTAATCCTTGGGTAACCACTGGCCCCATCATAATAAAATGTGTCATAATACAAAGGCAGTGTTTGCGTGGAAAATGCCATCGGGAGAGCAAGCGTGTGGGAAGGAGAAGATGGCAATGGAAGACAGATCACCAGCTCAGTCCTTCCCTCCAACACCCTCTGTGCTCTGCCACTCAGAGCTCTCTGGTGCTAGAATGTGCCGTGAGTGGGGCAGTGAGAGACGGCTCAGCCGTCTCAAAGCACTGTCTGCAACTCACCTTGGCAGGTGGGGTCTAAAGTTCAGAGGGCGGGCGGCCACCACGGAGTGACAGACACAGGGCAAAGCATCCCCAGCTGTGGGGAATCCATGGCGCTCTCTTGTGCAGCCTTGAGCAGAGGGCCTCCCAGCCATCCCACGTAGTGGGGGGAGTCCAGACCTACGGCCTATGGCGCTGTGGGGTCGGGGCTTCCGAGCTCTGCCCAGGGGCACAGGGAACGTCGGGATGCCAGCAACACTCAGTATCTCTGGCAGCAGCTTGAAGCTGATGGGGGGAGCACGTGCCCACCCAGGCAGAAGTTGTTTCTGTGAGTCCAGAGTGCTAATGCGAAGGCTGGGGCATCTGCCTCCCTGCCTTGGGGCCTGAGACCAAACTCTGAGGAGGGGCTTTTGGGTTCTTTGAAGAAAAGGGATCCCCACTTCCTGCTGGGTTTCAGACCTTAATGCCTGAGCCCAGAAGGCAGCAGGTCTTGTAAGTGGGCCCCTCCTGTTAACACCGTGGTCCTCAGCCAGGGGCAGTTTTGCTCCCCAAAGGACATCTGGCAGCATCTGGATACATTTTGATTGTCACAACTAGGAAGGAGGGTGTTCTCATATCTAGGGGGTAGAAGCCCAAGATGCAGCTGAACATCCTACACTGCTCAGGCCAGCCCCACAGCAAAGAGTTATTGGGCCCAAAATGTCCATAAGTCGAGACTGAGAAACCCCGTGTTAATTTAACTCTTCCTGCAATCACACGGCTCCCAAGGCTGAGGAGGAGCCAGGTCTGCCTCACACACCTGAAACCCCTCTTCATTTTCCTACCTGAAGACCCCACTGCAGAGGCGAAGCCGCTTTCTAAGCCCCTCAGAGGCCCTAATACCACGTGGCCTCCCTGCCGTATCCTTGAGGGGAGATCCTGCGGGCGCTGCTTCCCCGAACAAGTATGGTCTGAATTTCCACGCTGCCCATACCTTGAATCAGTTGCCAACTTCCTCGTTGAAGAAGAAAAACCAATCCTGAAGTGTAACCCCTAGCGAGGCACCCTTCAGGCCAGGCTGCCATGACACGGTCATTGAGCGCCAGCTACATGCTAAGCACTTGACTCCAGCACCTCCTAAGCTTCTGCCTCCCCAGGCCACTACAGGTGTCTCTCTCACAATATAGACCCCACGGTGGCCGCGAGGCTCGGCATGCCGTAAATCATCCAAGAATGTTTCAGTTAGGGTCAGCAGGATCTATTTAGCGTGACCAGAAAGGAGGCTACACTGTAGAAAGGTTCACACCAAAGATCAAAACTTTACTTGACTAGACAACTCAATCCGCATAGCCCATATAGTTAATGCCTCAGGGTTCTCCAGAGAAACAGAACCAATAGGATATGCGTATAGAGAGAGAGAGAGAGATTTATTTTAAGGAATTGGCTCACACAATCGTGGGGGCTGACAAGTCCAAAATTTGCAGGGCAGGCCGGCAGGCTGGAGACCCAGGAAGAACTGATGTTGCGGCTCAAGTCTAAAGGCATCTGTAGGGAGGATTCCTTCTTTCTCAGGGGACCTCAGTCTTTTCTCTTCTGGCCTTCAACTGATTGGATGAGGCCCACCCACATGATGGAGAGTAATCTGTTTTACTCAGAGTCTACTGATTTAAATGTTAATTTCATCTAAAAAGTACCTTCACAACAACTAGATACTGTAGTCTTGCCAAGATGACACACAAAATTAAGCATCACAGCCTACTTACATGGAAAACTCATTATCATCACAATAGATTATTTTTAAGCACTTAATAGTGAGCTCCGAGCAGAAAGTACACATCCTTTAGGATCTTGATTGACAGGCCCTGTCTATAAACCCCTTAATGACCCTCTGCAGCACTTAGTTCTTTAGGGCAACTAAAAGAGCTAGTTTGTAAACCTGACAGAATTCATGGATAATAATGACAGTTATTTAAATACCATTTTATTGAGGATATTTCAAGCTTATACACAACTAGAGAGACTAGCATGAAGACCCCCCTGTATCTGATTTCACCATCACCTTCTGCCTGACTTGTTTTATTTACCCCCCTCTCCATAAACATGCACTGCCTGACTTGTTTTATCTACCCGCCTCTCCATAAACATACACACATGCTTTCTTCTGGAGCTTAAAGCAAATCTCAGCCATCATATCATTTAGCTTGCACACACTTCGGTATATATCTCTAACAGATAGGACTTTTTAAATATAACCATAACACCATCGTCCCACCCAACAAAACTAACATCATCTAATATACAGACCATGTTAGATTTCCCCAATTGTCTCAAAAATATCTTTTTCCAATTGGTGGCTGATACTCAGAGGAGTGTTAACCTTCTGGAGAGTCAAAGTGCAGAAACAAAAGGGTTTTTGCCTTTGGACTTCTCAGCTGGAATGTCCCTTCCTCCCTACCTTCACCCCACCCGTCATTCTCTAAGCAGAGCCAGAGGTCAAGGCGACACTTTCAGAGTGTTGGCGATGCAGGCGTCCTGGAGACCTGAAGGTCGGACTTGGGAAAGCATGACCCTGATACCAGCTTCTCCTCCAGGAGATCCCTTCCTCATCAGCAAAGCAGCCCTTCCTCCACCCGCATTCCACAGGAGGCCACGAGGTCACAGAGCACACCTTTACTGAAGAGCCAGCAACACCCACTGCAGACCCTCCATGACTCGACGTGGGCCACAGAATTCAAGGCTCTTAAGACACGCTTAGAATAGGCTCCCTGAAGAACTTGGATTCTGAAGGGGGGTTGGGGGAAGAGGCACACTGGGTGATTTACACGTGCAAATACAGAACTGCCTTACTCTGAAACGCTTTGAGGGCTATGCATGTGCAAAATCATTCACACACATGTCATGAAGTAAAGGTTATAGGGAGACACCCAGAGTGGCTGGGACTTTCCTGCAACAAGTCAAGGCCAAAGGCAATAGAAGCTGTCAGTCTTCCTTCCTAGAGCCCTGTGCACCCGGTCATAGGATTGGCGTTCAAGCTGCGGCTCCAATAGAAGAAACGCTATGTGTTACCTATTGATTTAAAAAAACAATAATTATTTTGTTTAAACCCTATCAGCCCTGCTGATAAAAATAGTCTTTAACACCTTTGTTAAACTTAGTTTTCAGCATGTGTTTGCTTCCCCAGGTATAAAAAGTTAACTCATCTGCTTACAGAGATTTTAGGAATCCCTCGCCATTTTTATGAAATCAGCTCTCTATTCCAGAGGGATAGATTCTGAAGGCAGCGTCGTTGGGGATTAAAATCAAAGGCTCTGGAATCAGATGCCAATCAGATGTCCATTCTGAACAGCTATCTGACCTCTGACAAACCGATGAGCCTCTTTGATGTCCTTTCCCCGCCTCCAAACCCAGGACGAAAGTAGCTCTGTCACCTGGCCATCATGAGGTGTGACAAGAGAGTGCATGCCCATTCAACCAGCATTTGCAGAGTGCCAGGCACCGTCCTGGCTGTCAAAGACACAGCTGTAAACCAGTCCTACCAGGTTCTCGCTCTCTCAGAGTTTTCATTCTGGTTGGGAAAGCAAAAATCAAGAGAAAAAGCAATAACAGATAGGAGTAAGCTCTATTCCGAGCATTTCTGAAAACACTGCAAGTGAGAGGGTTTAGGTGACTCTGGTGGGGCTTCTGCGAGGAGGAGGTCGTTAAGCAGAGCCCTGAATGACAACGAGCCAGCCATGCAAAGATCTTGGGGAAAAGCACTTTAGGCAGAGGCAACAACCAACTCCAGGGTCCACGAGGAGGTACAAGTTAGGTGCGTTTGAGAGGCAGAAATGAAGTGGGAGAGTGTACAAAAGTGGAGACTGAGGCAGGCGGGGTCTGAGAATGAGCCTTGTAGGACTTCAGAAGGAGTTTGGACTCATTCTAATTGTAATGCCAAGCCATTAGAAGGTTTTAAGCATGGTTTATGCTGCTCTAACTTAGATTAACATTTCAAAATGACCGCTCTGTCCACTTTGCAGAGAAATGATTGGAAGGGGGTAAGAAGAGGAGTGGGGGGCCGGTCTGGAGATGGTTGGAGTTGCCAGAGGAGAGAAGACAATGGCTTAGACCAGGATTTGAGCGGTGCCGATGGGGAGAAGTGGTCAGATTTGGAATACACTTTCAAAATAAATCTGCCAAGACTTGGTGGATAAATGTAAGGAGCAACAGAAAGTGAGGCATCAAGAATGATTCCTGTGTGTGAGGTCCCAGAGAGTGGGTAAGAAAATGGTACCATCTACTGAGACAGCAAAGACTCGGGAGAAGCAGCCATGAGGAAGTAGAAAAGCAAGAGTTCTCCTTTGGCCACGTGAGTCTGAGCTGCTCAGTAAACATCTAAGTGGAGATGTCAAGTGGGCAGGTGGGTTTAGGAATCTACAGATCCAGGGGGAAATCAAGCTATTCAGAGTTTTCAGCATACAGATGGTATTGAAAGCCAAGGGCGCAGATGGGATCATTAGGGAGAAAACAGGGGGAAAGGGGGGATCCAGAGCTGAGTGTTAGAATATTCCAACATCAGAGGTCAGACATAGGTGGAAGATACTGAGAAGGAGATGGTGAGCTGGCAGGAAGACTAGAAGAGTAGAAATGTTTCCAAAAGGAAAGAGTGGTCAACCTTGCCAAATGTTGCTGAAAGACAGTAAAAGGAGGATAGCAATGGATCACCAGACTTGGCAAGACAGAGGTCTTTGTCAACCTTGTCAACAGCAGTTTCAGAGGTACAGTGGGACTGAAAGCCTGACGAGAGGATTCAGGAGAGACGGAAAGGTGGAAAGGAGAGCAGAGAAATGAATTGGTAATTAGACAGGCATGGAGATCACAGAAGAGTCCAGGACATTTCAGAGTGCCCTTGGGAAGAATGTCGTAGAGAGGGAGAAATTGGTAATGCTAGACAGAAAGGTGATCTTTGTAAAAGTTCTCATTTTGTTAATAATTCGTGTATATTTGCGTTTATTTATACTGCTTATTTCACCTAGGGATTCTTTAACTTAAAGAGTCTTTATTTCTCTGGTACTAATATTGCACCAGAGATATATTTAAAAATTATGCATTTTAATAGGAAGAATACCTAATCCTCCATTTGTGAGAAAATGTCCCAAAGGACTGGTTTAATTGGATCTCTGAGATCCTTAGACATGCAAATTCTCACAGCCTTAAAATTATTCATTTCCAGTGTTCTCTATGTACACCAGATAACACATGGTCACTCCCGTTTATGATCTCAGCTCCTGACAAGCTGAATTACTCACAATTCCCCAAAGGCCACATTGTTCCAGGCTGCTGTACCTTGTACCCACACACCACCCCTGATGCGTCTACCCCAGGAACACCCTCCTGTCGCGTTCTCTGGGAAGCCGCCCTCCCTTGGGTCCGCACTAACCCCTCTAGATTTCTTATCCCTGTTTTCTTTCTCTAAAGATAATGTGGGACCCAAGAGAGTAATATGAAGCAAGGATTATAATGAAGCCTACTCCATGAAACTGAGGTCCATTTTCAAAAACAACAAGGATTTTTTTTAAATGTTGAAAATATAAGCAATGCAGAAAAGAAGAAAGAAGAAATCAAAATTCAACTAAGATCACATCCCAGAAACAAGCTCCACTCCCATTTTGTTCAATGTCCTCCGGACTCAGTAATCTCGTAGAAAAGACCTTTCCTAGGGCAGCAGACTTGCTCCTGGACAGATGTGGCTGTGCTTACTTCAGTGACCAGCACAGGAGGCTTGCTGTATTTTCTTTTGTATTCCTGGTGCTTAGCACAAACACTGGCTCTATAAAGGACCCATGTATGTTTGTGAAATTAGTGAATAAGAGCATCTCTGCCTACAAAACAGCAAGAGCAAGAATAGTGCAGCCCCCTGACATCACTGACAGATGAAGAAATAGAGACTCAGAATGAAAGACGAACTCAGCTGTTCTGAAGGGGGAGCACAGAGTACCGGAAGGGTCACAGTCTCTGCTCCAAAACAGATCCAAATAGAAGTAACATTTCAAATCAATCTGAAAATATATTTTAAATAAATATTGCTGAGGTAACTGGTAAATAATATGAAAAACTAAATTTAGAGCCTTATTTCATGCCGTATGAAACCATGTAAGAACTAGGAGACCACGTAGATAAGCACAGCCTTGGGATAAGAACAGAATAACAAAGACAGAGATATAAAAGGAAGGATCAATCGCTTGACAGCACAAAATGAAAAGACCTTTAAAACATTGAAAGGCAAATAGAAAATTATTTTGAAGTATTGAATCGATCGCCTTAATATATAGAGATCTTATGAATCAATAAGATAAAAGCACTCATTGGAAGTAGGCAAAGGAAATGAAAAATGTAATTCGTGAAAGAAGAAATACAAATTGACAACTCCTATTAGATTTTATAGGACTATATATATTACAGGACTTCAAGTCACCAGGACTTAAGAAAGGCAAGTTAAAAGACCTTTTTTTTTTTTTGCCTACGAAGTTGGTAAAAGCGTGAAAAGAGAACTAACCATTGTTGATAACAATATTAAAAAAATAGGTGTTTTACACTGCCAGCTGAATTGTATATGGGAATAACTTCTATGGGTCAATTTGACAATATATGTCCAAAGTCTTTAAAAATGTGCATGCTAGTTTGCTCACCATTTCCAAAAGTAAGAGTTTATCACAAGGAAGTAGTTATGCTTCTCTGTAAAGATATTAACGTGGTAATCTCTGGCGATGGGATTATGGGTTGTTTCTCCCATTGTACTTTTCATTGTTTTCCAAGTGTTCTGAATTGAACTTACATCTCTTAATTAGAGATAAAAAAATAAACGAGGACTTTCAGTTAAAGATGACAGATTGAACATTAATATTTACCTCCATTTCCTCCCAAAACCAAACTAAAATAACAGTAGAGTGATTTTTAAGGCATAAACCCAAAAGGACAGAGAGAATGGGAAAAGAAAACTTTGAAAGTTGGAAAAGGAAGAGAAGTAACTGATTTAGCAAACGAGAACCAACAGTAGCGAAAGCCAAGATGAAACCTGGTTCACATCACAGACCCTCAAAGGCTCAGGAGTTGGCTGCACCAGGTTCCTTTGGAAGTGGGGGAAAAGATAGGGCTCAAAACAGAAGGTTTGGTTGAAAATTTATTTGAAAAGCAGATACACTCCACCAGCTCTCCTTCCCAACTCCACAAAGGGAAGAAGTCTGGCGGTTTTTTCCCACTGGAGAGGAATAATTGAGCATCTCTGGGCTAAGGAACACCAGGCAGAAATGAGGGCAGGAGTGCCGCATGGAAGAGAAGAACTAAGCAGAAGCGTACACACTGAATATCTGGGTCCCCAGCCTTCCTCCCCATCTTGACTCACAGAGGACTGGCAGCCAGACTTACATCCTCCAGGCAGTAGATTCCAAATTCTTCTCTTGAGAATCCAACCCAAGAGAAAATAATCATCAGAGGGTTTCCCAATGAAACAGCCAATCACCTCAGAACAAAGTTCTCTGTTAGTAAAGACTTCCGCCCACCACCACCACCAACACTACCACAGAGAGAAAGAGCATCACACAGAAGTTTAGTGCGCCAATCTTAAACTATGAGCAGAGGGGCAGGCATCCCCAGATACTTGAAGAAAATATTTACCCTGTTTCATTTATTCTAAGATGCAAATGTTTGACACCTGAATGAACATCTCTGAAATCCAGATAGACCTTACAAATTGATGGCATTGTAAAAATCACTGTCAGACAAGAGGCAGTCACAATATGACTGTGCCAAATAATTTCATAGACACACAAGGTCAAGAAAGCACTAGCATGAAGGGTCTTAGAGTCAATAGTATACGTTAACTTGAAAGCTAGAGACCAAAACAAATCAGAGAAAGCAAGTAGAAAAAAGAAAATATATCCCCAAAACCATCATTAATATCCTTAGAGAGACAGTGGAAAACACTGCATTCAGTATTTTTTTCAATCTATGAAAAGAAGAATACTCAAATAATTCTTGGAAGTTAAAATAAAATAGCTTAAAACAGAAGTTAGGTTGCGAAAAATTCCCGAAAAGAAGAGCAAAAAGACAAAAAATAGAAAATCGAGAGGAAAAAGATTAGAGACTGGGTTCAGGAGCTCCAAAAAGAGAAAACAGAGAAATCACCAGCAAAATAATTCAAGAAAAATTTCCTGGAAGTGAAAGAGGTAAGTTTCTAGATTAAACGAGATCCACCAACGGGGGCTGGTCCCATGGCCAAGTGGTTAAAGTTGTGCGCACTCCACTTTGGTGGCCCAGTTTTGCAGGTTCAGATCGCAGGTGCAGACCTACTCCATTCATCAGCCTTGCTGTGGCAGCATCCCACATACAAAACAGAGGAAAAATTGGCACAGGTGTTAGCTCAGTGCTAATCTTCCTCAAGGCAAAAAAAGAGGAAGATTGGCAATGGATGTTAGCTCAGAGTGAATCTTCCTCATCAAAAAAAAAAGAAAGAAAGAGAAAGAGATCCACCAAGTCCCACAAGAAGAAGCAAAATAGATCCACAACAAAGCACATCACTATGATATTTCATAACACTGGAGACATGGAATAGATCCCACAAACTTCAAAAGAGAAAAACAAAACAAAACACAGTTTTCATGAATTGAGACAGAAGATTATGGAGCAAAGCTTCCAAATTTCTATAGTAAAATGTTTTGAAACCTAGAATTTTATCCTCAACTATCAACAAAATGAGAGGGTAAAATAAAGACCTTTCAGACCTGCAAGGAGAGAGATGAAGGAATTATCCAGGATAAGGGGTGAAGGCAGGACTCAGGATGACAGGTACATCACTGGTAGACGCAGCAACCAGTCCAGCCTGGAGGAGATCAGAAGATCCCAAAGAGATTCCTTTGAGAACATGAAATCAAACGTATTGGAAGAGTTTGCACTGAATTTGTGAATACAGAAAACTAAGCAAATGGAACAAGAAGGCAATAATTAACTCTAAGAAAAACAAAAAGATATGATAGAAAGAAAAAGTAATAATTGCGTACTGCATGCCTCAGCATGCACTGTCATTAAAAACTGAATAATGAGCTAACCACAATTACAATTTAATTATACTGGAAGAATGAAGAAGATGAATTGTGTGCTGGGGACAGGTGGGTAAAAGAGAACAAAGTCCTTGTATTCCATATGTGAAGCAAATACTTAGTTTCTAAAATTTTTTTTTAAAAAACCATAAATACGTTACTTATAAATTTGGAAGTGAATGTCAAAAGAATGAGGTGGACGTTGCAAGTGGATGCTCTTGAAACGTAGGGCAGAGAATTGCTATGTTTTATAATAAGCCGTGTAGAATTACTTTTATATTTATACTTTATGCATATACAGCTTTAACAAAAACAAAAGCTAAATAAGGAAAAAAAGAATGAATGGACATGAACTTTGGAATCAGATGTGGGTTTGACTACCAAGTATATTTGTCACTAGCTGTGTGACCGTGACCAGTCACTCTTCAGGCTTCAATTTCCTCATCTGTACAACAGGAATTAAAATAATCTACCACATGGCGCTGTTAACAGGATTAAAAGAAATAATGCCTTTAGAGTGGCAGGCACAGATTCGTCACCTTGACAGTTCTCCACGCCGCTTCACCAGTGGGATCTAATCTCTACCTTCGAAAAGTTTAGAATTTGAGAAAAGCAAATAGGTGTTTAGGTACTTTGAAAATAAACCCATGCTTTTTGTTTTTAGGTTTTAAAGGAAAATTTACAGATTTATGGTTTAATTTCTTGATCTCAAATATGGAGTGCACCTGAAGCCTATCATTGCTTCAATCGCTTCATCCATTTCCTGCTAATTCCCTAGCACCTGCTCTAGCTCTGCCCTCCCCTGGCTTCAGCACCAGCAGCCTGAAAGGAGCCCCAATCCCCACACAGACACCATTAACAAGATGGAATTACTTGGAGGTAAAGCGAGATTTTACAAACCATTTGTTGCTCGCTGGAGATGTGCTCTGATCTCATCATAAGAATAGGAGGGAAATGCACGGAGAAGGTCAGGGCTGTGGAAGGAATGTGGACAGTTCTACAAAGTGTTTCGGGTTGGGAACAAATATTAAAGGAATTTTCAATTTCAAGCGACCAATAGAAAGTGATAAACGCAGCACTCCAGCAACTCTGCAGGTACTAGGTCCAGACCCTGGGCAAGCACTCACTCCATCTGACTTGCCCCTTCATCATGCTCCTAGACTAAGTCACCAACGATCTGCACTTGCCAAGTGCGATGCCCACCGCTCTACCCTAACCTTCCATGACATTCCAGCGGTGGCTGACACATGGGCCCCTCTCTCCCTCTTGGAGCACTTTCTGTCCTGCCTTCACGACACACGTTCTGGTGGCCATTCCTTACCATCGCCCTCCTGTAACCAGCCACCTCTCTTCTCTCTTAGCTTAGACCCTGCAGGAGTCTCCTCATGGTTTCCCTTTGGTGTTCTCGCCTATTTCAAATCACACTCCACTCAGCGGCTAGAGTTGATCATCAAGAACATAAATCAGATCACCACCCCTGTCTTAAAACGCTCCAGCGGTTTCTTGCAAAAATTCAATCGAAGCCAAGCCCCGTACACCAGGGCCTACCTAGAGATGCTACGCATTGCTGGTGTCAGGTCTGCGGTCCACTCTAAGAGAGGTCTTCCCACCACTCACCCTAACAGGCCTCCACCTCATTACTCACTCTCACATCACTTGGCTTTATTTCCTTCATGACACTACCACTCAAATTCCTGTTCACTCATTTATTTACTTGACAATTGCAACCTCTTCCCTACAGGGCAAGGTCCATGAGGGTAAGGACCTGGTCTGTCTCGCTCAGTGTCTGGCTCAGAGTAAAAACTAAATAAATATTATTTTAATCAATTAATTGACAATTAATTAGGAGGAAAAAATAGCCCAAGAGAGAAGGAATAAGACAAACAAAAACAAAATACCCCAGAGGAAACAGATAGTACAGGTAACAGAAGAGACTTTCAAAACTTTCTAATCAGTATCTCAGAGAAAAGTAGTAGTTCATACATTTAAAAGAAGAAGAAAAAGAAGGAGGAGAAGAAGAAACAACACAGGATGCTCACCAAAATATCCTTGAATTTTAAAAATATAATTGACAAAATAAAAAATTCAATAGATGGGCTAGAAGAAAAAATTTGATCTCTCAGATTATAAATAAAAAATGAATGCAGAGATTTAGAAAAACATTCAAAAAGTTAAGAGACTCAGGAGGATTAATTCAGAAAGTCTAATATTTATCTAATAGATGTTCAAGAAAAAGTGAATGGAAAACGTGAAAGAGAGAAAATTATTTAAATTTTTCCAGAGCAAAAGAAAAATGCCAGCCTTCAGACATCACCAAGTCGTGAAAAGGATGAATTAAAACACAACACACACACACACACACACACACCACATGCCACTAGAGCCATCATCTTGAAATGCCAAATATAAAGTTTCCAGAAAGAAAGAATAAGTTGCCTACAAAAGAACCAGAATCATACTGGCATCATATTTCTTATCAGCAACATTCAGTACCATAAGACAATAGAGCATTGCCTGTAAGTTTTGGAGAAAATTTATTTTAAACATAAAATTTTATATCTTGCTGAGTTAATCACAAATAAGAATAAAATCTAGACTTTAATGTATATGCAAGGACTTGGATATCATCACATAGTGATCTTCTCTAAAAGCATTACTCAAGTATGTACCACAACAAAACAAGAAAGGAGTGCAAGAAAGTAACAGACACAGTGTGTAAGAAACGGTAGTCTTAACCCAGGAGAGCGTGAAAAGAAAGCCTCAGCATGCCTGAACTGTGCAGAAGGGCCTGGAAAGCAATAAATCCGAATTAGAACCTAGAAAAATTAGAAAAATTCAGCCAGCTCTAAAAAGACAGTCTATTTGTAAAGAAAATGGACTCCCCAAAAGGAATGGTACAATTTAAAAGTTGGATGATTTTATTTGTAAGATGGATTCAAGAAGTAATCATAAAGGTAAGTAGTTACAATACGCGTCCCTCTTCCCTTCTCTAGGAAATGACTTTTCCTGATGGTTTTTGAGAGTTTTCTTCTCCTTCAAGAACCCAAAATTGTTAACATAGGATCTCATTTCCTTTTCTAGTTTTGCAATCACATTACATGGTCTTTATTGAATACCTGTTTATATAATATTAATATTGTATACTCTGGATGTTGGCTTTCAGTTTTTAGGATCAACCTACAGGCAAAGCAAAAAGGACATATACGGTTACACAACGGACTATATGTCATAGACCCAGACGTTGAAATGTAACGGTATAGACGGCTAGATGGTGGGGGTGGGAGACCCATTCCCCGTGCAGCAAAGTGTAGAGGAACCAGTTTTCTCATCTTGTGTAGTGAGAACTCGATGGAAACTCTAAAACTGATAGGTCAAGATGTAAAAATTCCGAAATGTTATTTGAATATTTTATATATATTTTTTTCCCTGGGGAAGATTCACCCTCAGCTAACATCTATTGCCAATCTTCCTCTTTTTGTATGTGAGCCGCCACAGAATGGCCACTGACAGATGAGTGGTGTAGGTTTGCACCCAGGAACCAAACCCAGGCCACTGAAGCGGAGCATGCCAAACTTAACCAATAGGCCACCAGGGCTGGCCTGAGTATTTTATATTATTAATATTATTGAATATTATTATAGTGGTACCCAAGAGAGGAACTAAAAATAAAGTGTGACTAGCAGAAAGTAAAGAGAAGTAAAAGAAAGAAAAAAAGATAAAGTCATCCTTATTATGGTGGGGAGACAATAGAGACTTCTAAAACCTTATAAATCGAGAAAGAGAGGGAAATTCATTTCATTTAGATTGTGGCAGTAACTACCAGAAAGACTAAAAGAGAAAATTTAAAAAGTTCTCTCTAAGCAGGGGAACAGGCTGAGGTGGCTCGAGAAGAAGAAAAACTTTGACTTTTCACTTATGTCTCTCACATCATTTAAAATCTCTCTTGTAACCATTACCATGAGAAGGTATTATTTTTATAAATTAAAATACACACAGTGTTGTATGTTAGTAATACTTCAATAAAAAATAATTTAAAAATAAAATACACATGCAAAAATTAACATGCTATTTAAAATTAAGATTATAAATCCCTAGATATGAGTTAAATACCTTCTTGGCTGAAATTCCCCTTTGATTGGATGATACGTGAGACCTCTCCAGCCCTAACCTTCAGTGCTTCAGTGACCTGGGCCTTACCCACGGCTCTGAAGGAAAGGCTGCAAATTTGACTTCAGAAACTGCCAACACCATCTTTTCTGGAAGTACATTGTCACTGTTTCTGACTCCAACCTTGTAAGTAGAGGCAGCCTCCAAGAGCGTTTCTGCTCCCTTATCTGGTTCACAAAACCAGAGACAGAATCTGCTCTGGAAACAATCCACAGGACAAGGCTTCCCTAAGGCCAGCTTTGGCAGAGATTATCTTTCTTACAGGATTTATATTGCACTTTTACATAAAGTATCCCATTTAACTGATGAGGAAACTGAGTCCTAGAGATGTAAGTTACCAGCCCAAGAGCTCTCAGCCACTAAATGATAACCATGTCATCAACCACGGTTGAGAAACGTCAACCTTGTCTCTGACTCCAAGACAACCACGGGCATCCTCTAAACTGGCTGCCTCTAGCGCCTGTCAAAACCCAATGATCCAACCTCATACAAACTCTTTAGGGAACAGAAAAAAGAGGAAGACTTCCCAGACTCATTTTATGAGCTATTGAAAGTTTGATATAAAAACTCAGGCAAGGACAGCATTGGAAAGGAAAATTGAAGACCAATCTCATCCGTGAACATGAATGCAAAAATCCTGAACAAAACATTAGCAAACTGAATCCAGCAATTAAAAAAATGAAAAGAAAATCATGACCAAATGGGTTTATTCTAGGAATGAAAGATTAGGTCAACATTAGGACATGTATTAGTGTAATGTATCTCACTAGTAGGAGAAAAATTATGCTGTGATCTGAATTGATGTAGGGTAAGCATTTGATAAAATTCAAAAGAGAATTCATGAGACAAAAAGCAAAAAAGAAGAAAGTTTAATTCCTTACAGACTAGAAAGAGAATGTCCTGAATATGAGGAAGGCTATCTTCAAACCAACAAGAGCAAACCGTGTTCTCAATTGTGAAATATTAACATATGCTCTTTAAAATCAACCATAACGAAAAGTTACACATGATCCCCATTTCTACGCAGCGCTGTATTGGGCTCCTAACCTGTGCACCGAGGCAAGGATAAGGAAAGGAACCAGGGTTCAAGAAAAGGGAAACCAAACTGTCATTATTTGCAGATATGATGTTCTCCATGGAAAACTTCCAACTATCCAAATTATTAGCATTAACAAAAGAGTTTAGTGAGTTTGCATGACATCAATATATAAGTCAATTGCATTTCTATATACCAGCAAAAAAAGGTTAGGCAATGCGATTTTTAAAAAGATCATTTACAACAGCAATAACAAAACAAGGCACCAAGGAATAAGTCTAACAAAAGACATGCAAGACCTTTTTGAAGAAAGTTATAAAACTTTGGTGAGAGATATTAAACAAGACCTAAATAAACAGAATGACGAAATTTTTCCATGGATAGGATGATTGAATATCTTAAAGATCTCATTTCTCTCCAAACTGTTCTATAGACCCAATGAAATTCCAATAAGTTGTTTTGTGGAACTTCACCATCAAATTCTAAAGTGTATAAAGAAGAGCCAAGGGCCAAGAGCGGCTGAGACAGGTGCACGTGCTCCACCAGAATCAAGGCGTATTATGAAGCTTCAGTAATTAGGATTGTGTTATTAATACAAGGATGAAGAACAGAAAATAGAACACAAAGAGAACCCAGAAACTGATCCACGCTTAGATCAAAACATGTTATAGGATAGACCTGGCATTCAGATCAAAGAGGTTATCCACATAGAAAAAAATGCAAGTGGATTCCTGCTTCACACTACACGTAAAAACCAATTCCAGGTGGATCGGGAACTAAAACAGGAAAAATAAAACGTTAAAACTTTTTTAAAAAATACGAAAGAATACTCTAATGATCGGTTGATAGGGAAAGATTTTTAAACAAGCAAAAAAAAAGCACAAACCATAAAGAAAAAATTAATAAAATTGACTAATAAGAAGACTTCTGTTGAGTAAAATCACCATTTAAAAAAGTGAAAAGACAAGCTTCAATCTGAGAAGATATTTGTAAAATATAATCAACAAAGAATGATTATCCAGAAAATGGGGAATCCTAATGAATAAGAAGGAAAAAGAACAAGAAATACACAGAAGACATGAACAGGCCTATCTGTGAAAAGGAAACAAGAATGGCCCATATTTATATGAAGACACACTCAACCTCATTATTAATCGCACAACTGCAAATTAGGATGACAATAAAATAGCTTTTCAAAAACAAAAACCCAACCAAACCCAGCGTTGGCAAGGATGTAGAGCCGCAATTGTCTCATACGCTGCTGACAAGAGCGTAGTTTGGCTCCCCTGCATGGAAAGCAATTTGACGTTACTGTGAACTGGTCTGCTCCACTTCTACTCCAACTTCCTTCTAGCGTGCCATCCTATATTTCAAAGGGCAGAAAACCGAAATCTGCATTTCCAAGATACCCCCACAGCTAGGGTTCTGGATATGTTTAAGGCTTGACTTCTCCAATGCGCTCAGAGCAGTTTGAACTGAGTTAAGTGGGGAGAGGGGCAGGCTCAGGGCATTGGCTTTGCTGGCAGGGATTATAATGGTGGCCTCCTGGCTTTAAAAGGTGGTTTCAGAGCAGAGGCAGCTTGCTTCTGGAGCCAGCAGGTCTCACAGTGGCTTCCTGATTTAGCTGAAGTGGCTTCCTAATTGCCCCTAAGGCAGTGTGGCTTTGGAGCCAGAACTGTATTGGCAGGCTTCCAATTCAAAACAAATCTTCCTGATGAAGGGGAAAGTGGTAGCTTTCTTGGTGGCCCAGTCCTTTGGTGTGGCTTTGGAAATGATTTCTAGAAGCTCAGTCTAGAGTCTGTTCCTTCCACCCTCCCAACAATTCTGTAAACGATCAATAACCTATAATAAATCTCTTTCTGTTTTCATGAGCTAGAGTGCATTGTGTTCTTGGTCACTGTACCTTGATCAGTACACCTAGCAAAGTTGTACCTACATACACCATACATCCTTGCAATCACACTCCCAGATATACACCTTAGAGAAACTCTTGGATATGTAGACCAAAAATAGGTATGAGGACATTTATTGCAGCATTTATAATAACAAAAAACTGGAAACAACCCGATGTCTCTCGAGAGTAGAATGAATAAATAATAGTGGTATAGTCATACAAAAGAATATCAAACAGATATGAAAATGAATGACCTACCGCTTCATATTTCAACACGGATAAATTGCAAAAATAGAGTTGAATGAAAATGTCACAAAAGAATGTATACAATATGATTTCACTTATACAAACATAAAACTAAACAATGCATTATTTGGAGATACATACACATGTGATAAAGCCATAAAGAAAATACAAGCAGCAGTCAACACGGAATTCAGGCTAATCACTACCTGTGTTGGGAGAGGCAGGTGTGTTTTAGGAAAGGGACCCCTGGGAGCCTTCAAAGGTGTGGGGTTATTGTGTTGTTCTGAAGCTGGGAGCAACATGAAGGGCACAGCATCACCGGAAGGGTTCTTGCCGAATATGTTTCATTTTAGTCTGACCAAGCCTTTAGTTCTTTATGATTTCCACATACAGGAAATACAGAGGACAGAGGAACAAGCTAAGCAATACCATAAGGAAACAATCAAACAAATCCAGAATGTGGGACATTCTTAAGAGAAGTGGCCCAATCCCTTCAACAAGTCAATGTACTTGGGAGAAGGGGAAAGGAAGGAACAGTTGTTCTAGCAAAAGAGAGATGTTCTTAATTGGACCCTGTTTTGAACAAACAAGATATTTTGGGGACAATTAAGGAAATTTAACTGTCGGCTGGGGAATTATTAGTTTACTTAGGTGTGACATTCGTATTGTGGTTATGTAGGAGAATGTCATTTTTAGAAAGCCATGCTGGAGTATTTAGAGGTGAAGCTTCTGAGTGTATGTAATCTAACTTTGAAATGGTTTAGGAAAATATATATATGTGCATATACACATTTACATATGAAGCAAATATGGCAAAATATTAAGAAATGTTAAATCTAGGTATAGATTTATGCACATTGTACTCTTCTTTCCACTTTTCTGTGTTATTTGAAATTTTTCATAATAAAAAGACAAAATAAAAAATGAAGGTTAAGGGGCTGGCCAGGTGGCATAGTTGTTAAGTTTGCATGCTCTGCTTCTGTGGCCCAGGGTTCACAGATTCAGATCCCAGGCATAGCCCTTACACACCACTCATCAAGCCATGCTGTGGTGTTATGCCACACACAAAACAGAGGAAGACTGGAACAGATGTTAGTTCAGCCACAATCTTCCTCAAGCAAGAAGAGGAAGATTGGCAACAGACGTTAGCTCAGGGCAAATCTTCCTCACCAAAAATTAAAAAAAACCAAAATGAAAGTTAAGGATGCAAAAAAATAATGAAAGTGCTAAATAACACAATCAATAATTGTTCAGTTTAACAAATATTTGACACACACACATACACAATATTTTCATTGTCCTAGAAAGAACTTTCTCAAGATATATGTACTAAGGAAAGAAAGAAGGAAAAAGGACCAAGTTTTCAATAGTTAGAAAATGACATCAACTCCTAAACGGGTCTATTTTCACATTCCCATCACAGAAACATCTCACTCTGAATCCATTGTTTCAAGCCTTTCTAGGCCATTTGGAACAATCATGCAGATGCTGAGCATCCTGGAGACCCTTCTCTTGCCAGCAAGGACACATCAAAAGAGATGGTACTTTGAAGGAACCTGTCAAAAGCTTCAGCGGTAAAGTCACAGGAATTTAGCAATGAAGGGTTCTGAACCTCTGTTACATGTAAGGGTTTAAAGGTTGGACAGTCTCTTCTTCAAGGTAAATTTTTTTCTCCAAAGAAGGAGTTAAATCTCTCCTGTGAAGGACCTCAACTCTCAGAGTCACCCATAATAATCAGTGTTTCTGAGTTTACTCAGTTTTTCGTGGGTAATTGGATTCCTTCAAAACATAATATTTTGGGGGCCAGCTGGGTGGTATAGTGGTTGAGTTCCTGCACTCCATTTCAGAGGCCCCGTGCTCTCGAGTTCAGATCCCAGGCATGGACCTGTGCAATGCTTATCAAGCCATGCTGTGGCGGTGTCCCACAGACAAAAAACGGAGGAGGATTGGCACAGAGGTTAACTCAGGGCCAATCTTCCCCACAGGAAAAAAAAAATATAATATTTTCTTTATAAAGTAGAAGAATGTGGTCAGGAGTCCTTTGGATTGAAATTCTCTCTCTGGATAAAGGGAAGGAAAGGGGGACCCCTCACTTCCCACTCAGTTCTCAGGCCCACAAGAAACAACTCTCCACTCATTCCCAGCATACATCCTCCTTCAAAACTTGCAAGGTGATCCTGGCCTCCTCTCACCCTTCTCCTCCTCAGTAGCCGGGGTGGATGATATTAGTCCTGTTGACTACCCACACCCTCCTTCCTGAAGCGCCTCCCTCCCTGGACCAGGTAGACTACACTTGAGCTTCCCCTGCTACCTTTCTGGCCACATCTTCTGCGTCCTTTACTCACTCTGCTCCTTCTTTGTTGACTAAATGTCAGCTCTTCACAAAGACTCCCTCTTCTCTCTTCCTGAAAGAGCTCACCCCTCTCACAGCTTCAAGTGCCTCCTCTCTACAGAGGGTTCTCACACTTACATCCATCCAGCCCTTCTCTCGTGAGTCCCAGACCCAAATTTCCAACTGCCGGCCTGAGAGCTGCCCCCATTTGGCCCACAGGGTTTTAAATTCCATCTGCTCAAAACTGAAAGCAAGATGATCCCCTTCAAACCTACCTCTTCTTCTGCACTTCCAACTCTTCTGTTCCTCCATGAGAAAAATACATTGTAAATTATGACATGATATCCACATAGAGCACTATCATATTGTCACTCAGTATCACCATCCTCTCAGCTCCCCCAGACTCAACTTAAAATCTCCATCCTTAACTGTTTCCTAGTGCTCCTTTTACTGGTTCAGAACTCAGGGGGCTATTTATAAACACAAGTTCTGGGGCCCCATCCCCGGGTTTGGAGACCTCTGCTCTGTATATAACATTTTCTAGATCAAATCAGACCAAGGAAGTGTTTGTACCATACTGGATGGTCCCTGTAAAATTGCTTTGACTGGGCTGTTTGTTGTGATACCCTTAACTTCTTGAAAGATGCTGCAAGAAGCAGTACTATTAAAACTGCTGTTGTGCTCCCTACAGAGGTGTGGTGAGGATGTCCACATGACATCACAGAGGGGGCCTTTTATGAGGCAGAGACCCTGCCTGATGAGGACACAACCAGAGGAGAGGCAGACTAGAGACCCAGTGGAGGGAAACACACGTTGGGTTCAGTGACCCACTTATTCCTTGAGGAGAACCCCTATTTCTACCTAAGAGCATTCCTGGAAGCTGATGGATTTCAAACAACATTCTGAAAAGACTCATCTCAGGGGACAAAGCAGGTAGGGGTGGAAAGGAGGTAACGGGCAGGGAGAGGAAATCAATTCCCATCCTGCTTCAACCAAAAGCTCCACTCTTATTGCTTTACTTCTGGAGCTGCCATGTTTTTGAACAAAGAGTCCATTTGAACAAAGGGTTCTGTAACTTTAAAAGAGTTTTTAAACTACTAGTATAGAGGAGCGGAGAGTGGCAAAGTAAATGACTAGTGACGGATTGCAGAAGGCCTTTAATTCTAAACCAAGGTATTCAGATTTCACTCCAGGCCAATGGGGAACCACTACAAGGTTCTGTGGAAGGAACAGAATGGTGAAAGCAACAGTGGAGAGAGAACGAGGTGGTATGGCATTCAAGATGGAGACCAGGGTTGGGAGATAAAATTTAGGCACCAACTACCAGGTGTTTTAGATAATAATGAGCCTGAATTGGAATAAAAATAAAGGAAAAGATGCAAGAGACATTGCAAAAGGAAAGAATTCTGCACTTTGTGACCAATTAGATTTGGGGATAGAAGTGAGACAGAAGTTCAAAATTATGTCCAGATTTTAGATAGAATGACTAGAAAAGTGATTGTGTCATTAGCAGATACAGGCCATGTCTTAGCCCGTTTGGGCTGCTATAACAGAAAACCATAGACTGGGGGGCTTAAACAACAAACATTTATTTCCCCCAGTTCTGGAGGCTGGAGTCCAGGTCAGGGTGCCCGCAGATTCGGCGTCTGGTGAAAGCTCACTTCTTGGTTCACAGACTTGGTCCTCAGACAGTGGAGGGGTCGGGGGTGCTCTCTGTGGTCTCTTTTCTGAGGACATTAATCTCATTCATGAGGGCTCCACCCTTTTGACCTAATCACCTCCCAAATGCCCCATCTCCTAATACCATCACACTGGGCACTAGGTTTCAACACATGAATTTCGGGGGAACACAAATAGTCAGTCTATAGCAAGCCAGATAGAGACATGTGGAGAAAAGACGAGACATTCCATTTTAGGCCTATGGCACTGAATTGACAGCAGGACAGAATGGTCACCATCTACAAGCAGTCAATCTTAATAACTTCCACCGACTCACATCATCATCTCTATTTCATCAGCAAGAACTGTCAAATCTGCTTCCTCAATCTTTGGTTCACTTCAATCTCTAGTACATCACATAGGCCAAGCTACTGTCATCTCTCACCTGAACTACTCCCAAAAGTACTCTGGCCCCTCTCTAACCTTGTCTTTACACAGCAGCCATATGATCTTTACAAAAGGAAAATTTAATTTATTTTATCTCCTTGCTTTCAAAAGTTTTCAGTGCCACCCTATTGATCATAGGATAAAGACGAAGTTACACTGGCTGCATGCCTTAGTCAACCTATCTCTCCAACTGCATCTTGTACAGTGCTAGTTATGTTTTGATTTGTTCCATTCTCTGCCCTTTGTTCACATGGCTGGAGACTCTCCATGCCCACTGCCGTCGCCAACATCTCAGTCTACCACCCTTCCCCCATCAGCCTCCCCTCTTCCTTCCAATCTGATATCCATTGTCTCTTCTTTGGGGACTCTCTCTGGCCTCCTCGCCTAGTTTAATTCTTCCTGTCATGGTTCGCATGGGACCATGTACCTAAAGTTAAGAAAAAACAGGGACACGAAGGCCTGTTGAGAACAAAACAAGTTATAAAGCCACATGCTTCCCTGTCAGCTATAGATATTTGTTCCTTCTTTCAGGGTCTGACAACAGTTATCCTCTTGTGATAACATGATAGGCAGCCAGCATAAGTCCTCCAAGGTGGCATGTGTTTGTCCCAAGAAATCGACTATCCAGGAAAGATGAGCAAGAACTCTGTGCAGCCCCTTCTGGCAGCCATTGTTACAGCTACCTAGTCATACTAGGTGGATGATATCATGGTTTCATGTTCTTCTCTACCCTGCCTGGGAGTTCCTAGTGTTAGGAAAAAGAAGAATCAGAACCTAAGTCTAGAGATTTGTACTAAGAATGAGATCTAGACTAGAAAGTGGTTGTGGATCCCAGGCGAGAAGATCCCAAAGGAAAGACAAAAAGCCAATGCACTACCACCCCAGTGGAATACCTGTGGCTGAAAGCTCTGCACCCCATAGTTAACCGGAAACCCCTAAACGTTCCTGAACTGATGCTACCAGCACCATCACTGAGCCAGCCAAAAGACAAGGAAGAGAGAGGCCACAGAAAGCCTTCCAAGAGTTGTTCCTCAAGAGATGAGTCAGGGAAGTGAGGATGCATTTATCTCTGTGGGAAATACAGGGCCTCACTCAAAGTAGGCCCGAATCAAGGTTGACTTGTTGATGAATAGACAAACATCAGCTGAAACCAAGCTCGTCACAGTCCCCCAGATCAGATCCTCCACTCTGTCCGCACTCCGTGTTTCCTCATTCTCCCAGGCTTCCAGGCCTAGTTAATGCCACTGCAGACTGAGAGTCCTAATGTATAGCTCTAATAATGCCATTTCCCCTATCAAAATTATATCATGGCTCCCACTGCCTACACCAATGATTCAAAGTTTAGTTGTACGTCAGAATCACCTAGAGTGCTTTTCAAATGCACGGATACTATGGTCCCACCCTTGAAGATTCTGATGAGTAAAATAGAAAGAGAATTAATACCTATTATGTCCCTACTATGTGCCAAGTATTTTATGTACAATACTTTATTTGATCCTTTCCGTATTCCCCTGGAGGTGTAGTCCTATCACCATCGAAGATGAGGAAATGAGGCCCTGAGACTCAAGTAATTTATCTGAGATCACATAGTTAGCAAATGATGGGACTGTAATTCAATGTCAAGTCTGTTGATTTATGTGTGTGTGTGTGAGGAAGCTTCGTTCTGAGCTAACATCTATTGCCAATCTTCCTCTTTTTTTTTTTTTTTGCTTGAGGAAGATTAACCCTGAGCTAACATCTGTGCCAATCTTCCTCTATTTTGTATGTGGGTCACTGCCACAGTGTGGCTTGATGAGTGGTATGGGTCAGCACCCAGGACCCGAACCCATAAACCCAGGCCGCCAAAGCAGAGCATGCTGGACTTAACCACTACACCATAGAGCCAGTGCCTGAATTTTTATTGCAGCATACAGCCTCTGGCCATCCAAATCCCTCACCTGGGCATTCAAGACCTTAAAAAAAAAAATGACTTCTAAAATGGTGCATTTTGTTGTACATAAATAACACCTTAATTAAAAAGTTAATATTATCCTCACAAGACTTGTTATCTTATTTTTTTGATAATAGCCATCCTAATGGGTGTGAAGTGGTATCTCATTTGGCAACTCATTTGTTTTTAATCCTTCTTGTTCATTAGTATATTTAAAGCTATAAGTTTTCCTTTAAGTACTACTTTAGCTGTGTTACACAAATTCTATCATGTAGTGTTTTATTTAGTTCTAAATATTTATTTTTTAAAACAAGTGTTATTCAATCATACGTTATGTAATTTCTAAACATGTGGGACTTTATTTTAGTGACCTTTTCAAAAATGTAGTTGAAGGACATTGTCTGAATGGGATTGATTCTTTAGAATTTATTGAAGCTTCCATTACAGCGTAACACATGGTCTACTGGTATAAATTCCTATGTATGTTCAGAAAGAATGTCTGTTTTCTGTTATTTTGGATATACATATTTTTAAATTGTGTTTTCAGCTCATTCAAATTCACGCTATTTTTTTCTATTTGATCTACAGTTCTTAGAGATGCCTGTTAAAATATCTCCAACTACAATTGTTAATTTATGTAATTTTTCCTATTTATTTGATATAGTTCAAGATTGTGTTGTTAGGTGCATGTATCTTTATGATGTTATATTGATTTTTCTACTGTTCTTTAAACATTTTAAAGATGTGAAAAATAACATCTATGCAGAAAGTTGATAAAGCTTATATGTATATTTAAAGAAATACGTATAAAGTGAGCACTCATATAACACTAAGGTCAAGAAATAATAATAAAATAATAATAAAACATTGCCAACAGTTAACAAACAAAAGGTAATGTTAAAAAACAAATCTGAGGCCAGCCCTGGTGGCCCAGTGATTAAGTTTGGTGCACTCCCCTTTGGCAGCCCAGGTTCAGTTCCCAGGTGCGGACCTACACCACTTGTCAGCAGCCATGTTGTGGCCATGACAAGGGAAGATTGGTGACAGATATTAGCTCAGGGCAAATCTTCCTCAGCAAAAAAACCCTCAAATCTGACTTCAACTCATCTAGCCTTTTCCAGTAGTAATCTACCTTCCCCTCCAAGTCTTCCAGTCACCACATGCTTCTTGGGGATCATGTGTTAACTCTGCCATTCATTATATCCAACCATCCCCATACCTTTCCTTTCACTGTGACTGGCATCAGAGGGCCCCTTCGCCCCTCCCCACCAGCAGAAAACCTGCCCAGGCTTCAAATTTCCACTAAATGGTACCTCTGTGGAGACTTTCCCGCATTCTGTCCACGAGAGGGAAACTCTGCCCCTCTCCTCTCTGTTCTCTACACCTTAAAAAAAATTACCCTTCAGTCACCTTCCATATTCTCCTTGTATAGGGTTACTTTCTTTGTCATCTACTAGACATAGGCTCCTTGAAGGCAAGACCAGGGTCTTACCATCTGAATTTCCCACAGCTTCAGATTCAGTAGGAGGTATACGGTAACTGCTCAACAAATATTTTGAAGAAAGAAACAGAACCTCTCTTTAATCTCCTGTGTTTCATTAGCAGAGTAGCTGCCATTTTTTTCCTTTAAAATGTCTCTTTATCTTAATTTCTCCTCCATTTTGATTGCTGTTTTATTTCAGACCCTTATCACCTCACACCCAAAGAGCTGCAGAAAGAGCGAGAGAGGGGGGAAAAAGGAGGGAGGAAGGAAGGAGAGATGGAGGGAGGGAAGGAGGAGGGAGGAAGGAGAGACGGAGGGAGGGAAGGAGGAGGGAGGAAGGAGAGACAGAGGGAGGGAAAAAGGAGGGAGGGAAGGAGGGAGAGACAGAGGGAAGGAGGGAGGAAGGAAAGAGAGACAGAAGGAGCGAAGGAGGGAGGAAGGAAGGAAATGGAAAGGAAGGGACTATGCTCAGACCCCCTCCCCAGACCAAATAAAATCAGAATTGCTAGAGAAGGGGCAGAGGCGTCCATAATTTTTCAATGTGCCAGCGGGGTTGAGAATCACTGCCTATTTGGTCCCTCTTAATCTAATCAATATTATCTCTAGACCTTCATATCAGAAACAAATCTTAAAACTTTCAGTGTAGGCTTTACTCTTGAATCTCAGCCAAAGACTCTAAATAACTTACATAGTAGATACTCCAACAAGATAAATAAATGAATGAAGAAAAGAGGAAGGAATGCAATGGCTTTCAAGGCTGGCATAGTGGGCCTCATCTGGAGAACACATTCAGCTCCTTTTTCCAACACGCATCTCCACTCCACTCCGCAGGGTCCCCTCCTAGCCCCACATACATGCTGTGTTCCTGTCTTTCTTCTTTACTCTGCTCACCTGGAGGCTTCATTTATCCTCTCCCCTACTTCAAGGCCCTTGTCCGGTTTTACTTTCTCCACAAAGCTTCCCAGACCTCTGCTCTCACCCCTTTCTAAATTTCTGCGGTTGAAATAAACCCAGAGATTCACCACAAAATTCCACACAATGAACTTGTCACCACCGTTAATCCATGTACTGGTCTCCCCAACAAGATCACTAATTTCTTAAGGGCAAGGATCACAGCTGAAGCTTCTACCTCCTCCTCCCCGGCTCAGCCTCAGCCTGTGTGGAGAAGAGATGGTGTGCTAACTGAATGCCTTCTCCAGAAGGGGCCCTTTAACTTAACCCTTTCCTATTACAGACGAGGAAATGATGAAGCAGGAAGGCAGTGACTTGCTGGCAGTCACACACCTAGTAAATGGCAGAGCTGAGAGAGAAAAGACTCCAGTCTGCTGAGCCCCGGAGCTCGTGTTGTCTGGTTGCTTAATCATGACTGTCGGTTTTCCTTGTTCTCTCCTCAGATTTCTCCTCAAGGGGAGCAGAAGGCCCTTTTCTCGCTTCTCTGACTTTCCCTTATGAGCTCTGTCTTTCTCAGTGATAGCTTACTTGCCTGGCATATTTGGTGACTGAGCCCAGAGAACAGCACAGAATCACAGTGCTCAGGGTAATTCAGACATCGGGGCTATTTTCTGAAAATCTTCCCTGGATAATCTTTCTTTGTGTAGATGTGAGTTCCTGTTCTGGGTTGGATGAAGGACGTACGCATCCAAATTGGCCAGTGGGGGGCTTCAACTGAGGCTGCAGGAGGGCAGGCCATCGCTGCAGTATAAAAGAAAAGAATAACAGTTAAGTAGAAGCAGATCCTGCTGCCACCAACGTGGGGGGGTTCAGGCTAGGAGCACGTGGCAGCAAGAGAATCAGAATTCTGCCCTTGAGCAATAATGACTCTGTTATCCCAACTGTTATTGGCAGACGTTGAAGTAATTTCCATTCCTGTGGGGTGGAGAGATGCCAGAAATTCCCCTGAATTTCTTCCTGGGCAAGGCTGTTGGCAGAGTCTCGAGTGAAGGTAGAAATGGAGCCGGTGACCAGGGGAGTGAAGAAGACCGGAAATGGGTGGGCCCACACAGGTGGCTGCTATCCCCATTCCCACAGTTGGTGGATTTGATTAGAGGCCCAGGACAGCCGTGTGTGGGCAGGGCCACCCTCCCGGGCACAGCTGAAGGGCATTTATGTCCAGGCCAGCTGCTCATGGTGAGTTCTCTCATGCCCTGTGTCGTGTCCCACTGGGATCCTCCCGGCCGGGGCAGAAAGAGGCTTTACTCCTTTATTTTCACACCCATCCATGCCTGGAACAACTCTGCTGGTCCTCGACAGGGAGAAGATTGAGAGTGTTAGAGCCAGAGCATTTTAGAGCTCAACATGGCTCGCACTTATGAGAAATTGGATGAGAGAGGAAAGAAAAATATTCACGACTCATTTGCTACAGATGTCCAAGCCACGAGAACTAGAGGTGAGGGGTTCTTTCCAGTCTTAGCTCTGCCACTTCCTAAGTATGTGACCTTGGGCAACTCACTCCGTGTGGGAGTGGCTCATCATTCCAGCACCTATAGAGTCGGGGGACCAAATGAAATGCCCCCTGAAAATGGGCCTGAAGACCATCTGGATTCAGGCTCTTGGTTTACAATCAGGAAGTGCGGACTAGGAGCACAAGGCAGTCGGGGGCGCAGCAGGGCTGGAGCCTATCTCCGCAGCCCTGCGCATCTCTTGGGCACCACCATTCCCGCACTCACGGTTCCCAGCCCTGCTTCTCACAGGAGCAGCAAGAGGAGGATCCTCGCCCGGTAAGGCTAGAGGAAAGCCGGCCTCTAAGACGTCGGCCCACATGGTGCCACTTCCAGATGCCAAGGAAGGACCTCCCGGCCCCTCTAACAGGGCTCCACCACGATACACAACGATGAGTCAGATTCCACCATGTGGCTGATTAAAGGCAACTGAACTATCTGCATTGTTTGAGCTTCTTGTAATTGAGTAGCTGTTCATGTATTACTTAACTAAAAATTAATTGAGTACAAATTCCTGAAACTTCTACCATTAGATTCATTTCTTTTGGCTGAAGTACTATTTGATTGGTAAAACAAATATCCCAGTGGTGGAGACACCACTCATAGCTCCTTTGGATGACAACAACAGCTAACATTTTTTGAGAACACACCGCATGCCAGGGTTGTTGTACATCTCATTTCATCTCACACTGTGACAATCTGTGAGGTGTGTGCGGCGGCTGGCAGCATCTTACAGAGGCAGACCCTGAAGGCTGGGGAGTTAGGCCATTTGTCTGGTCACACAGGGAAGGCGTGGGGCCAGGACTCAAACTCAAATCAGATTGATTCCATGGTCCATGTTCCTAACCCCTACACCACACTGCCTCTCTGTGGCTTGACTATGTCTCTAAGGCCTTTTCTGAAATCAGGTTTTGACAGAGGAAGGGGGATAAGACAGTAAGAACTCAGAGTGCCTGGGTTCAAGTCCCAGCCTCAACACTTACCGGATGCCTTCAAGGGAGGTTAACTTTTAGGAACGGAAATTCCTCACCTGTCAAGTAAGGATTATAGAATCTTGCTCCCAGGGTTGTTGGGAAGATTAAATTAGAGAATACATACACAATGCTTAGTGCAATGCCTGATGTGTAACCAGCTCTCAATGAATATTCGACATTATCAGTATGGTTCAGGAGGCCAAACACCACCCTGGCCCCCTTCACAGCACTGTTGCTGGTCAGCCCCAGATGGAGGGGTCAAGCTCCCCCAGCCACCGGCTTCTTCAGCTCTCAGCTACGCTCAGCGTTCCCTGACTTAAAGCAGAAAGGCAGCTTCCAAGAAAACACATTTGATCTCAACTTACACCATGATATAAAAGATCAGCTGCCATTTGCATGGATTGGTGAGGACGCTTGGACACGTTGGGGGATGAGACCAGCCCTTTAAGGTCATATCACACATTCCCCAACAAAACTCAGTGCCGGTCAGGAGTGCCGGTCAGGAGTGCCAGGAAGTGCTGACCTCAGGTTTTTTTTTTTTTTTTTTAAATTAATGTTATGATAGATTACAACCTTGTGAGATTTCAGTTGTACATTTTTGTTAGTCATGTTGTGGGTACACCACTTCCCCCTTTGTGCCCTCCCCCCACCCCCCCTTTTCCCTGGTAACCACCGATCAGATCTCCTTGTCAATATACTAACTTCCACCTATGAGTGGAGTCATATAGAGTTCATCTTTCTCTGACTGGCTTATTTCGCTGAACATAATACCCTCGAGGTCCATCCACGTTGCTGTGAATGGGCCAATTTTGTCTTTTTTATGGCTGAGTAGTATTCCATTGTGTATATATATACCACATCTTTATCCAATCATCAGTTTCTGGGCATGTAGGTTGGTTCCACGTCTTGGCTATTGTAAATAATGCTGCGATGAACATAGGGGTGCAAGGGACTCTTGGGATTTCTGATTTCAGGTTCTTAGGATAGATACCTAGTAATGGGATGGCTGGATCATAGGGTATTTCAATTTTTAACTTTTTGAGAAATCTCCATACTGTTTTCCATAGTGGCTGTACCAGTTTGCATTCCCACCAACAGTGTATGAGGGTTCCTTTTTCTCCACAACCTCTCCAACATTTGTCGCTCTTGGTTTTGGATGTTTTTGCCAATCTAACGGGTGTAAGGTGATATCTTAGTGTAGTTTTGATTTGCATTTCCCTGATGATTAGCGATGATGAACATCTTTTCATGGGTCTATTGGCCATATTCATATCTTCTTTTGAGAAATGTCTGTTCATGTCCTCTGCCCATTTTTTGATCGGGTTGTGTGTTTTTTTGTTGTTGAGCCATGACCTCAGGTTTTTTAACTTATCCAAAACAAATTCCAAAAGGTATAGTCTTTCCAGCACCATCTCCGACCACGTTTTCATAAACCCTCTGCCACAGGCAGGCCCATCCACTCCCTGCTCTGAAAACCTACCACACTTTTCCACGCCCCTGCGCCTTTGTTCCTGCTCTCCCTACCTCAGAATGAAGCACTTCCTAGTCTCCGTTTAAACATCTCATTACTTCTTCCTCATTTTCAGACCTTTTGTATAGGATGTTATGTGTTTGTGTCCCTGCTAGACTGTAGGTCACTTGAGAAAAGGACTATCTCCTTGTCATCTCTGTGTCCTCCAGTCTACTAGAATAGGTAAAGAGAAGAATTGAGATGGGCCTTAGGGTATGATGCAGACACACTTTCATGACCCCAAATGGCAGCCTTCCAACCTTCATGATGAACATGGGGCCACACAGCTTACCTACTCTTTAATAGACTGTAACACTTCATTGCAGGTAAGCAAGATATTGACATCCATTGTGGTGAAGATGAGCAAGACTGACAACTTTAAAAATTATTTTTTATTCTTTATCATTTTAAATGCATTACTACTCTCAACGCAGTCTTTAATGATATTTATTGCTTCCTCCGCACAAGCACAAAATGCTGGCTCCCTCCCAAATTCAATATGGACCTTGGGAAAGGAGTTAAATGCTGTGAGCCTTCATTCTTCCATTGACTTTAGTAAATTCCTTTCACTGGGATTGTAATTGCAGGTGGTGATCAGAGAACGCAGAGACCGCAGAAGAGTTTATGGCATTCCAGGCAGGACACGGGCCAGCCTGGGGGACAGCAGGAATAAGAACCAGCAATACAAGAGCACTACCTGGAAGTTATTTCTGAGGAGAAACAATGGTAAGACCTTCCAGCAACTGAATCGGTTCCGATGCAGTAGGGCAAAATTCTTAGAAAGATGCGTTTTATTGAAAAATAATGATTTTACTAGCTTGTAGTCAGAAGCTGTCCAGCATAAGCATTCTGGTCTTCCAGAGTCATCGTATCATAGCTGTTCTGACAACACCCCGTCTCTCGTAAGTTCTCCTCTCCTTCCATTCTCTTTAAATCTTCTCCCATCTAGCTTCCCTAAATTAATTTTTTTGTAACCAGAGCTTCCTTTTTATTGCAAAGGTTACTTTTGTGTCTCTTATTGCTTTTTTAAATAACTTTTAATGACCTAAGAAATTGTTGGCTGAGTTCCATTTTCCACTTCCTCCAAGTCAAATGATGGCACATCTTATACCCCGTGTTTACAGATATCAGAGAAGGCAGCACTAATTCTTTCTGCCTTATCTTCACTAGGGCATGCCTGGAGTCTTGACAGGGCAAAATAGAATGAGAAAGTGGATTTCTACATTGCTAAGAAACAACAAGGAAGTCCAGATGTCTTGAGAGCTAGCAACCTGCAGAAGTCATCTGTTCATTCTTTCACTTATTTACTGTATATGTTTTTGGGTGCCTCCCATAAGAAACGCACGGGGCTAGGTGCTTTGGGGTGGATAGCCATGAGAAAAACAAAAACGCTACTTCAGGGAGCTCTCATTCTGCAAGAAGAACAAGACAGGTGCTCAAATCAATGCAGTACAGGTACCAGCAGGTAGGCGCCCCGAGAGGCACAAAGAACCATGGAAGATCAAATGAAGGAGAGATTAGATCCTATCAGGAAAGACTTGGTGGAGGTCCAAGTCAGTTTCGGTAATGATGAGTCCAAAAGGAGTGGGGCACTCCAGTGCAAGCATGAGCAGGCAGTGGGGACATGAGACGGAAATCAGCAACAGAGGGGTAGGTGGGAAGCAGAGTCCAAAGTTATGTTTGAAAGAGTTTGTTCTCAGTCCCCTGACCCCTGTTTTGACTACTGGGATGCTCTCGCTGCTACAGCTTCTAAGCCCACGTGTGGCTGGAGCTGTTGATTTTCTGGCAGAGAGACTTCCTGCCACAGCTGAGACAGCCAGGGTCTACGGTCAAGGACTTCTGCCTGGGCAAAGTTGCATTTCAGTTCTTAAAATACAAGGTTTTTTGTTTGCTTTTGCTGTTTTTCTGATTTTTAAAGTAATACCTGTACAGTTTTTCTTAAAAGTATTTTTTAAAAGTAAAAAACATAAATCATCCATATTCCTACTACTCAGAGATAACATAGTTTTTAGTACCAAACTTTCCTATTTCATTATAGTCACGCACCATATAATGATGTTTCAGTCAGCAGTGGTCTGTATATACAGTGATGGGCCCATAAGATTATAGTGGAGCTGAAAATTCCTACTGCCTAGGGACACTGCAGCCATCATAACATCACAGCTGTGGTAACATTGTAATGCAACCATTACTCACGTGTTTGTGGTGATGCTGCTGTAAACAAACCCTCTGCGCTGCCCGTCATATAAAAGTATAGTGCATACAATTACACACAGTACATAATACTTGATAATCATGATAAACAACTATGTTACCGGATTATGTATTTACTATACTATAGTCATCATTATTTTAGAGTATACTCCTACTTATGTTAAAAGAAGTTTACTGTAAAACAGTGTATCATACTATGCCGGAAGCAGCCTCATAGATCTCGTGTTTACTGCATCTCTTCATTGATTCCATCATTTTCTCTTGTACTTGATTTTTTTAAAGATTGGCACCTGAGCTAACATCTGTTGCCAATCTTCCTCTTTTTTTCTTCTTCTCCCCAATGCCCCCCAGTACATAGTTGTATATTCTAGTTGTAGGTCCTTCTAGTTTCTGCTATGTGGGACGCCGCCTCAGCATGGCTTGAGGAGCAGTGCTAGGTCTGTGCCCAGGATCTGAACTCTTGTGCTTGATTTAATCTCATGTTATGTCATCATGGCCCCTAAGCATACAAAATCCACTGCTATTCTTGCCAGTAAGAGCCCACATTAAGTGACTGACCTGGAAACGAAATTAAAAGTGATTAAGGACTGGGGCTGGCCCCGTGGCCGAGTGGTTAAGTTCGCGCGCTCCGCTGCAGGCGGCCCAGTGTTTCGTCGGTTCGAATCCTGGGCGCGGACATGGCACTGCTTGTCAGACCACGCTGAGGCAGCGTCCCACATGCCACAACTAGAGGAACCCACAACGAAGAATACACAACTATGTACCGGGGGGCTTTGGGGAGAAAAAGGAAAAAATAAAATCTTTAAAAAAAAAAAAAGTGATTAGGGACTATAAAGGAGGAAACGCATGTCCTGTTCCACCACAGCTATAATCTTGAAGAACAAGAACAAAGTGACAGAAGCTGTTAAAGGATCTGCTTCGTTGAAGGCAAAGAAACTAACAAAAATTCGAGAAGGGCCTCTATCAGACATGGATAAACTTCTAATGGTCTGGATTGAAGGCCAGACACAGAAGTGTGTCCCTCTCAGCAGCAGATGATCACGGTAATGTTGAAAGAAAAGACTGGACCTGACTATGATGTTGGATTTACTGCTAGCTCCGGGTGGTTTAAACGATTCAAGAATCATTATTCATTACATAATGTGAAAGTGAGTGGTGAGTCTGCAAGTGCTGATGTGAAGGCAGCTGCAGAATTTTTGGAAACTCTAGATAAGCTGATTGTGGAGGAAAATTACTTGGCAGAGAAATTATTCAATATGGATGAAACCTCACTATTCTGGAAATAGATGCCTGAAAGGACTTTCATCTACAAGGAGACCAATTCAATGCCAGGTTTCAAGGCTTTTAAGGGAAGGATAAGAGTCTTGTTTGGAGGCAATGTTGTGGGCTACTAATCGAAACCCTTTGGGACCTGGCACAGTGAGAAGCCCAGGGCCTTCAGCAGATCAGTAAGTACACACTGGTAAGGTACTACAGGAGCAGTAAGAAGCTGTGGATGGCCCTCATGAACTGCTATGCCAGCAAAATGGAGAAGCATTGTTTGGAGAATAACACACCTTCCAGATGTTGCTTATTGTTGATAATGCTCCTGGCCATCCTCCTTTTATGGGTGATCTTCATCCCACTATTAAAGCAGTGTTTCTCCCACCAAACACCACCTCTTTGATCCAACCAGTGAGTCAAGGAGTTAGAGCAGCTTCTAAGACTTACTACCTGAGGAGGACCTTTGCCCAGGCTATTGCTGCAACTGAGGAAGATACTGATGCAACTCTGGAAGGATTACAACATCTATGACTGTGTCAAGAAGCTTGCTTGGGCTTGGACTGATGTCATCAAGGAGTGCATGAATGGCATCCGGAGGAAGACACTCAGGAGATTCATCCATGACTTCAAAGGATTTGCCAAGGATGAGGAGGCTGCAAAAATCAATAAGGCTGCAGTTGAGACAGCAAACAGCTTTAACCTGGGTGTGGGTGAGGATGACATCGAGGAGCTCTAGAGGTGGTTCCTGAGGAATTGATTAATGAGGAGTTGTTGGAACTGGAACAGGATTGCATAGCTGAAGAAGAGGCAAGAAAAAAGGAAACTCCGGGAGAAGAAAAAGAAGAACCTCCAAGAAAATCCACAGTGAAAGTTTAGCAGAAGCTTTTGTAGACCTCAAGAAACTCCTTAAAAAGTTTGAAAACATGGACGCCACCACCAAAAGGTTTTCATTGGTAGAGAGGAATGTTTACCTGCTTACAAGCAAATCTCTGATGAAAAAAGAAACAAACCAAGCAAACCACCAGGGACGTATTTCTGAAAAGAGTGACCCCTCCTCAAGAGGAGCCTCAGGCAGGTCCTTCAGGATGCATTCCAGAAGAAGGCATTGTTATCAAAGGAGGTGACAGCTCCATGTGTTATTGCCCCTGAAGGCCTTCCAGGGGGACAAGATGTAGAGGTGGATGACAGTGATGTTGATGATCCTGACCCTGTGTAGGCCTAGGTTAATGTGTTTGTGTCTTAGTTTTTAATAGAAAAGTTTAAAAAGTAAACAAAAATTAAAAATAGAAAAAATTTATAGACTAAGGACACAAAGAAAGAAAATATTTTTGTACAGCTGTACAATGGGTGTTTTAAGCTGTGTGATTACAAGTCACAGAGTTTAAAAAATTGAAGTTTATAAAGTAAAAAAACATTACAGAAAGTGAAGGTTACTTTACTATTGAATAAAGAAAAATATCTCTTATTAATTAGTGCAGCCTAAGTGTACAGTGTGTAAAGTCTACACTAGGGTACACTAATGTCCCAGGCCTTCACATTCACTCACCACTCACTCACTGACTCGCCCAGAGCAACTTCCTGTCCTGCAAGCTCCATTCGTGGTAAGTGCCCTATACAGGTGTGCCATTTTTTATCCTTTATACCATATTTTTACTGTACCTTTTCTATGTTTAGATACACAAATACCCCTGTGTTACAATTGCCTACAGTGTTCAGTACAGTAACATGCTGTGCAGGTTCGTACAAAGGCTATACCACAGAGCCTAGGTGTGTAGTAGGCTAGACCATCTAGGTTTGTGTAAGTACACTCTATGATGTTTGCACAACAATAAACATATCCCCGTCATTAAGCGATGCATGACTATAATACAATTAACACAACAACATCTGCAAATTGATTCTTTTTTTTAACTTGCATATTTTTTAAAAACAAAAATTACATGATGTTAGATATAATTTTTGATATTATTTTCTCTAACTAAATAGTATATCTTGGCCTTCTGTAATGGACACATCTACATCATCATTTTGGATTCCTGCAGAATATTCCAATCACTTATTGATAGATATTCAGGTTACTTCCACTTTTATACTGCTTTTAGATGATACTGTGATAAACGTCCTTGTATGTACACACTTGTGCATTTATCTGGATGTTTTTCCTTAGTATAAATTTTTAGAAGCAGAATTACACAGTAAAGAGATGTGTTTAACTGTATTATTACACATTGGGCTTAGACAAAATTTAACGTCAAGTGATTTAAACTTTGGCTTCATCTTACCTCCTTTTTAAGTACTTCTTACCCATCATGCGTACTCTCTCTCCGTCCATACACCTGGCTTGACCCCCATTCTGGCAAGGCCTGAGCTCACTATTTGCTAATCACTTTAATCAGTAAGATATTCACTTTTCATGGGTTTTCATGACCGATTTTCAAGAACATTAAAATGACTTCTAGAGTCAAAGGAATGAAGCCATAATGAAGACAACAAAGGCAGGAGAACTATTATGGGGTGACCCGTGACTGATATCTCAAAGCAGACCATTATCACCCAAGATGAGCCATTTGGGGTTAAGATCAGGTGATCTGTCCATCTGCAATGTGAAATTTCCTTGATCTTTTGTCAGTACAATCTCTTCACTGAAATGGTCACCAGAATTTTCATTTTGAAGATCTCTTGCCATTTCCCCCAATATACCTTCTAGTGCCATTTCAGAGAGAGAATATTGTCTCTGCCACCAAAGAAAACTTAGATTTGGACCCAACCCTCCCCTCTGTGCTCCACAGAGTCATAGGTCTTTTGGCCTCTGTGTTCCTTTCTGCAGTCCATTTTAATGGTAACAGCAACTCAGGATTGCGACCCAGTCATAACTAAGTTTATTAAACTTAAACTCTACTGTGTTATCAGCCACTAACGTCACATACTAACCTCACAAACTACATCTATGGGCAAGCCCGGGAAGCTAAGGAGAGTTTACTGTGGACTCTAGGATCTTATTTCATGTTCTCATGCTTCTCTAAAGAAAAACATGCTACTCGTAAACACTGAATCAAATTCTTACGAAGTTCACAAGGTTACAAAACAAAGGGAAACTAGTCTTGAAAAGTCAGTCTAAAAATATCTACAAATATACATAATTTTTTAACCTAACCAAAATGAGTGACTACTGATTCTTTCTTTGCAATAGTTTGATGTTTGAATCAGTACCTTCCCATTGTGAAATCTGATTTTCTATTATCCTCTTACACTTAGTAGGCATTCAATAAATGTTTGTTCCAATGAACTAAATTTAATACACTTAGGTCAATGTCTTTCATACATTCCTTATAGTAGTTGTTATCAAAGGAGATGACAGCTCCATGTGTTAGTAGTTTATAGTTGGAAAACAATGTTAACAACAGTCATTTCAGTGTAGAAATAATACTTAAGGGAGCTATCCTGAGACACCTAAGATGAGTTATTAAATTCTAATTTAACCACAGCCACCATTACCAATTTGTTTTAAATAAGTCGTCCAACTCTTAGAAGGGCACAATGATTTGGCGAGCAGTAGATCAAGAAAACTGATACTAAATGGCAGGGGGAAAAGGACGCATAAGGTCGGCCCCCCGTTTTCATGGGTTCCACATCCGTAGATTCAACCAAATGCAGGTGGAAAGGCCTACGACAGTTGCGTCTGTGTTGAACATGTACAGACTTTTTTCTTATTATTCTCTACACAATACAGTATAACAGCTATTTACACAGCACTTACATTGTATTAGCTATTATAAGTAATCTAGAGATGATTTAAAGTACATGGGAGGATATGCACAGATTATATGCAAATGCTATGCCATTTTATATAAGAGACTTAAGCATCCGTGGAGTTTGGTATCTGCAGGGGTTCTTAGAACCAATCCCCCTTGGGCGCCACGGAGGGCTGTAGTTTAGATTCTGGCCTCCTGGGATGAATAGTCAAAAGCTCTCCTACCAGAAAATAACATCTTGAACTGAAAAGCATTCAAATCATGGATTTCTAACCCAGCTAAATTTCCTCCTCCGAGGTAGCCTATTTACTAAAGCAGTTGATAGCTGTTAACATTGTCATTTAACAAACATATTTCTGATGGAAAAAGATGGAACCATCAAACCATATTCCAACATGTAAATAAAGATTTCTTCTCAAAAAGTTAGCTTTGTCTGAGGTTGCTGCTTTTCTCTTCCAACTGATCCATCTCTTAGGAATGAAAATATACCAATAAATGGAATTACCAACACAAAGCAATAAAATACGCCCTTCATAATATGTAAATATCTTCCTGTGTCCTCAGGATAACAGCGTGCTGGACAGACAGGGATACAAGAAACTATTGTTTGAAATCCCTGAAAGTGTCCTTTAAATCAGAAAGCATATTCAAGCAGCCTCATTTCTCACTGCGATGCACTTTGCCACTCTATTCATTCAAAGCTTCCTAATAAGCACTTTGACATCCTTCCTTGATGTCTTCCTAGTTCCTCGGGTGACTTCCTCTGGAGAGTAAACAGATTTGAGCAGACAAAACAAAATAATGCATGTTCTGTTCATGTCACAACAATTTGCCTTAAGAAAAGCATTTCAGAACACAGATTTTCTCATAGGTGGGAAATATTCTATTATTGTTTAGTTAAACAACTTTAGCTTAAAAATGATCATAGAAGTCTTGAAAGGTAAGATAATGTTCTTCAAAAATGAATTCAAAATTTTAAAGAGTATATGCTACAGTGACCAACTCATCTGGTTTGCCCAGAACTGTCCTGATTTTAGAACTACAAGTCCTGAGTCCTGGGAACTCCCCTTAGACCCAAACAAACAGGGACAATTGGTCACCCTAGTATAAGCAATCTTTGAATGAAAACATCAGAATAGTCAGACCACTCCATTTACTTGAATTTAAAAGCCTTCAATGAATGTCCTGCTATGTATAAAGCACTATGCTGAACAGGAACAAGTCAGGGTCCAGGCTGGAGAGAGATGGCACAGCCAAACTGGGTAATTCGAGGAGAGTCACAAAGAGGTTATTTGCACTGGTGTGGGCAGAGTTGGGGAAACCAACAGATGCGTGCAGTATCCTGGGCTGGCAACAGTGGGGAGACACTAGCACCTGAAGAGGTAGGAGACGGAATGATGATCAGAGCCTGGAGAAGGCACCTGTTCTGTGAGGGCTGCCCCCACCTGAATTCACCACAACCCAGCAGAGAGGCCGCTTACCTCCCTCACCTCCCACCCTCCAGATTCACAATGGTGCTCCCATTGGCTGAATCCAAGGAAGCTGCCTTTGTTGATGGAGTCCTCATTTGTCAGCATCCCGGGCCATAGAGCAGAGCACAGAGTGGGTCTGCAGGGTCCCAAAGAGACTGAAGTCTGGTCTCTGCTCTTAGCAATTTTTAAAAAAGGAGAAATTTTAAAGTATTATGGTAGGCATTTACCTACCATTTTCCTGAGACAACTTGCTAGTACCAAAAACTGAGTGTTCAGATCTAACTAGTCCTTGCAGAAGTAAATAGAAATCAAGTTATTAGTTCTTTATACCTCTTGACCTGGTCTACCTTTAGTTAACTTAAAACGAATGAACCCTGAAGGTTAAGGAGATATTTGTGTAAATACAAAAGTATTTACCTTCACTAGTTTCATGACCGAGCCTCAGTTTGAGTTCTGCATCCATTCGCTCCCGTTGTAATTCCAACAAAATAATTTAAGGGTACCTTTCGGGTGGCACTAAGGAGATACACTGGAGGATTTACCCTGTGAGATCCTGCCAACGTTTTTACTCTGAGGCAGCCTGTTCCCGTGGAAGATGAGCATTTCCACGCTTTTCGAAAGCATGTTCGTTCTTGCCAAAGCTGGGAACAAATGCACAAGTTACCAAGTGATGCAAGTACTGTATTTATATCCTGTCTACAGCGTCTGATTTGCTAAGTGGCAACTTAAGTTTACAGAAGAAACATTACAGGAAACTATCACTGATGTGGTCCCCGAAATGGATCTCTATTATTATCGTCTCCGTCACCCTTAGTCCAATTTTTAGAGGTTAAAATCCCAATAAATGTATCATACAATTAATTTCATTGTGATAGCATTCAAACTGCTGAAATTCCACGCAATCACAGCATCACAGCAGCTAATGTCTCCTGAAGAAACCACAAGTTTTCATGGGAAGCGTGCTTATTATCTTCAGAGGGATTTTGAACGAGTTACTCTGAGACTTCCTTCCTTCCTTTGTAAAATGAGGGAAATAATGGATAACTCATTCGTCATTATAAGGATTAAGTAATAGAATTTTTAAAAATACCTGACACTAAGTAGACCCTAAATTAATGTTGTTTCCCAAGCTCATACTCTCCCTTACCCTAGTATAGATACATTTAGATATAAAGTTTTAGTAACTTTGTATTTTAGTAACTGAAGAAATGTACGTCATAGAACCTCCAAACGGATCTGCGCACCTCTGCTCCTTGACACTTAGGAACCATTCACAAATACAGCGGACAAGGTGAGACAAGTATGACACTCCATTGAATGTTTCCAGAGAAGTGGGAGTTTTCCTTGTTTCAACCCACTTGATGTAATCCAAATCGATAAGTAATGCAGTTTCTCGAAGCAACATGCATTCAAGTGAGGGAGAAGGGTAGAAATCTTACGTATTTATGGAGAGGAAACATCAGGGCTCCTCTCAGACACAGCAAAAAGAACTTCTTATCCACATGCGGGTAGACTGGCAACACACAGCCCTTCACAGGCTCAGGCTCACTGTTGTGAAGAGCATGAGTTAGTATAGAACCATGAGGAAAAAATGATCAAGCCGTCCCTCTTTGCCCAATTCTAACCAAGTATTATTTGCTTTCTCAAAGCCTAGTGTTTCTCTTCTCCTTCCCTCTCTCCACCCTCATCCCCTGCCCCCTCCTCCCCCACCCCCTCCTCCCTGGCCCCTCACCTCCTCCCCGTCTGCCCCTTCTCCCCGCCCGCTCCTCCCCTGTCTCCTTCTCCCTTGCCCCCTGCCCTCTCCTCCTGTGCCAAAAGAAATTGAAATTTTCAAGTGCCTCCATTTGATACTGTATGTTTAACATAAGCCCTGAGAAGTCATGGATTCTCTTTCTTGAATTTTCACTGACAAACTGCTTCCAGCTGCCCTCTCGGGTGGGACCACCACAATAAAACGCAGTGTTTGCTGAGGATTTCAGCTGCCACCTGGGGGCTCAGTGTACTCAATGAATGCTATTTAGCAAGGCTAGTGGTGAAATGGTGACAAATGGTATGTTGACTTTTTTTCTTTTTTTTTTGGTGTTTGTGGTTTAGGACTAGTTGGTTTCAGTCTTGCTGGCTCTTTCTTCTGTGTTACCAACCTTTTCCACATTTAAAGTGTGTTACTGCCTCTCCTCCAGAGTATGGCAGCAAGCTTTGTGCTGTTGACAGAAGCCATTTGTTGGTTAGAATATTCATATTTTAAACTACTGGAAAATACTAATTTTATAGTTAGTCCATACTTCAGAATTTATGGGGATTTTTTTAAGTTTTCTTTTCAACTAGCTAAACAATTTTTCTTCATTAGGTTGTTATCACTCCACTCACATGAAATGACCTGGACTGGTACTTCTTTTATCTCTGGTCACGCCCAGTAAAATTAAGTTTGTTTGCATATGATTAGCCAGAGACTGGTCCACATCTGAGCCAAGTTTGCTCTCCAAATATCCTGGGGCTTCGCTGGTTAGTGGGGCCTGGCCTCAGGCTCAGCCCCCGACATGTCGACTTTCTCACGCCTGGAGCCTCTTCCTTGGCCTTGACCGTGGCTCTCAGGGGCTCTCATCTTTGCAGTCAGCTTTCTCCTCCTTGCACAGACTTCCTCCTCTATCCCTCTTGGTTCTAGAACACTTCTACTTATTAACAACACTTATTTTTGCTTCAAGATCTTGAGCTGGCTATCAGCTGAACTAAAAAATGAAAAAGATGGGGGCCAGCCCAGTGATGGGGTGGTTGGGTTAGCACACTCTGCTTTGGCTGCCCGGGGTTGGCAGGTTCAGATCCTGGGTGTAGACCTACACACCACTCCTCAAGCCATGCTGTGGCAGCATCCCACATACAAAATAGAAGAACATTGGCACAGACATTAGCTCAGGGACAATCTTCCTCACCAAAAAACAAAGGGAATAGATAAGGAAAGCTGGGCACCGAGGGGTCAATTAATTAAACTGCCCAAAGGCCCTGAGAAAAGACAGTTTCCACTCCACTCCTGATGAGGAATCTTGGACTCTTGCTTATTAAAGGGAAAGGAAGTAAATTTCACTGAAGCCTCGTCAAGGAATTCTAGTGAGCCCTTGGACAGAAGGCTTCAGCCACTGGGTTAGATTTCTGCTTCCAACTGTAAAGAGATCTGAGAGCATTTTTCCTTTAAAGAGATGCCGTGGGTCAGGGCCCTTTCTGTGCACTTTGTATTTTGCCCACTCCAGTACAACAAGCTCAGGTGGCCATTTGAAGTGGAAAAACGATTTTCCTCCAATCCAAAGCAAGCTTGGGGTACAATCTATAGGCAACTGAAACTATTTGCATGGTTCCACACTACTTCATTAATTAGTACAAACCTGCACGTACCCAGGCTGGGCCTTGGTCTCAGTTCTATTTCCCGGACCCAGGCCGAGCAGGGTACCTTCTCAGAGCTCCTCCTCCCTCCTACATCCGGACCTCCCTTTTAGTATCAAGTCAATTCAAAATAAGCTTTATTTAATGTTTACTGCATACCGACTCAGGCCAGCAGGGTAGTCAGCCACGTAAAATCATAAATTACAACACTGAGTCATCAGGACAACAACAGAAGCAGAATAAAATTCCCTCTTCTCCAAACACACAAACCCCACCTCTTTAGCAACCTTGTTTCTGCCCTTGGAATTCCCCCAAACCACACACACACACACACCCCCACACCCGAATCAGCAAGTCATGCTGAGGGTACAGAACCCACATCCATATTCCAGACTCTTTTGCCGTCTCAGCCCTCTCGTATATCTAAAGCCCACACAGACGGGTTACTCCCATGCCATCCACTGGTCCAGAGGAAGGAATGTTCGCCACACCTACACATGGCTCTGACAGCTCCTCTCTTACGTCTACATGCAGAAGGCTCAGTCCTTAAGTAATTATGAGTCTATCCGTGAAAAAAGTGACTCACCCAATCACCTTTTGACTATTAAGATCAAAAGGCAGAGACAGCAGCGCAGGTGACCTGACATAGCCAAAAATCCAAAAGCTTTTCTAGTTGGCAACATCAGGTGATTTTCTTCCAGCGAATATATCTTCCTGATGATGTTTTGATTGAAATGTCGTTAGAATAAGTATCTACAACCACTGATAGTCTGGAAAATGATCAAAGTGAGTTTCGGGTGGCACAGTGAAACCAGCCTGAGGTTAAAAGCATCTGCTGAAGGTAAACTACAGAATTGATCATGGAGACTTAATTCTGTGTTTTTCTGAGACTCTCTGACCAGATAACATAACCTACATGCTCCCAAGTGAGAGAAGGAAATTCTTGGGAGACAAAGCTTAATGGCCTCGGTACTGGCACCAAATGTCCTCTTGCTGAGCAAGTCAATTTTAAAGTCTTGTTCATGAGCGAAGCTGGATTGGACTACAGGGGCAAGAAGTGAAGAGTCAATGAAATGTATAGGTTATGTTTCCCATAGGCACTCCCCTGTAACAGGCGGTCCAATCAGCCAACGTGCAGTTATAGCGCGTCCTGAGATGGAAGAGAGGCGCTACACACACACAAAAATGGCACAGATTCCTGACCTCAAGGAGCATAAATTCTAGACAGATGTCAAAATCCAATGCCTTTATTGAAGATAGACTGCTGAGAGAGTACAGAAGAAAGAGAGATCAACTGAGCCAGAGGACTCTGGGAAAGAAGGCTCCACAGAGGCAGTGGCATTTGCATTCAACATTGAAGAATGGGAAAAAAATTCAATAGACAAAGAATTCAAGGAAAGTAATTCTAGTCATAGGGCACTGTGAGAGCAAAGAGCTGTGAAGTGTGTGCTCTACAGAGCAGAAGAGAAGTGGGCTCTGTGACTGGGTCCCTGTGTGCATGAGATGTCACTGGAGTTGAGGCAAGGATGCCAGGCCATGCAGGACTTTTAATGCCATGCTAAGAAGTTTAGTTGTTATCCTGAAGACAGTGAAGCTATGGCTTGTTTTTCAAGAAGAGAATGACGTGATTCAATCTGTGCTTTAGGAAAAAACGCGGTGACTGTATTACAGAAGGATGGGAATGGAGAGAAGCTAAAAGTGGGGAGACCATTTAGGAAGCTGGCCCCAGGCAAAATCCAACGACTTCAAGTGCACACCTCCTTTCAGCATCACTCTGCAGACCCGCCCCCTCCTCTGAAAGTACACGGAGGGCTTGGACTCCCTCCCTAACGTGATGGCACTCCTACAGTTGAAGTTAAACACCCTCACTCCCCACCCCATTCTTGTTGCCTTCCACAGTGCACACACTGCATTGCTGGCCCTCTTAATTTTTAGCTTCCATTTGGCAAACATACTGGAAGGATACTTCAAAAAATTGTTCCATTTGGTTCTTCGGAGTGGTGCGATTACCAGTGACACGCTTATTTTCTTCTCCATCATGTGTTTTCAAGGTTTGGGCATGACCAGGTGTTACTTTGGTCGTGTCATCATGATGTTTAACATTGCGTATGCTATTCTGGCCATAGCGTGAACACAGCATTGCTAGTATCACCTGTGTTTGGAACACCGGTATTATAATCTATGATTGTACTCTTCTTTTTCAAAGCCACTTAACACTTTTGGCTTATATAAATCTTATAGTTAACTAAAGCCTTCACGTCTTTTTCACGTGAAGTGTTACTAAATCATGACTCTCCCATCCTATCTTCATTTTGGTGAGTTGTTAAGAGGTAAATCCTTCCTACAGTAGTAAGGGGTGCTGGTGTATCTGTCTACTTAAATAACCAGCATGCCTTTTAAAGGGGGCTGTCATCACCTAACTCCAATGGTAAGACCTCCAGGGGCCATGCCAGCCTGGGGCTAACGCACATGCTTTGTGTGGAGGAGGGGCCCTTGGACCCTGGCTCCTTCTACTCCTATCCTTCCATCATGGATCGACAAAATATTTCTGGGAATATTACCTCCTGTAAAAATTAATATGTAAGCAAATTCAAAGTAGTGGTAACCTGTGGAGGGGAGGGAGGGGGATGGTAATGTTTATTTTGGGGGGTATTAAATACAAGGGGATTGTTTCATTTTATATCTTGTTGTATGTATGAAGTACTACATGATAAAAATTAAAAATATATGATTTTAAAAGTAGTTTATAGGATTGGATTAGAGTGGGAAGAAAATTCTCAGAATCCTTTGAGTTTTGAATAAAAAAAAAGAGGTAATGGAAAAAAATGAGGAGATAAGAGAAGGCATTAAATAAGTGAAAGGAAAGAAAGGAAACAAAAGATTTAAGATGGAAAAGGAAAATGAAAGTGAGAAAAAAGAGACAGGCCTAGAAGACAGGCAGAAATAGTGCGGGAGGAGGAGGATTTTGTTGGCTGGGGAGCACGCAGTGAGGCAGGAGGCTGGGCCAATGAAGATGCTGAGTACCCATAGTGCTATAGTGATGGGGGTGGGCAGGCTGGGAGCAATGGAAAGCTGCCTCGGACCCTCCAAAAGCTCTCAGAAAATCCATCCTACCCTTTCACCATCGGCCTCAGCCATCTAAGAGAGTCAGCCTCTCGATACTTCCAGACCACAGCCAGGAGGCACTGACACCAAGGTCCTGCTAATGTGTTCCGCCAGGCATCCCTCAGTTCTGGTGCCGATTCTCCACAAACATGAGGTGTCTCCCATGTGACTCAGCACACTGTCCTTCCTTCCCTTCTCCAGGGCCTGAGCAGCAGCCTGCTGAACTCTGATCGAGAGCCCCGCAAGCCTCAGGAGGTATGGCAACACCTTCCCAGTGGAACCTACCAGGTGGGTGTGCAGCGACTCTCCAGGGCTTTCCTGGTCACAGTGGGACTCCTAACTTCAGGGTCAAAGGTCCGTTGCCCTTCTCCCACATAGCATGGCAAAATGCTACTCAGGTTGAAGACTTACATGTTTTTAGAAAATGAAACCATAAAAATATACAGGACTCAGAAGAGTAAAGTAAAAAAAGTGAGCTGTGTTTAAAAAAAAAAGGAAAGAAAGAACAAAAGGATAAACAAGTACAGAAGACGAGTATGGTAGACAGCCTAAACCGCGTGGTGTACACCATGAAATGGTGCTACTTTTCCTTCAACCTCTGCCTTTAAATCTTCCTTTCTGGTCTTTCCTTGGGCTGAACACACAGCTCTTTAGTCACTCAGTTTTAAGAGCAGCCTCATTCTGGTCATTGAGATTCTGCTTCAGGTATTAAAACAGCAGGCCAGACTAAGTCAGAGGTTAATTTCACACCCATTCTGTGCACCTCAGGCTAGACTTGTGGCCAGAGGGGTCATCTGGGAAGGAGGAGTCAGGTGTTCCTTTTGTGGGTACTCCTCTTCTCCCTCTCTTTCTGCTGCTTCTAACCCTCCTGGGGTTGGGGGAAGGAGGCTAACAGAATAGGGCAAAAGTGCTTTTACATAAGTCCTGCAGCATCGACCCATCTTGGCAGCTGTGCCCTTGTGCCTAGAGGGCCCACATGCGTGGGTTCTTTTGGGGCCCTTCAGGGTCTCATCACTGCACTATTTTCTGACCCAGGAGATGCACCAAGGTGATCTCTGCGCACAGCCCCACCCCCAGGCTCCCAGCCAGCTACACCCATTGCAGCTTGGCCGAGGGGCATTGTGGTGGGCGCTCCTCACCAACCAGCCACCTTGGGTAGGACACCAGCAAGAGGGCAAGACTCAATTTCTACTAGTGACAACCTTAGAGCCCCTCATTTGGCTGTGAGGGGCCAGTCAGAGAACCACCCCAAACCACACACTCTCTCTCTAGATCTTTCTTATGCATGGATCCCTTTGGCAGCCTGGCAAAACTTGTAGACCCTTTCTCAGAATAACATTTTTAAATTTATAAAATAAAATACACAGTATTACAAAGGAAACTAATTATATTAAAATGCAGGTATCAAAAACATTTTTTAAATTTGTACTCTAATATGTATGCTGCTTTATTAACACGTTATGTAATAAGTACGAGCAGTAATTTCTAAGTGGCGATGAGTATAAATGATATTTTGAGAGATCTGCAACAACTGTATGTGACATGAAATACCTGTGATTTCGACTGGTGACAAAGTTACAGTTGTTGCTAATACTACTGTAGTTTGTTGCCTACATTCATAATGGAAGGAAATGCCAAATTTCAGCTAGAAGATAGTGAAAATAAGGATGGACTATTTTTCCTATGCATGTTCATGGACCCTCTGAATTCTTTTTTTTTTTTTTTAATTGAGTTAATGATAGGTTACAGTCTTGTGAAATTTCAGTTGTACATTATTGTCTGTCAGTCGTGTTGTAGGTGCACCCCTTCACCCTTTGTGCCCACACCACACCCCACCTTTCCCCTGGTAGCCACTAATCTGTTCTCTTTGATGGACCCTCTGAATTCTATCCACAAATCCCTGAGGACTCCAGATCAAGAACCCTCGCCCTAGCCTGAGGGCTCCCTCCTCCAGGGAGCCCTCCTCCTCAGCCTTTCTGTCTCTGCTTATATAGGTCAACGAGGGCGGAGGGAGGTGGCTGCAGGGCTGGTTTGGTGGCCTCTTGGTGAGGCTTGCCGCACCCTTAAGACTAGAGAAAATTAAAGCCAGTAGTCCTCAGCTTTGGGACACGCAACTCCGAGACGACAGAAAAAGTCCACCATGTGACCTGCTGCTGTGAATTCAGTTTACACTCTACATTCACGAAAATATTTTGGAACTGATCCCCAGTTAACAGTGATCACCTCTGGGGAGTGCAGCCGGAGGTTGGGAGGAGGGCAGAGGATTTACTTTTCATGTTAAACTCTTTTGTACTGTCAGAAAAAAAATTAATAAAAAAAAATTTTGTTTATATGATGAAAAACAAGCTTTAAAGAGAACTTTTAAAGTTTTTGTAAGGAAACTATATGTAATTTTAACTGATTAAAGCCAGTATAAAAGTAATAGAATAAACAATGGGGAAGATTGATAGATTTGATGACACAAAAAGATCTGTCAAAACATTATGATATCACAGACAAAACTAAAGAGAAAAATAACAAACTTGAAGAAATATTTGCAACAAAAATTACAGAAAAGGAGCTAATTGTCCTCTATTATGAAGCAATCTTATAAATCAATGACAAAAACAGTGACACTATAAATAGCTGTTTTGGACTCTTAGTACCTTCCCTTCTTTTTTCTGCCCTGACTCCACCACATCTACCTCCAGAAAACAATCGAGCAGCAAAAGACAGGGAGAGAACCCTAAAAATATAGATTAAATCCCAGGAATCAGTGATGGCTGAGGCCACTTCCACCTCTCTCTTATTTCCAGTTCAGTCCGAGGCTTGGTCACTGACCACTCGTGCTCCAAGCCAAATAAGGCTTGGAGGATCCTGGAACAAAGTGGATCTGAACTTCCACACTGGAAAGAAATGAGTTAACCTCAGAATCTCCATTCTAGGATATATCTAGAGATAAGTAACACCCTCTCAGTAAGGATACGAGGAAATTTCTTAAAAAATAAAATATGCTCATTTGCACCTGGCCTTCTGGGGCAGCACCACACCACATGGGAAACAGCATGGGCTTCTTCAAGGCCTGGCTCTGCTGCCCTTTACTATCTATGAAACTTGGGCAATCATTTCTTTAAAACTTAGTTTTCCCATCTGTGAAATGGGAATAATGCCTACTTCTTAGGGTTGCTGTGAGGTTGAGAGATAATAAAAGAGATCCTTACCTCACACCATACACACAAAAAGACTCAGAAGATTCAGAGAAATAAATGTTTAAATAAAATATTTACACTATTAGAAATATAGGATAATATGTTTATGACCTTGGAATAGGAAAGGCTTTCTTAAATAAGGCCCCAAAAGGACAAATGATAAAAAGAAATATATATAAAGTGGACTACATCAAAGTTGAAAACTTCAATGCAATAACAGACATCTTAGGAAAAGTGAAGACAAACAAAAACCTGGAAGAAGATATTTGTAATGTATAAAATAAACAGAACATCAGTATATGGGACATACTAAAATTCTTTTAAACAAACTTTTTAAAGAAAAGCCTATATAAAAATGGACAAAGGATATGAACAATCATTCACAGAAGAAACATTATAGCCAACAAATACAGGAAAAAACATGCAACTTCAACAAAAACATGGAAATGCAAACCCAGAGTGAGATATTCCCTCCCAGAAGATTAGAAAAACTTTAAAATTCTGATAAATCCAAGTGTTGGAGAAGATTGTGGGGAATTGGGGATTCTTACGTACTGTTAGTGAGAATGCAAATTTATCCAATCACCTAGGAGAACAAATTGGCGTTTTTCAGTAAAGTTAGAAATAGGCACAGCCTCTGATTGAGTACTTCTACTTCTGAGGTATCCCTTGTACGTGTGTGCAAAGAGACATATAAAGATGTTTACTGTAGTGTTGCTTTTTAATAGAGATTAACCAGAACCAACTCAGATGGCCATCTGTAGAAGGATGGATAAATAAATTGCAGCAATTCATACAATGGAATACTACACACAAATTAACCAGATTTATACGTGGCAATGTGGAGGAACCTCAGACAATATCCTTAAATACTCAAATCAACACTAAATACTGTTCACAGATGCACATCTATGTAGCAAAGTTATAAAAAGAAGGCCTGGAAACATACCAAATTTCTGTTGAAGGAAATATGGGAAAATTGTTATTGTACTTTACTTTTAAAAACTTTCCCCCCAAAAAAGTAGTGAATGTGAAATACTAAGGAGAGTGTGTGACCTTCATTAGGTACTTGTTAAATTAAAGCTAATCTTGAGATTTTCTGTCAAGTATAGGTAAGTAAAGTGTAATTTGGTCCCGTGTCCCTCCCACAGCAAGCTGGTGGCTTCTCCCTGTCCAGCACCCCATCTAAAGGCAGGCTCCGTGTATTGTAGAACAACATGAAATTAGCAAGGAGCCTCAGGTCAAGCCAATAGTTCTTAACTGAGGGTTATTTTGATCCCCTGGGCATGTCTGGACATTTTGATTGTCACAACTGGGATGGTGGGTGTTGCTACTAGAATGTGGAGTGTTGAAGCCAGGAATGCTGCTGTACATCCTACGTTGCACGGGACAGCCCCCCACAGCAAGGAATTATCTAGTACAAAATATCAACGGTGCAGAAGTTGAGAAATCCTATGTAAGCCCATAGAAAGTAAAATAAATATCCATTGAACTGAATTTAATATACTAAATTTGACTACTTTTCTGATGAATCTGTTTTCTAAATTATCAAGACACATGAAAACACCCCTTCTTTCTAACACTGGACACTGCGGCTAGATCAGAGGACACGGGTGACAGAGCTGTTCCCACCCAAACCGTAACCCCTAGTTCTTTTCTCTGTATCCACAGAGAAAGCAGGATGCCATTCGCCGGAAGAGATGCACACTCTACAATCATTTCAATTCGGCCAAACGTTATGGAATTTTTTCCAATCCTGAAAATTTATGAGGCTTGCATCGTAATTCAATCTAAAGCTGGCTGTTTCCAAACTAAAGGAAGCAACATAGGTATTTCTTTTCAGCCTCCCAGGAAATAGCTCAGCTGATCAGTGAACGGGACCTCAAATCCACATCACTAGGTCAACTGCTCCATATTCGTAGACTTCAATTGGCCAAACGACGCATAGAGAGTGTGTCAACCATGATAGATTCAGTTTCATATCACAATACTCCAAAATATAGTGGCTTAAGTAAGATAGAACTTTCTTTCTCAGTTAAAAGAAATCTGGAGGAAGGCAATCCAGGGCTAATTTGGTGGCTCCAGGACATCATCATGCTTCTTTGAGCTCTCTGTGGCTCTCATTCTCCCAGTCCAAGATGGTGGCTGAAGTTCCAACCAGAACATCAGCACTCAATTCAGCAGGATGGGAGAGGAGGGAGGGCAGGCCCTTCCTTTTTAAGAAGACCTCCAGGAAGTTCCTTGCAACATGACTGCTTTTTATCTCATTGGCCGGAACTTAATTACCTGGCCACACCTAAATGGTAAGGGAGGCAGAGAAATGTAGATTTCTATCCGGGCGGCAAGGTGCCTTCTTAAAAATCAGGATTCTTTTATTAAAGGAGAAGAGAAGAGTGGATTTGGAAAGGCAGCCAGAAGTTTCTGCTCTACTCTGCCCCTTTGGCTCTCCAAATATCCATGCATATTATTTTCTCCTACATAGACCCATGCATTTCCCTTTGCAAAGGAGACAACCCCAAAGTCTCATCCAGTTACTGCACCTCGCTCAAAGTCCAGGATTTCTAGGTGATGGGCAGTCATCTCGATCACTTTCAGATGTGGCTCCTCAAGTTCTGGTAATTTATAAACCAAATAATAAATTATCTGCATTTACATGCAACATAATTGCTGAAGTAGGAGCATAATAACCATGATAAAAAACTCCCATCAGAAAAGGGAGGAAAAGGAAATAGTGCAGGTCTGGGTCTATAGCAATTATCAAATCCTACGGGCTAGAAACGGCGAAGGCTCCCTTTTCTGGCGGTGGAGTACATTCCTTGATTGGACCCTCTGGCAGCTGCTGCCTTGGAGGAACTCCCTCATCCGCTGTCCCCCATAACCTCTGACTTTGCCCTCTCGGAGGTTCTTCCGTGTCCATTTTCCTCCGTGGCTAAATCTGAGCCAGAGGCGTTGGAAGGTACGATCTTCTTTGGAGCTGAATGGTTCCCACAGCCAACTTCTTGCTTGTGCAGGTGCAGAGACCCAGGGATTCTTTTGAGAGTTGAATAATTGGAAGTTTTTACAGGCCAAGCTGGAAGTTCCTGTCCAAATGTAGTAAGTTTCCAACCTATTTGCTTCCAGTCAGTTCCAAGTGTAAGTTACCACAGCCTAAAACTGGGTCTGGAAACACTCTTTAAGGCTGAAGACTCTGATCTTTTTTTTTTTTTTTTTTGAGGAAGATTAGTCCTGATCTAACATCCACCACCAATCCTCCTCTTTTTCCTGAGGAAGATTGGCCCTGAGCTAACATCCATGCCCATCTTCCTCTATTTTATATGTGGGACACCTGCCATGCACTGCTTGATAAGCTGTGAGTAGGTCCACGTCTGGGATCCAAACTGGCAAACTCCAGGCTGCCGAAGCGGAGTGTGCAAATTGCCACACTACTAGGCTGGCCCCCCCATCTTTTATTATAGCTCTTTATGCTCTGCCCATCCTTCCCTCTCAATTTAAAGCTGGCTATCCTTGAGATCGTTTGAAACAAAGAAAGAAAAAGTTGGGTGGGATGGCAATACCCTTTATCTGATCTTCATGGCAGGGCTTGTTTCTAATATCTGGCTGTGAATACCTAGGGAAGATGCTTGCAAAGGGCTTGGGGCCGCATTCTCATCTCCTGCCAAGGCTGGATGGGCTTGCTGTCACTTCTTACTACTGCTTAGTCTGAGGAAAGAAGTAGTTGGATTTTTCACCCCCTCCAGGACTTCCAGTTACAGGACTCCTAGTCAATTCAGATCACAGGCAGAGACAATCTCTTAGCAAGGCTGGGGTCCTTTCCACCACTGTTGGCAGGCAGGGTAGCTCCAGCCCAGCTTCATTTTTTCGGTTATGAGTACTTGGCTACAAGCCACAAAAGCAACCAACACAAACCAAAAGTTTACGTTTCCCACCTTTTTCCCTATCTACATCCTCAGTTTGCATGTTTTCTTTACACTATTCAGCACGTGACAATTGGATCAAATGTTTTGCTACAGTACAACACAGGTCGCTAAATTTCCAACCAATGATATCTATTTCATCACTGCTCAATATCTGACTTTTCCTGCTAAGCCAATGACACTACTGGATTTTGTCATTTATATCATCCAACTCCCAGGTGTCAAAGTTCATATTGATTAGGATGAGGTTTAGCTGCATAAAATACAAAAATGCAAAATAATAGTGTTTTAAACACAGAACAAGGTGCTACACACAAACATGTGACTAGTCAGATGTAGAATATGACAAGAAACACATATTTATGCATTGATTCTAACAGTTCCTTGTAATAACATAAACCTGAGAGTTTATGACTTAGATAAAACACCCATGCGCACACGTGATAACAGCTCCTCTTCCTATGTAGCTGGTAAGCCTTTGCTCAAGTAGGAACAGGATTTGAGATGATGTTTCCCATAAGGAGAAGATTTCATGATTATGTCAACTAATTCCTGACTCAGAAAAAAGCAGAGGTTGACAACAGAGGGGTGGGGGCTTAATTACTGCTGAGCAGAACAAAGGTTGGGTGAGAGCTGGGAAGGAGGACATGGAGGGGAAAAGAGAAAGGTGGCTGGAGCCCATCAGTCCAGAATCTGACTATAAATCGCTAAATTGGGAGAAAAAGAGAAAGAGAGATGTTGAAATCAAAGAGTCATCCAGAGTCCTGAAATGATGATGATTTTAACAACCGACATTTTCTGACACTAGGTGCTAAATGGCAAAGTACTAAACTCTCTGTATACCTTAGTTGATCCTCAAAAAGCTTATGAGGCAAATACCACTATGATCTCCATTTTACAGATGAGGAAACTAAGACTTAAAGTGGTTAAATAATTTACCCAAGATCATAGCAAATGGCAGAGCCAAGACTTGAATTGAGGTCTCACAGAGACCAAAGCTAATCTCTTGTCCACTATGGTATATTGTTCATAATGATAAATTTTTGCTTTTTGGTTTTTCCTCAAAGGAGTGACCCAACCACATTAACTATTCAGTACTAGACAATCATTCATTACCAGCATAATCAATCAGGTTTCATCAGGAGGGAAGTCACTCCAGCCATAGACTATTAATTGATATTTTTAAGCCACATATTATGGTGTTAATGAGCAGAAAGGGGGGAGGAGGAAGAGGTTAGCATTTAGAAAAATAAGTATATAAACCAAGTATGATTTGAAGACCTTTCAACTTACTCTCAGAAACCCCTTTCCTCCCCTCCCTCCTTCTTTCCTCAAATACTGAGTATCCACTCTGTGCCAGTTACTGCACGTATGATTGGATTACAAAGCCCAGCTCTGTACTCATAGAACAGGACGTTAAGTGCTGGTAGGGGTAAGGTTGGGTGCTGTGTAAGCACATTTCCCCAGTCTTGTGGAGAAATGGGGGGAGAAAAGGCTTTCTGTAGGAGATGAGGCCCAAGCAGAGAACTAGAAGGGTACATAGAAGTCGGCCAAGTGGAGGCAGACAGGAAGGCAGTCCCAGTAGAGGAGACAACAGGTGCAAAAGCCCAGAGCAAGAGAAAGCATACATTTAGAGAATCGCTGGATATAATAGAATTGGGGGGCAATGGGTAGGCATGTGACAACAGTCAGCCTGGAGGCTGGGTTCAAATCCTGAAGCCCCTGATATGCCGTACTAACCAATTTGGATTTTATCCTGAGGCTAATGGAATGTTGAACACAAGAGGGACACATCAGATTTGTGCTTTAAAGAGTTCACCCTAGTTTCAGGGTGGAGGATGGCTTGAAAGATGATGTTCGGTGGAGGAGTCTATCACGTTAATGCAGTCTTGAGTTGGTGACGGCCAGGACTAAGGTGCAACAACACAAACGGACAGAAGTGGACGGACCAGAACACTACTGAGGAGGTGGAGACAACAGCTTGACACCTGCTTAAGGATGGTGGATAAGGGAGAAGGCGGAGTCAAGCTCAACATCCTTGTATATTTTAAGTTTCTGGTTTGGAAAATTAAGTGAGTGAGTGGGACCAGAAATAGGGAGAAGAGGAGCAGGTTTGGGGACAAGTTGATATCAAATAGAGGTCACAGGAGTCTAGAGTTCACTGGAGCGATCTGGCCTGGAATAGTACAGCTGTTGGAATACAGAGTAATTGGAGCCAGGAAAGGATGCGATTAACCAGGGAGAGAAAGTTGATCTTCTTCCCTACACAAGTGTTCCAGGCTTTCCTCATCCTTGCGCTGTGCACACATGGGCCAGGTCTTCCCATTGTTGTGGCCCCCCAGCCCAGTCTACTCTTTGGGGTCTTCCCCCATTCTAGGATATTTGCCCTAATCCCTATCCAAAATTAGATCTTTTGTCTTAGGATCTCTCTCCTAGCTACTCTGATAAATTATTTGATGCTAAAGATGTGTAGGCATTAATGGATTATTACCTAAAACATTTCTGAATTTTAATTGAAAAGAATCAATAGGATTCAAATCCATAGAAATCTCAGAAGTTCATTCTTTCTTTTTTTCTTTATTTTTGGATAGGTGGTCATTACTGGGGTGAACTTTTCCTTAAGACCCCACCCTTGCCACTATAACTTCCATTTCCTCAATCACGGAGTTCCCAAAAATTGAGTACTTGGTTTTTTGCTTTGAAAACACAGGTATAGATTGCCCTTTTGAATCCTGATCATTTTTGTCCTAGACAGCCTGCACAAGTGCTTAGTGCGTTTGTCTGAAAAATGGACAACTGAGGTTGTGGCTCCTTTAGTGCCTGACACAGACAAAACAGAATTGGAGCATGAGTCTACTTCCCACCAATGCAAGGCCTCTAAGTTAGCGACACCTAGCAGCAGGTGACAGAAAAGAAACCACCATGTTTTGGAAGTCAAATGCAATACCCCCGAGAAGCTTTCCCACAGGAATCATTAGGGGCTCCTGCCCCAGGTTCCCATAGCAACATGGCACTTGTCACACTGTGTCATAATTCTTTCGTTTATGAGTCTGCCTTTCCTCCTATATTTTAAATTCCAAAAGAGAAATCTATCTTATCCATTTTTGTGTTCACTGTCCCTTTTCCTTGAAACAATGCTACGTATAGCAGGTATTTAATAAACATCAGTTGAGCATATGAATGAACGAACCTGCAGTGATACATGCCATTCACTGAGCATGTCAGATAACTTCTTGATACACCAAGTCACATGGGCAAGTTTTCCAGGAGATAAAGGATTCCTACTGCTCCCTCTTCCACCGGGGAAAATGCATAAAGAATATGTATTAATAACAGGTTACGTGGAAAACGTCTCATTGGCTTCTGTTGGAGTGTGAGAAAGAAAAAATTCTGAGTAAACAAAAGTAGAAATTGATAGCAAGAATTGAGACAGGAGCAAAACTGAGGTATGATGGCACTGGGAGATGTGTGGAAGGAAGAAAGCCAAGAGCATGAACAGACACAGGAAGGGGAACCAGGAAAGGAAGAAGTATGTAGTCGGATGGAGAGAGTGATGGCAAAAACATGAAAATCCATTTTAATGAAAGGAAGAACAAAGAAGAGAAATCTTGGTAAACTGTCAAACTGATGATGGAGTTGAGAAAGATAAAAAGGGGAAACATGCAAAAAGCCAAGAAGTCTCTTGGCTTATATAATTAACAATCCCTAAAGGCTTCGCAATCTTATTCCCTCTGCTATTCAGAAGTTTCCTAAAATTCTTCTCTTCCTAGAAGTCTAACAGGAGGGTGGAAAACATCTTCACTCCTATAATAGAGTTGTAAGACCAGAAGGAATCTTAGCAACCAGCGTTTTGCTTCATTTTGCAGACAAGGAGATTGAGGCCCAGAGGGTGGGGCTCACCTCCCTGGGCACACTGGCGGATCCCTCTGGAGCCTGAGCCAAAATCACAGTCTCTGCATTTCCAGATCTCTGCTCATTCCAATAGATACTCATTTCCTGCTCCCATTTCTCCAAACAGATGACATCTCTGCCATCTGAATAAATTGAAAAAGAAAAGTTTATTTTTTTTTAATGAGTTGATAAACATTTCTATGTGAAGGAATACGCGAGACGGGTAGGAGGCAGAGGCTGTGCTGTGACTGCTGTTGTACGCCAGGACCTAGCCCAGAGCCTGGCACAGAGTGGTTTTCAGTGAAGTTTTGTTAGATGAGTGGACGGACGAATGGATGGATGTGCTCCACCAGGGTTCCCACTGCTACCCAGATATTGAACAGACTTATGTTTTCTGACTTTAAGAGCTATCTGAATCCAACTTGCAATTGCATATGGACAATGACCCCTAGATGTTTTAAAGAACATTTAGTAAATTTCGATTTTGAATGAATGAAATTACTGATGCTCTCAAATAAATCGTAATCTCATTGGAAACCTAAAACATGGACATAAATAGAAATAATTAGCAACACAGGACAACAATGTGTTAAAAGCCAAATGACTATACAAGCAGTATGGGCTACAAGGAGAGTGATTCTATGATTTATTTTCTAAACTGGGACCCTTTTGAGAGTGAAAGGGGCCTTCTTACTGACTACACCAAGACAATAGGAACCAGCTGGACCATCTGGTCAAGGCAGGTATAAGGGAGTTCATGTGAGACAGCAAATTTTCCATGGGTGAGGGAAGCCTCTGGGCTTTTGCATATGCTGTTCCCACAATATGGAACATTTGTCGTCTCATTCCTAATTAGGCAGCTACTACTTAGTCTTCTTAAAATGAATAAAGTATGATGTATTAAATGGGTATGAAAAGCGTGTGTAAATGACAAGGGCTAGAGAAAGAATTAAAGGGAGATTCTGCACCTGACGTGAGTTCGTAGAGATGAGTTTGCTGTCTCACACAAAAAAATAGATGTGTTTTTCTAGAGTTTTAAATTACAGATATTTGGCTTTCAGCAAAATGCTCTTTTTAATGGTCTGACAAGGGTAGCCCAGAAATTTTTTGTAAATGATAGAAATGTTGCTAATAAGGGTAGGTTTATTCTCTTCCTTGATAAAGTATCCTCCATGGCCAGCAGCATCAGCTCCCCCGGGGAGTGTGTGAGAACTGCAGGCTCTCCGACTCCACCCCAGACGACAGAGTCAGAATCTGCCTATTAATGAGGCACTCAGTGATCTGAGGCTCATTACAGTTGGAGAAGCATTGGTCTACACCACCTTAATGCTTCCAAGAGAGTAACGTTTATTTAAGTACTTAAATATACTTATTCTACTTCACTCCCGCTTCCCTTTAAAATGTATTCAAAGTGTGCTTCCTTTTGCTTTTAAGACATTTCAGTGTCTAGAACCTTAACAGTGACGATGAGGAGGACTGTTGTTTGCAAAGAGATCAGTACAAGCAGGGCTGAAACACCCTATATACCCACAAATGCACTCTCCATTCAGGGGAAGGGTGGAAAACAAATGCAAACTCACAGGAAAAATTGCTCTATTCTGCTATAGACCAGCTTTTAACTCCATCCAACCAATTTTGGTTTTAAAACTTCTCCCAGTGGGACAGAAAAAAAAAAATGACAGAAGAAACCATACTTGGAAATGCAAACTACCTCAGGAGGCCTTCACTTTTGTTCACTGTAAATGCTTAAGAAAAGGCTGTATCTTTTACAAGTTGAAGGAATGTTAACACGCTGTGGGGTGCCTTGCTCATCTTTCCCGAGACTGTTTTGCTGGGTCCTGGCCGGCATGAATTTGGTAATACTGGGCAAGGCCACAGCTGCGTGCCAGCCGGCGTGGCATCTCTATTTTTGCAGCCATTAAGTAGCTACTCCAATCTCTAGCATGTGTCACTGCACATGTGACCCAATGAATCCCCTGCACCAGAATGAAGCAGCAATAATGTGTGGGGCAATTAGCACGGGGACATCGGGTCTTCCTAGCAGCCTCTCGCCCTTGTTAACATTCGCAACGTATTCTGGGCGGGGTGCTCCTGAGAATTCCGCTGACGCCGGTTACCGTCCCTGAGGCTGGGGATCGCGGGGAAAGAGATCGGCTCCCTTCCTTCCCTTGATGAATGTTGTGAGGGGCAGTGAGGGGGCTGCAGTGGCTCCAAACAAAGGTCTTTATGGCTCTTTAAAGCTGTAAGGCATTCAGTCATAGTCTCTTTTTCCTGCTGGCATGACAACTTTAAAAATTTACATTTCTGAGCTTGTAGTTTAACAGGCTATCATCCTAACTTCAGGGAAGAAGAATCCGAACGGGGAAGATTTAAGCGCACAGTGTGGGCTGAAATCAGGATAATATTGACAGGCACCCTCCTAGTGCTCTCCTAACAAACCATTACCTGCCTCCCAGGATTTTATATTTCAAAAAGCATAGTGAATGCTAATACCATCGAGGCTGGGATCCTGAAAGACCAGGTAGACAAGAAATTTCATAGTGAAAATCGTGGAACCTTAGCCCTCGAAAGACCTCTGGAGCTTGCCTCTTCCTTTTGGGAGCATCATCTGTAAAATGAGGATACCTGCCCTGCCTCCTCACATTGCAGTAAAGACAAATCCGACAAAATGGGAGACTGCGTTTGAAACTCTACAAACCAAAATAAGACATAGTATTTAATGATCTTCATTATCATTTTAAATCGAGAAAACAGGCTCAAAGGAATCAAATGGTGACTAGTCATGAGCTCCCTGAGAGGTGCTGGGTCAGGCCGTTCTCACCACAGAGCCTGTCCTTCCTCTCGGTCTGCCAGCAGTCAAGGGCATGTGCCTGCCCACGAGCACACAGAAGGCCACACTCCAGCTCTCACTAGAGAACACGACCTTGAACTCCCTGCTGTCCAGTCATTTAGCAAGTACTGATTTTTGAGAAACAATGTTTGTGGGACTTCCCTGAAAGGTATGCATTTACCCATTCTGTTGGATATCCTAAAATTCACCTTTGATCAAACCTGGTCATCAGAGCACTGTGTGTTTAGATCACAGGTGTTTGCCTCCTTGTAGAATGGACTTCATTGAATTGTGCTTACACGGGGGATGCTCTCACCCACCTAAGAAATGTGTCATGATATTTAACCTGGGGATTTTCCTACAGCCCAATCTGCTCCAACGCCAGAAACTTCTTTGTAAGGACCCACAGGAGAAATTCCCCTGGGGTTGCAGCTTCAGGAGAACGGTGGCTTTTACTAAACAGTGTTTTATCTTATGAACAAAGGCATCAACCTCATACCTGGGACTGCTTTTACTTTGCTCCGGCCACTAGCACACTAAGAGCCAAATTTGTTTAGCAAATGGAATATATTACTCTGTAATAATCTTCTCCTTGCTTTAATTATCTTACCCATTTTTCCTTTGACAACTTCTTTTATCTCTTGGTTTGGCCAATATTTTGTTAACCCACTTGTTTTTATAAATCAATTGTAGCAAGTCTGTAAATTTCCGTTGCATCGCCTCGGCATCATTTGCCAGTGGAGCGTCGACTCCAAGTCTTCACGCCGAGTCCTTGCTGCAGCTGGGCCTTGGGGATGATGCTCAGCTATGATTTGTCAGAGGCATTTGTGAGTCATGAATGTAAACCAGTCACATTTCCAAGTCCATGAAGTTGACAGATTTTCATTTCAGAAGATGCATTTAGCTCTGGAAGATCTCTTAAACTTACAGCCAGATATCGAAGGCTAGATAAAGCACTCGATCTTTGACATATAGCTCTTGGATTGATCAACATGTGAAAGGGTGAAATCTCAATCAGTTGAATTGTATCATTTGGATTTTGTGACAATTTGGACAAAGAATGGTTGAAGTTTACTCTTTGTCCTCTGGGTATATTAAACAAATGAAGAGTTTAATTTGTAAGAAAGAATATTTGAATATTAAAGAGTTATTTCCCAACAACTTTCATTCTTATGTGCATATTAAATGCCATTAGATTATCTTCACAATGCAGCACTGGTCTGGCTAGTACTTTAATATGCTGATTACAAACCCTTCCTATTTGTTAAATTAATATTTGATTACTGTAAATTAGAAAGTCTATCCTTGAGGGTGATAAATATGTACTCTTGAAAAATATCCTATTAGCTAAATCATTTCTATTACGTATGGTCTTGACAATTATGCCAATTCTTGAAATTGCTCTAAAATTTAAGTAATACATGGTATGTGCCTTTTCTGTAACATTCGAAAATGTACACTCCTCCTTTGTTGCAATCACCCCTCTCTTGAATTCTGTAATATTGCATCCTCTCTTTTCTCCTACTCCCTCTTTGATTAAGCCTTTGTCTTAAACATTTTCTCTTCCCCTTCACCCTCTAACTGTAGGCATTTCCCAAGTTCAGCACTCAGCCTTCACACTTGCTAGGATAACCAATCCTTCTTAAAGCATCAGCTGTCACTCTTGACAGATAACTCTCTAGTCTGAATATTCACTTGAGTTCCAACTCTTGGCTCAGCTTATCTACTGGATACTTCCACTGACACCCCAAATTGTACCAGCCATTAATAATTACTGTCAACTTTATTTGTTAATGCTATCATAAGACTTAGCAATAACAAAAGAAATCTTTTTATTGATTATATATACTATGTGCTACAACGGGTGCTTTAAAAACAAATCTCATTTAATCCTCTGAACCATCCTATAGGTGGGTTTTACCACCTTCACTTTACCTATTAGGAAACTGGGGATCAGAGAGTTACAGAAATTTGCCCTGGTCTTCAGGAAGTGCATTGCAAAAATAAAATTTGAACTCAGGTCTGTCATGTTAAGCTGCTTCCTAAAACTTATATCTAAAATTAAATTATCTTTATTTTCTCCAAGACAAACTTTTTCTTTTATATACATGTATACACACATATATTTTCTGCTGAGGAAGATTAGCCCTGAGCTAACATCTGTGCCAATCCTCCTCTATTTCGTCTGTGGGATGCTGCCACAGCATGGCTGACAAGTGGTGTAGGTCCACGCTGGGGATCTGAACCTGCAAACCCAGGCTGCTGAAGCAGAGCATGCCATGGGGCCAACCCCCAAAAAACAAACTTTTTCTATGTCCCTATTTTAGCGTATGGTACCATAATTCTCCTACTAAATATAGATGCTTAAAACTTTGGATACTTATTTGGTTCTGCCTTGTCCTTGTTACCCTTTGTACCGAATCCATCACCAAGTCCTGTAATGTTGCTTCTTCCCAATTTTCCTTTCTTCCTTTCTTTCTTCCTCTAGTCCACACACTTACTCATTAATGTCTCCAATAAACTGCTGTCCACCCCTACCGCCTCTAGCTCCTGTGCACACTGTCCTTTCCTGAATCACTACTGATGAACCTTCCAGAGGGCAGCTGTTGCCCTGTTGTTTAGCTGATCAGAAGCCTTCCGTGGACCAGAGTCTCTTAAGGTCCTTAGCTTGACAGTCTGGGCTTTCCACAGTTTGACCCCAACCTATTTTTCCAACTTTATCAACCACTGCAACCCAGAATATATACTTCATTCCAGTCTTCTGCTCTCTTCACCCTCCCTGGAATAGGCATTTTATTTTCCTTCTAAACTTTTGCTCACACAGTCTTTCCTCTCCTGAAATAAATATTCTTCTCCCACCTCTTTCCCTTGAAATGCCCAACTCAAGCCTCTGAGCTGTTTTTCACTTTCTTCTAAAGTTTGCCTACTATATTTATTATTTGCATTACTCATTCAGTACAATTGCATGTTGCCTTGTGTTGTAAGGAAAATTCTCATGTGTGTGGTGGAGGGGGAATATAAGTGTGTGTCTACCTTGCCTTCTTGGTCAGATTTTAAATTCCTAAAGGGCAAGGATGGATTTCAAACATCTTCTATATCCCTCAGAGGTTTGGAATGAGTTGTCATATAAATCATCTACAAACAATATAATATGGAAAGAAAGAAAGTCACTTTGATAGAAGAAATGAAAAGAACATAGGTTTGGAATTAAGAATACTGTGTGAATTCAGTCTCTTTCAATTTCTTTAATAACAGTGAGTTACTTTTGTCTACCTCTTAGCTTATTTTCGGTGAAGTATAGTGCATGTAGGCCAATATGTAGCATCAATGTGTACCGAAAAATGAAGTTATTCTGGTTATTTGATAACTGAAGAGAGTCACTGTCTTTTTAAACTCTTTGTGACCATAAACAATTGGTTTGGGCCACCATCGTATTCATAACTGATTGACATGAATAAATATAGAAGATAAGCTCAGACTATTTTTTAAAAGGTTTTTGCATATTTCTATATTTAGAACACACTGCTTTAGAGTTGAAATGGTCCTTATCTAAACCGATGATTCCCAAACACAAGTTTGCAAGAAAATGAGAAATATACGTATATGTATTTTTTGCTGGAGGAAGATTAGCCCTGAGCTAACATCTATGCCAATCTTCCTCTATTTTATTTGTGGGTCACCACCACAGCATGGTTGAGGAGTGGTATAGGTCCACACTTAGGATCTGAATCTGTGAACCTGGACCACCAAAGCAGAGCAAGCCAACTGCACCACTAGGCCATGGGGCTGGCCCCAAGAAAAACATTTTTATAATGATTTTTTTTTTGTAAAACTAAGTAATATAATTTATAGAGTTACCCTATATTTTCTGATTAGGACTCTCCTTTTGTGCATGTGTGTTAAAATTCGTTTTATGAAACAATGATGATAATATATGGAAAGGGTAGCCATTGTGAGTTTCATTGTGGCTATAATGACTTTCCTTAATAAAATAGAAAGTTGGCAAACTGATGTTGATTTCCACAGTATTTTTGAAAATGTTACAGGTTCATGTTAGCCCAAATGCTTGGAAACCCTAATCTAATCCAAGCTCTTTGTTTCAGAACTGAAAATTTTTTTTTTTTTTGAGGAAGATTAGCCCTGAGCTAACATCTGCTGCCAATCCTCCTCTTTTTGCTGAGGAAGACTGGTCCTGAGCTAACATCCATGTCCATCTTCCTCCACTTTATATGTGGGACCCTGCCACAGCATGGCTTGCCAAGTGGTGCCATGTCCGCACCCGGGATCCAAACCAGCGAACCCCGGGCCGCTGAAGCGGAACGTGCGAACTTAACCACTGTGCCACCAGGCCAGCCCCTGAAAATTATTTGACTTATAGAAATTAAACTACTTGTCCAAGGTCACATAACTACTGCAGGCTCATTGTGAGAATTCAAGTCTCTTGACTCTCAGAATATGCCTCATTCTTGAAGAGAAAAATTATTTTTTCTACTAATGGAAAGAAAAATCTAATTTCCACATGACTTTTGAAGAAAAGGTATTGTATAAATTTTATTCATTTATAATAAGCTTATTAAAATCCTCCAAAGGATGACTTTATCACTAAGTGGAAAAAACTTGATTATAAACTTTAAGCCTTTAAAGGATTTTATAAATAGGTTTTCTAAATTCCTTAAATTTCATATTTTTCATTTATTTTCAAATAAAATTTATTTTCATTAAAAATAACTTTGCTTCCATAAAAACTCTGGAAAACACAGAAATTACAAAATTCCTGTAATTCCAGAGAGAATCATGTTGATCTTTTAGCATAGTTCTTGCCAGATATTTTTCTATGTACATCTTTGCATAGTTGACATTATACTGCATATGCCTTTATATTTCCTGGTTCTTCATTTTATTTATTTATCTTAATTTTTAAAAAGTAAATAATACATTTACATAATTTACAGCTCAGAAGGTACAAATGGCTACAGAGTGAAGAGTTGCCCCCACCTCTGTCCCTCAGTCACCCAGTTCTCCTCCATAACAAAAACTAATATTTCCAGTTTTAAACATTTTGACATGCTATCCTTCCAGAGATATTTTATGCATTGTGTTGAGGTTCTCTTGCTTAATATTAAGACATATGCATTTCCCCATCTTTTCAAAGATCTTATTTTTAAGGGCTATATAATATTTTATTATATAGATATACCATGATTTATTTAGTCATGCTTACATACTAGACATTAAAATTGTTTTCAACTTTTTTTTAGTAGCTTTGCAACTCCTAGCATTTAAACTGAAAGAATCCATTGATCTTTTTATTTTAGAAATTATCAGGCTAGTTTTATTTTAACTCTATTCCTGAAAGCAAGTGTATGTTTCTTCTGCTGAAATTAGTGAGTCAACCTTGGGTTGAAACAATCTTTTAACCACAAGAACTGACCTCACTAGGGTACAGTCATATCCGCTCATGGTCAAGAAAGAACCGTGCTTCACAAAAATTTACTGTGAGAGTGCACCAGTAGAACAAACTTTTCACTATGAGAGGAATAAGGTCTGAGGATCTAACGTAAAACATGGTGACTATAGTTGGTACTACTGTACTGTATAATTGAAATTTGCCAAGAGAGTAGAACTTAAATGTTCTCACTGAAAAAAAAAAAAGAGGGAGAGATAAATATGTGAAGTGATGAATGTGTTAGTTAACTAAATGGGGGGAATCCTTTCACAATGTATATGTATATCAAATCACCACAATGCACACTTTAAATATCTCACAGTTTTATTCGTCAATTGTACTTCAATAAAGCTGAAATTTTTAAAAAGTGAGAATTCACCAATAGAGTTGATGGCATTTTCATCTCACCATCATCACTAAACCCTGTGCACTGGGAGCTCATGGGTTCACAGTATTGTTGGCTAAAACTCCATTTGGAGCTCTCTCTAAACCAGAAAGTGGAGATGCATTCAAACAAACACACACAAGGACAAAGACAGGGAAAACAGCATGGCAATTACAAAAACAAAAAGATGATGATCCAAGTAGTAAACATATCCAAGAATAAATAAATGTTTATGCTGCTTTCAGAGGACTGTGTAGTGTTGATGGCCTTAGTGCTAAATGCTGACAGCATTGGTTCTTTATGGATTGGTCAGAAAAAAGCTTGCTTCATTTAGAGGAATATTCATGGAGTTGGCAATGAATAGGGAAAGGAGGAGAAGCCTCAGCAAAGTAGGGGACAGGCCATCTATTTCCAGTATAGAGGAAGATGTATGTGAAACTGAGCTATTCAGAGTGAGAAATCTGAATCTAAGCTATGAGGAAATTAACATAAATAGACCAAGAAGAAGCCCAGCAGAGGAAAGGAAAATACTTGGTTGAAAGATTTGTAGTAAAGAGGGAGAAACATGAGCTTAATATAGATGGAACTGTCAAATATAAGCCTAACTTTGAGAAAAACAGATAAATCAGTGAGGCTTCACTTCATGCTTTTTTTCTGTAATTCTCTCCCAAGCAACCCAACTCCCAGCCCCCCCACCACTAATAAATAAAGCCCGTTGACCTTGTCCCATTCCTTGACATGGAAATTTAACATGTTCTCACTTTGATGTAAAGTGTTATAGCAACTGTAGGATCTAGCCCACCCTTCCAACCATATTTCCAAATATATGTTATAATATTAAGCTAAAACTCTTTTTTTACAGAAATGTTCAAAGTGACCTTAGGAAAAAGGGTAATTCAGAAGTAAGCAATCCTAAAGACTGCAGTTCAGGTTTGAATTATCTCAACTCATGAAATTGGCTTTAGGTGACCTTTGAGTGTTTGAGCACCTAGGTAGTTGGCAGAAACAAACATAAATCCTCTTTGAAGAAAGATAGCATTATCCCAGATTTCAAACATTTCTATAGTTTTGCAAATACAATATCTGGCACATAATAAAAAATAATCAGACACACAAGGAGTAAAATAATATGAACTAAAATCAATAGAAACAGCAGACAATGGAGACAGACCCACAGAGGCTACAAATGTTAGAGTTTGAGACACAACTTCAAAATAGCTATATTATGAAGGTCAAGGAGATAAAAAGAAAATCAAACAAAATTGAAGATTTCAACCAAGAACAAAGAAACTAATACATCAAACAGCTAGTCTGGATTAAAGATCACAATAAAAAAAAATTTTAAGAGCAGGTCAGACACAACTGAAGAGAGAATTAGTAAACTGAAAGATGTCAGAAAAAGGTACCCACAATGAAGCGGAAAAACAAAAGAACAGAAAAATCAGAAAAGACAGCAAAACATGTAGGATTATAGTGAAAAACTCAAACGTTATGTTCATTGGATCTCAAGAAGGGAAGAAGAGACTGAGGTAGCAGCAGCATTAAGCATTAACAGCTGAGGAAAAAAAATTAGAAAAAAAAAAGAGAGATAATGGCTGAGAAAATTTCCCAAACTGGTAAAAGATATCAATCCATAGATTCAATGAGTCCTGTGAGTTCCAATCAGGATAAATACACAAACACACATCATAGTAAAACTGCTAAAAAACTAAAGACAGAGAAAATCTTAAAAGCAAGAGAACACAGATTACCTTCAAAGGAGCAAAAATATAGATTTCTCAATGGAAACCAGAAGACAACACAATATACTAAAAATAATAAGAGAAAATAAGACATAAGAAACAACCTCTCAAACAACGAATCCAGGAAGCCAAACCATGTTTTCTGCAGCAATTGTCCCAGAATAGCCAGAATTTGAACTGCCAGATCCCTGTTTTTTGCCCCCTACTTTCAACTCAGGAACAACCAGAAAAAGTCAAATGTGCCCCCAAACCAATCATACAAGATGCTCTGCTTCTAGTTAGCCCATTTCCAGCTTCCCCACGCCAACAACCTCCAATCAGAGCATCCCTGACTGTTCTCCTTTTTCTCACTAGAAGTTTTCACACTCCTCTGATTGCTTTTGAGTCTCCTCACAGTACAAGTGAGCGTGGCTGACTCCCTTCCTATAGCAAGCTCTGTTCACATTTGGGAGGTCTTTCAATTTATTCCCATACTTCCAAAAATAAAGCCCCAAAACAATCTGAGAGTTTTTTTGTTAATTGGGCTCCAATTAATCCAATTCTTACTATACTTTAACACACCCTTTAGTAATTTAAAAGAAACCATTTAAGACAATTGATATACTAATTACCTGTTATTCTATCATGTCCAATCAGTCAGGTCTCCTAAGGAGCTCTACTATATAACAATAGTTAGACCAGTTTCTGTTTTGTATATTTTTAATACTAAACATACAAGAGTTACAGTCATTAAACTTATAAATGCCTAATACATATGACTTATGAACCTCATATATCTATTAATGGCCAAGTGTTTACACTCTTTGCTTTTCACAAACTAAACTGGATCATCACCAGAACCAATTAATCTTAACGATTTAAGCTTCTGGTTATTAGATGAATAAGTGGGGGTGATCCAATATACAGCATGGTGACAGTAACTAACAATACTGTATTATATACTTTAAAGTTGCTAAGTGTAGATCTTAAACGTTCTTACCACAAAAAGTGGTATTTATGTGAGGTGATGGAGGTGTTAACTAACCTTATTGTGGTAATCATTTTGTAATATATATGTATCAAATCATCATATTGTACCCCTTAAACTTACATAACGTTATACGTCAACTAAATCTTAATAAAGCCTGGAGAAAAAAATTTTTTATGATTTCATTAAAAACAAAAAAAGAAGAAAACTGCCAAACTGGAATTCTATACCAACTGACACAGCCTTCTATAAAAAGGTAAAATAGACATTTTCAGACAAAAAAAAATGAGAGAATTCATCATCAGCAATCTGCAATAAAGAAAATACTAGTTTTTAGCACAAGGAAAATGATTCCACATAGAAGACTGGAAATATAGTAATACATGAAGGGCAATAAAAAGGGTTAACTAAATGGATGAATCTAAAATATATTGGCTATATAAATCATTAATTATAGTGACATTGGCATTGAAAATAAAGAATTAAAATACAAAACAACAATAAGGATGGGACATGGAATAAATAGTGCTGGGACATTGATCAGGAGGACATGGAATAAATGGTGTAAAATATTCTTAGGTTATTATGTTGTCCAGGAAAATGATAATAGTATTGATATTACACTTAGTTAAGAGCAAGACACATATTATAATTTCTAGCATTGCCACTATAAATATTGTAAAAGAACATGTGACTTTCAAGATAATAAGGAGAAAAAAATAACTTCTTTTTTTAGTTCTCAATCAATCTGAAACAAATCGATGAAGGAAAAAAAGAAACATAAAACTGGCAGGATAATAGAAAATACTGAATAATATGGTAGAATCAAAACTACACATATCAGTAATTACCTTAAATGTAAATGGACTAAATACCCAATTAAAAGACAAAGATTGTCATCCTGATTAACAAACAAAACTGCTATTTATATAAAACATAAGGATCCAGAAAGTTTAAAAATACAAAGACGGAGAAAGATTTATCTGTCATACAAATACAAATCAAAAGTGAGTTGGTTATAGGTATCTTAATGTCAGACAAAGTCAAAAGCATTATTAGCTTCTTTGTAACAACAAAATGCTTCATTTAGCAGGTAGATATAACAGTTTAAACTTGTAGGTACCTAATAAATAGCTTTAAAATAAATAAAGCAAAAACTAACTGAAAAGACATAGACAAATTCACAATCATATTGGGAGATTTTAACACACCTATCCCAGTAACTGATAGAGGATTTGAATAACATAAATAGTAAAACAACATAAATAGTAAACTCAAATGTATATATTCATATATAAAAAATATATTATTATGATATTAATTAATATATTACAATAATATATGAATGTATTCAAGTTTACTATTACATAAATAATATATGTAATTTATACATATTAATATATCATTTATATATAATTAACTATATAAACATAATTTATATATCATGATATAATTTATATAATAAATAATATAAATTTTTAGATATATATCACTACACATAACCACTGCAAAGAACATAGTCTTTTTTTTTTTTTTAAAGATTTTATTTTTTCCTTTTTCTCCCCAAAGCTCCCTGGTACATAGTTGCATATTCTTCGTTGTGGGTCCTTCTAGTTGTGGCATGTGGGACGCTGCCTCAGCGTGGTTTGATGAGCAGTGCCATGTCCATGCCCAGGATTCAAACCAACGAAACACTGGGCCGCCTGCAGCGGAGCATGTGAACTTAACCACTCGGCCACAGGGCCAGCCCCTACATAGTCTTTTGAAGTGTCATATAGAATATCTACAACATTTGAGCATATTTATGACATAAAATATCTCAACAAACTTCAAAGGATTGAAATTCTACAGATTACGTTCTTTGACTACATCATTAAGCCAGAAATCAAATAACAAAAAAATAAAAATTAGAAAATCCTTTTATTTTGAGATTAAGAAACAATACTTCTAATAATCCATCAGTCATAGAAGAAACCACAATAAGATGGGAATATATTTTGAACTAAATGATAATGAAAATGCAAAATATCAAGATTTGTGGGATGCAGAGGAATTTATATGTTTAAATACATACATTTGAAAATAAAGACAGAAAGTCAATGAACAAAGTCACTTAAAGAAATTAGAAAAAGAACAACAAATAAAATCCAAAGGAAAAGGAAATAATGATGGTAGGAGCCTAATGACATAGAAAAGATACTTCTAACACAGAAAATCAAAAAAGTCCAAAGTTGCTATTTTCAAAAGACTAATAAATTAATATAGCCCTTGCAAGACTGAGAAAGAAAAAGGAGAAAAGTGACACATATTCTGAAAAATTAAAAATGGAACATTACTATAGATCCTACCAGTATTAAAATTTTCTAAATAATTTTATGCCATTAAATTTGAAATTCTAGATGAAATGGATAAATTGACATAGGAAGAAAGAGAAAACCTGAATATTCCTTTATTAAAAAATTCGAGTCTATAATTTAAAGCCTTCTAACCAGAATGACAGGACCAGATGGCTTTACAAGCAAATGCACACAGATATTAAAGGAAGAAATAATGGCATTCATACACAAACTAAAAACTGGAAAAGAGGAATTATATGCCAGCTCTTCTTACGAGACACGCATAACCTTGACATCAAAATCTGCCGAGAATTTGAACGTAAGAAAGGAAAATGTCCGGCCAACCTTTCTCAACATATATTCAGAATCCTAAATACATTATTAACACAATAAACTTAGGCATTTACCAAAAAGATAATGCATGAAAACCAAATTTGGTTTATTTCAGAAAAAGAAAATTGGTTTAAAATTTAAAATAATATGTCAATATGTTTTCAAAATGAAGGAATAAAATCATATGATCATTTCAATAGATGACAAAATTCAATATCCATTCATGATTTAGTAAAAAATTTTTAGAAAACTAGGATTAGAAAAGAACTTCCTTAATCTGATTAAAGATGCCTACAAAATTACTTTAGGAAATATCATTCCTAATAGTGAAATCTTTCTCTTTTAATAAAAATCAAAACAAGATGTCCACTATCACCACTTTTATTCAGTGTCGCATTGGAGGTCCTAAAGACAGTGTCCATCACCTCATGGGCATGTTGAGTAAGTGCTTGGCATCAGCAGAGCATTCACCAAAAATTTATTTTGAAATAATTCTATATCTAAAAAAAAGGATCAAAGCTAATGCAATAGTGCAATAATTCCCTAACTACTCTGCCCAACTACCCATTCTTCGTAGAGCGAAGCTTTTTAAAAATACAGATCAGATTATTGCTTAAGACACCCAGGACATTGTCATGACCCATCAGACTCACGTGCCTCTTAATTCCATTTTATTTCCCTCTTCCTGTTCTCTGCATTCCAGCCACACCAGCTTCTTTCAGATTCTCAAAAATGTGCTCCATCTACATCTAGGCCTTTGCATAAGCTCTTCCCTCAGCCTGGGGCCATCTCCACCACCCTCTTACCGAGTTAGTTCATCCTTCAGATTTTAGTTCAGTAGTTTAGGTATGACCTAATCAAAAACTAAAGAAGTCTCAGCAGCAATGAGCAATCTCGCACCCAGATCTTGCTTTCTAATATGATTCTTCAATAAAAGGGACCAGGGCTACTTGGAGAAATGGCTGATTCTAGAACTGGGGCTCATACAAGATGAGCCTGGAGGATCTAACAATGTCAAAAAGTAAGGAAGTGGTCAACACATACAAACACCCCCCAAAGTAACAGGAGTATGTCAAACGATAGGAGCCAACTGAAGGAGGTCCCAATGGCCAAAGCCGGAACAATCAGAACAACAAAATAAAGATGTATGGATTATAATCCAAAGTATAAAATAAATAGCCATTAGTCTATATGGATATAATTAAATGAGTGAATAAATTAATAAGTGGGGGAGAAGAGATATATCTCCTGTGCGGGAGAATTCCAAATAGATTTTGTAGATACTCAGCTCTCAAGGAGGAGGAGGACGGCTCCTCAGTCCTTAAGTGCCAGCTGCCCATTGTAACTCCCCCCCAAACAGTGTAGATTAGAAAAGAGGAGAGTAACTTTACAGTGGAGACACCTGCCAAGCACCATGTTAGCCAGGTGGTCAAGGTCAGCATCAACAGCGGTAAGTCACGTTGATAGTATGTACCCTTGATACGATGTGACGAGAAAGGCATTTTACCTCTGTGGTCTTCCTCCCCAAAACACATAACCCCAGTCTAATCATGAGAAAAACATCAGAAAAATCCCAGCTGAGGGAAATTCTATAAAATATCCAAGCAGAACTCTTCAAAACCGTAAAGCTCACCCAAAACAAGGAAAATCTGAGAAACTGTCACAGCCAAGAAGAGCCTAAGGATATACGATCACTAAATGGAATGTTGTGGCCTAAATGAGATCCTAGAACAGAAAATGGACATTAGGTAAAAACTAAGGAAATCTAAATAAAGTAAGGACTTTAGTTAATAACGTATCAATATTGGCTCATTAATTGTGACAAATGTACCATGCTAATGTAAGATGTTAGTAATAGGGGAATCTGGTGTGGACTATATAAGAAATCTCTATGTTATCCCTGCAATTTTTCTGTAAATCTATTATTAAAAAGTTTATTAAAAAAACAAATAGTAGGGGCTGGCCCAGTGGCGCAGTGGTTAAGTTCACACATTCTGCTTTGGCAGCCTGGGTTTTGCCGGTTCGGATCCCGGGTGCAGACCTACGTACGGCTTGGCAAGCCATGCTGTGGTGGGTGTCCCACGTGTAAAGTGGAGGAAGATGGGCACAGATGTTAGCTCTGGGCCAACCTTCCTCAGCAAAAAAAAGGAGGATTGGTGGCAGATGTTAGCTCAGGGCTAATCTTCCAAAAAAAAAACCCCCAAAACTAAATAAGCCCTAAATACTGAACAGAACATGGTATACTCCCTTACCTTCCATAAATTATTCAAAAGTCTTCCAAATATTGGCTTGAACATGGAAATATTCTTCTTAAACTGGGGAGTGGGCCCACAGGCTTTTGTCCTATTATTCCTCATGTCATTTTGAATGTCTAATATTTTGGGTTTTTTCAATGTTAAATTGTAAAGCAATTGCACAGAAGTCAAAATGTTGATTTCTCCTACGATGGCTAATTAGATACTTTTTGAGGTATCAAATTATTTGAAAATTATTTTTCAATGATCATGCTTTGCTGATGCCCAAGCATGTCTAGAGCGCCCATGGGTTGATGGACCCTGTTTTGGGGAAAGAGATAAACCAGATGCAGCTCCAGGTCATATGAGCTCACAGCTTCCTGAAATTTTCCTTTATTTATAATTAAGAATTTTTTTCCTGACAATTTAATGTCCACCTATCCTAATAGATTATTAGCTTCCTGAGAGCAGGGGTGACTGTAGATGCATTGATTAGCAAGTGGCCTAGCATACAATAAGTGGTCAATAAATATTTAGTGATTGAATGAATGACCCTAACCATGGTTGAAAGCTCAGGCCCTAGAGTTACCTGGACCTGAGTATGAATTTTAGTTTCCCGACTTCCAGGAATGGGGACAATAATAGTGCCTACCCCAAAAGGTGCTTTCCGGATGGATGTGCTTAGTTAGGGTTCTTTGTAAATATCAGCTATAACTTTCATTAGGTGCTTGTTGAATTGAAGAGGTTAATATCATAAAATGCTTACAATGGTTCCCAGCACAGGGTAAATGCTTCTTGTGCTTATTTTTTTAAAATGTTGCTGTTGAACAAATTAGACTGCATTCACTTTGTGCAGTCTGTTAGGGGTATTCTTTGGAAATGCTTCTACATTCTTTAGAAAGAAAAGGCCTAAAATATATACTATAAATCCTATTACTTCAAAATATATTACTCTAGAATATATGATAATTCAGAAAGGAACCTGGTCTGAACACCTTTGTAGTATTTATGGAGAAATGATTTGTACTACAAAAAAGGGATCATTAAACCATTGAAGAAAAAGGTTTGAGAGCACTTTGGCAATACCATTTACATGTCATTAGCAATCCAACTTTGCAGGGGTTTGTTACCCATTTCCCAAACATTGGTTTTCAAAATTTTTGATCTCGATCGAAATGTAAGAAATATATTTTACATGTGACCTAGTACATGATAATACACGTGTTTGTATGTGTGTGTACATATATGTGCATACATATAAACATGTGTGTGTGTGTATGTAATGGAAACAATAGCCACCCTAATGAAGTGATAGAAGTCCATTCCATTCCATCTCATTTAAAAAATGTTAGTCAAGATCTACTAAAATGATCTAAACATCCACAAATGGTTTGAAATCTGTAGATTGATAAAAACAAAAAAACAAAACTGTTCTAAACCAGTGCTTCTCAAACTTTAGCATGCATCAGAATCACCTGGAGGACCTGTTAAACAGACTGCTGTGTGCCAGTAGGTGGGTGGTGGGTAGAGAATTTATACTCCTAACAAGTTTCAAGGTGAATCTGTTTCTACTGGTCTGGGGACCACAATTTGAGAATCTCTGCACTAGACAATACTAGTGATGGAAAAAAATCAAGCCGCAATACATTTTCCCATGCTTGTGTGGCCCCAGCTTTACTTTCAAATTCATTTACTCTATGCTTTAGAGTCAACCGCCACCTGTCCTGGTCCTGGGCTAATTCTGGGTTCCACTACTTTTGGTTGGCCTGGTGTTCCTATTTTCCTTATCAGCCAGAATGTCTGCTACTTGATAATCTCTTTCTCTAGAAAAGGCCAGAAGGTAACGAGGTTACTAGATGGTCTCACTTGAGTGACGAATACAATTATCCACCATAATTCAACGGACATTTACATTTGATGTATTTTCAGGAATCCAAAATGAATTAGTTAGTGCCCTGGAATAAAGTCAACCAGAATGTCACAGCAGTACCTTGAGGCTGTTTACTCTTTATGATTTTTGGTTATTTTCTTTTTCCAGAAGGTTGGGTGATGTATAAAGTTGTACATGAAAAACTTCCTCATTCTTGATCAGTTATTTCAACCACAAGAAGGTAAAACAAATCCATGTTACAAGAATTCTTTTGGTAGAATCACCATTAGCTAAATAGAACAAGGAACCGCAGTTAAACACTAACTCTAGTTGAGAAAGAAAGTGACCTTTAAATGTAAATTGATGAGGTTTGGGCAATGGTGGAACCTCAGCCTAAGAGGAAACTGGTGAAATCAGATGCAAAGACGTCTCAAACCTGATGTCACTAGGGCGAAGAGATTAAATAAATGGTGGCGTTGGGCCAGGAAACAGCAGTGTGGCAACTGAATTAAACACTAGCCTCCATACAAAAGAGAGAATAATACCTGGGACCAAGGTGGATGCAGGCAGGGAGAGGCTGCCAGTGGAAATGAGGAAACTGACCATTTGCCCAGGGAAGGAGGCAGCAGCTGAAACCAGGAATCAGAGGTTTTGGTTATCCAGAAAGGAAAAGGGGCCTGACACCCAACTGAAGCTTTCAGGGAAGGAAGAACTGGACGGCTCCAAGTTCGGAGAAGGGCCTAGCATCTGAATTCATCTTATGACTGGTATTGTTTCTCTCTTTTGCCTCTCAGGCTTGAAATTGTCTTACTTTCGTTTGAGTAGGTGATTGATAGGAATTTCCCCAAGTTTTATGGAGTAGATACTCTATAACAGGAACGGTGTTTAATTTCTCTGGCCACAGTGTGCAAAGACAAACACACAAACTTAGGTCACTTTTTCATAAAAACCACAGTTAAATTTTGGGTTTTGGAGGAGGTAGCCAAGATAGATTATGTTTTTGGGGTACAAAATTGATGGAGGGAACCATTATCAGCAGCTTATTCACAGCCACCCAACCTTAAAATGCTTTTGGCTCTAGGAGTGGACTAGTCGCTGGATTTTGGCTTCTTTTGTCTCTCCAGTCCCATCCCCCATCTCCTCTTGGGAGCCTTGGGATTCAAATGTAGATGAAATGCAGATTCTTGGGAGAATGGAAGAAGCGATTGGTTGGGCTGTTGAATGGGAAAAGGGGAGAACCTCTAGTTTATCAGTCATTGTTCTGCCAAGATGGGGAATGGCTTCCACTCCTGATCTGGAGAGTCTTATCTTGAGCGGTACTGATTGTCGATTACCAATTGCTTGGATAAATTTGGAAAATGAGTAAACTGTTTTCTGTTGGTCTCCTGCACTGGCTCACGTCAGGTAAGAGTTGAAGCTTATTGTCGGTAGATGTGTACGGTATTTTAACTGCGTCTGTGTACATCGTCTCTCTTGTTGACCACTTCTATAATTGTTAAGATTTATATATTTTAGTATGTATTATTGTGCTGCATGAGTTTTTGGTACAATGCAGATATCTTCCTTGATGTGTTTAGGGGATGTGATTTCACTTTTATTCTCAATTCACCGAGAAAATACTTTCACAGCACCCACACACGTGGTCATGGTAACTACTGCAAAACTTGACTACTTCATGAAAGGTGGTATAAATTCAAAGCCACTAAATGATCTTGGACATATTTACTTCTGTTATGAGGACTGATAAAATGTTTATATGAAAAAGTAAGGAGACAAAGCAGAATTTGCTTAAAAGTAAGACAAATTGAACAAATGAGGTAAAATACATACATAAGGAAAATAGCATGCAATAAACCAGTGGGTGTTTTAGGTGGAGGGCAGATGAGAGGAACAAAGTGGACAGGTGAAGACATGCTCAATTTCTCAGTCACTACTTGGTACCTTAGTACCATACCAGTCTCCTCTGCCAGTGTTCTTAATTAAGATGGAAACCAACTAATTGTTGGAGGAGAGAGGTAGCTAGAGCTGAGCCGAGGAGAATGGCTTACTCCTGCTTCGTTAGGGAGGTGACCTCTACCCAGTGGTTACTCTTTCAATGTTGATGACTAATCATAGCAGCATCAATAATTCAGGTCATCAGGATTAAAGGTCTGTGTAAATTGACTTTTGGGAGTTACTTTTTTAAGGCTGTATTTCCCGCCCCCTTCTTTTTCCACAACAAGGAAAGTCACCTTACACTATGATTATATATATCAAATGTACTAGCTCAACATCTGAGTATGGGTGGAGGTCTTTCTATCCTCATTTCTTCCTCCCCTCCCCTTGGTAAAAGAGGTCTTACTGGAGACTTTAGAGACAACAAATTTAACATTACAGACCATTAAGCACACGGCGGAGCAACTTGTGAATGCTTAACGAACTCTGTTCTGACAGTGGTAATAATTAGGGCGATGGCCTTAAGAAAAAGAAGGAATGTTCATGTTTATATTTATACTGGTCTATCATTGTACACAGGTTTACATGTGAGATGTATCTGTTCATTTCATATTGAGAATCCCTTTTTTCTTATTTATATTTTATTATGCCACTGTGATTTTTAACCATCTCTTGCAAGTATGTGAGCACTCACTGTAATGTGCGCTAATTGCTTTGAGACTTAACAGATATATGAAGTCTTAGTCCTTGCCTTCAAGAAGCTTACAACCTACGCCGACGCATTTGTGTGCTTAGAGAGACAATAGTCAAATGCAGCAAGTAATGGCAATGCTAAGTGAGAGGAAAGAGTTGCTAATATTTGGAGGAGGGAGAGAGAATTGGCTGGGCAATCAGGGAAAGAGGCAGAGCTTGAGAGCGCCTTGACAGGTAAAGGAAGTGGGGACTTGAACTTTTGATTCTTGTCAAAGTATTTGATAATGGGAATTGGACGTGTGGGTATCAGGCTTTTTTGCGGACAATGGAATTCCAATTCATTGAATAAAAACTTACCTTTGATGTAGAGAACGGTAACTAGGGGCTGGAGAATCAAATTTGAAGATGAGATCTGGGAGTTGGTCATAGTCTAGAAATGGAGGTGGGAGAGAAGAGTGGACCAACAGTTAAAATACATTGAAATAAGTGCTGCAATGGAGCACGCCTGAGTGCTTCAGGGGCCGTTGGAGAGGCAGTAGCTAATTCTGCTCTGGAAGTGAAAAGGCTATGGTTTTCAGGTGACGTCGCAGCTAGAGGTTAAGGTTGAAAGGGGGGCACTCTAGGCAGAGAGAATTGCAGGTAGAAGCACTGGGGTGATTTGACTTAAAGTGACTTGAAGGGCAGGAGTTGTGCTAGTTCCTCGACGTGGGGAGGGCAGGAAATTCAGTGAGGTCTGTGGAAAACCTTGTGGTTGTTAAACTGCATAATCGGGGCACAATCGAATTGGGTTTTAGGAAGAAAACTGGTGGGAGGGGCTGCTGACGAGGAGATCATTTACGAACCCGAGCTAGATAGAGCACCAGGAAAGGGACGGCAGGAGAGGGTGCACTGGGAGAGATGTAAGAGTTGGCGGTGGCTACCAGGTGTAGGGGGTGGGGGAGAATGAAAAAATGTCTCCGCAGTGCCCGGTGGAGAAGTTCCGCTGTATTCAGCAGGAAGGTCTGTAGTTGCCCGCTGTTTGGGGAAGTCGGGCCAGGAAGCCCCTTCCTCATTCCGCACGGATGGGGAAACGTCCAGTCTCCCGGCAGGTGCGCCCTGGGAGCTCGCCAGGCGCGCCGTCCCCAGTTTGCCTATCTCCACTGCAAAGTGGAGGAAGGGCCAGCCATCGCTGTTCTGACCGAGAGGGCCTGTCGTGTAGTTGTCCACACCGTTCCCCCCAAGGAGAACCACCATTGACAGCTTCGTTCCTTTAGAACTCGGACCTCCCTGGAGTCCAGGTTCCAGCCCCTCCTCCCAAGTCTCCTTCAGAGGAGGTGGACGCTCCAAGAACGGGGAGGCCTGGCGCGGGGGAAGCTGCGGGCAGAGTGGAGGCAGCCGCGCCCTCGCGCCGCCCTCGACTGCGCCGGGCTCCCGCCCCCGGCTCCCACCCCGGGCCTGCCGCCGATCGAGCGTGCCCGGAGCGCGCCGGGCCACACGGCCGGGCGGGCATTCCGGGCTCCGGGTCTTGGCGGCTGCCGCGGGGGAGGCGGGCACGTGGTAGGGCGGGGGGTTCCACCTGGCCACGCCGCCTGTCCTCCGCGGGCGGGCCTGGCCCCGCACCGGGACCGCGGGGGAGAGGTCTGCGCTCTCCAGGACGGAGGCCGCGCATTAGGCGGCCCGGCCCCTGCCGTCGGGCGGAAGGCTCTAGACGAGGGCCGCCTCGCCCCACGGCCCCCGAGCAACTTCGTACACGCCGATGCCGGCCCCACTGGGCACCGCCGTCCTCCGCCCCGACCCTCGAGGTCCTTGGTCCCGCCCGGCCGGGCCTAGCACCCAGCACCCACGTCGAGGCGGGCGGGCCGGCGAGGCGCGGCCGGGTCCCACCTCCGCGAGGGGACTTGGAGAAGTCGGGGCCCCGCCCACCGCTTCCCGCAGCCCCGCCCACGTCTCGCCGCGGCCCCGCCCACTGCTCCTGGCTCCTCCCCTTCCTGCCGGCTGGCTGCTGGCGGCCGCCCGCCGGCCTCGGCCCGGAGCGGAGCCCGCTGCTCCCCTCGGCCGCCCCGCCCCTCCCGCGCGGGCGGCCCGAAAACCCGGAGCGCGGGAGCGCGGCTTCGCCGGGCCCGGGCGGCCGCACTGGGCATGCTCAGTAGCCAGGGCAGGTTTTTTGGTCGCAAGTAGGAAGCTTTTTGCACTACACCGGAGAGGGGGAGCCGCGGAGCCATCCGCGCCGCCGTGCACCGCCGCCGCGCCCGCCCCAACCCGGCCCGGCCCCGCGGCGGGGCGCGATGAGCCCGAGCCCGAGCCGGCCCGCCGGGGAGTGAGCGCGGGGCGCGGAGGGCGCGTTGCGCAGCTGCTCCTGCGCACAACCCCGCCGCCGCCGCCGCCGCCGGCCCGCACTGGCAGTAAGTGAGAGGCTCGTCCGTGCCGAGCCCCGGCGCCGGGAGCGGGAGCAGGAAGCGCAGGCCACGCAGGGACCCAACTGAAACAAAGTGTCGGCCGCCCGGCGGCGTCGGCGCCTCGCCCCGACCCTGCCCCTCTCGCCCGCCCGCAACTCCGCCGCCCACCATGGCTTCCGAGGAGCTGTACGAGGTACCTCCCCTCCCCCCGGCCCTCGGGCCGCCCCCGCCCGCCGCCCCGCGCCGCCCCCCCGGCGCCCGCCCGGCCCGGCCCGGCCGCGTCCAGCCCGACGGCCCGCTCTGCCGCCGGCGCCCCCCCCCCCCCCGCCCCGCGGCCACAGTTTGCTGGACGGGAAACGCGTGCGAGGGGAGCCCGAGCCGCTCCGCCCCGGGGGCCCGGCGGGCGGGGGCCTCCCCGGAGTCGTCGGGCTCCCGCGGTCCCCGGCCGCGGGGAAGTAGCGCTGACACGAGTGACTTGCTCAGACCGAGCCCGAAGTGTTCTTGGCGAGGGCGGTGGGTGTGAAGCCCGCTCCCGCTCGGCGGGGTCTGGGCGGCGCGGGGGTGTTTTCCTGTCCATTTAATAAAGCGTTTCGGGGAGGGTTTTGCCTCGGGTTTTGGTGGGGGGGGGGTGGGCAAGAGGAAGAGTGGAACTGTCTCTCGACTGTGCTCTAGCCGAAGCGATGCAAAATATCGCACCGAAAATGCTAAACGTTGACCACATGCTTTAATTAGGTTAGCATTGTGGCCAGAGCCAGGAAATTTAAATTTAACGCTGATACACCGTCATTCATTTGCGCCGCAGCGTTGCAAGTAAGAAAGGGCACATCAGAGCTATAAGTTATGGGCGATGGGTTTGCCAGCTTCATTAGTTTTGGAGTTCTCAGTTTGGATCTTTCGACATATTTTGTATGCCTCGAGGTAACTTCTTGACGTATTTCAAAGTAGACTTCCTGGGAGTACAGAAGCTCGGAAGGCTCTCTCTTCCTTTGGATAAGTGATTCTTCTGTTTCATGTATATACTTATAAGTACGTCTTCGTAAGAGACTTAAAACTTCTGGATACTCCCTGGATTCACCTTTATGATGCGTTTAGGGACCTGGGTGTTTAGGGACTTAAGTATCTGTAACAAGTAGAGCCCCTTGGCCCTTGTGAGCCTTCTGGTCTTCTCTTCTGGGTGTATTGCTGTTGAGCACGGAATGGAGCTCCATTGCCAATAATGATAGCCTTCTAGCAACTTTTTGTTGCTTTTTAAAAGCAAATGTTTGCAGAAGTTCTCGGGAGGAGGCTGCCTTCTGTAGAATTAATGGTAAGGTTATTGCTGCCTCTTACATTGTGTGTGGTCAGTGTACTTCAGCTGGCATTGAAAATGTTCCATTGTATTCAAACATTTTACACATTAGCTATGTCCTGCTGTGTTCAAGATACTATCTTGGGTCATTTGGGTATGCAAGGGGAGAAAACCTCCCAGTTCTCTAGAGGCTTCCGTTTTAGGAAGGAAAGTGTTCTGTATGGGGAAGGCCCTGAAGTAGAGACTAAGATGCTGGTCTTCCAGGCTTAGGCATACCGTTGGGAAAGTACGTAGTATGAGGCTATGAGGAGTTTTGGTATCTACATTAGATTATTCTTTGATAGTTTAGGCTTGAGTATTCACTCTTCATTTTTGTGATTATAAATACGTAATCAGTTAACTCATTCCACTAGTGTTTGGGTGACAGTAGCACTTTATACATAAGTTGTATCTTATGTGTATAAAAATGGTCCTGAAAACAATACATTTACTACTAGTGCATTATGAACTAAATTTAGTTCGTTCTTTACTTATTCTATAGCTTCAGGCTTTCTACCCTACTTTCCTGGCATAATTAATTTATAAGTCACATTTTGTACAAAGTTTGTGTTTATTCAGCATGTGTAGTGAATGCCTGCTCTGTGGAGGTTCCATAGGGAGGTATGAGACATGAGAATGGTTCATGCCCTCAGAGAGCATCTATTGGGGACGAAAGAAGTACATTGCAAAGAAATAGTACACTTGCACAATTGAACCTTTGATTCTGGGTTTTCAGTTTTGAAAAAAGTGTTTTAGAGGAGTATGGTTAAGGTGATAGTAAATAATATGGTGGTCAGTATCTTTCAGGGTAAGTTTTCTAACTTCTCCTTTATTTGTAGGCAACACTATGACTATGTTATGATTGAAAGTTGATGTTTGAAAGTTGAGCATAGTGGTTGAGAGCCTGGATTCGAATTCAGAAAACCGAGTTATTGAATTCCAACCCTATCACCTTGGGTAAATTAACCTTGAAAGCTAAGTTTCCTCGTCTGTAAAACTGGGATCAATGCTTACCCCATAGAGCTGTCAAGTTTAAATGAAAAAATACGTAGAGCATACCCCACAATTCCCATAGTGAGCACTCACTGATGGTTATTACTGTATTTTAACTCATCTGGCCTGCCTCCCTGAGGCTTGGTTTTGTTTCTGAAGATAGAGAATTGTATTGTTTTAATCAAGGCAGTATTATTTGTGAGGCAGAAATGATATGCCCTTGCAAATGGACAGCACAGTCAGACAAGCTGTTTGACCCGGCGGGGTCGGGGGGAGAACACTAAGGTACTTTAGTAGCCAGGTCACGGGACATTAGTTGCCTTATTTTGTCCAGTTCTGCCTAAATTGAAAAAGAAGTTTCACGTTTGGCCTCAAACATCACAATTCTAGAGGGATATATTGACAAAAGAGGAAGTTTAAAGTTTTGCTTTTTGAAGTAATGGGGTATGTATGGTAAGAGCACAATTCTGCAGTAACTATGTGAACTTGGGTGAGTTACCATCAGGTAACTCTTGGTTTTCTCATCTAAAAAGAAATGAGATCTCCAACACTTAGCATGGTGCCTGCTATATGGTAATAGGTCCTTAGTACATATGTAAATGGTTATTGTAACTATGCCTTGTGAGTGAAAGATAAGGGAACACAGAGCCTAGACCAGACGGGGTGGAGCATCAGCCTTCCAAAATTGGAAGAGTTACTCTTAGTTGAAGGATAGAATAATTGCTCTCTGCATCTCCAGCAGCTAGGATCAGGAAAGACAGATTTTTGATGCATCCAAGCTCAGAACTTAATAGCTTTCACAGAAGACAGCATCTTTTAGATCAGGGGTCCACAAACTTTATGTAAAGGGCCAGATAGTTACTATTTTAGACCTTGCCGGCCAGGCAGTCTCTGTTGCATCGACTCAACTCTGCTGTACCATAGACGGCACCTAAATGAGTGAGTGCTACGTTCCAATAAAACTGTTTATGGACAGTAAAATTCAAATTTCATGTAGTTTTTACATGTCGTGAAATATTCTTTTGTTTTTGTTTTTTTTCAGTCACTTAAAAATGCAAAAATTATTCTTAGCCCATGGCTTCTCCAAAAACAGGCACTGGGCTGGCTTTGGCCTGCAGGTCTTAGTTTGCTAACCTCTGCTTTAGATGGTCAGCTGCTCTGGAGCTGCGGTGCACACTGGGGTGGGGCACGTGGAGGGTGAAGTGTGGCGGGATTCAAGGCCTTCCAGCTCCAATCCAGCTCTAGCCTTAGAGCCGGGAGTTCTGGGTCCCACTCTCCCTTCTGCGGAGCAAAGGGAGTAGCTGTGTGTCTTTCTAAGTAACTGTCTCATCTGAACTTTCTCATCAGTAAAATGGGAATGATAGTAACTACTTCAGAGAGATGTGAAGCTAAGTGACGTTAGCATGTAAAAGCAATTCATGCTTGGTAAAATGCTGTATCAGGTGTTGTTAAGTGAGTATGTGTTATTCTAGGAAACATCTTTATCTTCTTCCATTCTTAATTAAAGATAAAAAAGACTGCACACTCAACTCTCAAACCCCCAAACCAAACTTGTTTTCCTTTGAGATTTCAAAGTGTCAGGTAAACTGATAATCCCACCAAAGAAAAAGGTGAGATCAAGAGGACTTGAATTTATGCAGTGGTCAATAACCACCATACGACTTTGTTCACATGGGACCGAATAAGGACTGTACACTGTAAAATGCATTCTCCTTATTTGTGTATCTTAGTAGTTCCTTTTTTTCTCTGTGGACATGGGGTTTTCCCCTCAAGAACTACTGTAATAGCTAATTTAAATTTTATTAAGATCTCAGTGATCTAGTCTTGGCCTTCTGAGAAAATATTTATCTAATGCATGCATGTTTCAGTCAATAAAAAATGGAAGTAAGCTTTTAAGAATGAACTTGTACCTGGCTTATGAAAAATGTCTTAAAGTTGATTAGTTTGCAAGGATAATCAGGATTTGGGGGAAAGGTAAGTCTTTTGAATCTTTCTCCTTACTTTGGGATAAGATTGTTCCTTTCTGCTGTGTACCACAAGACTTTTCTGTACATTGACCAAAAGTAGTTATAAGTAAAATCTGTAGGTGTAGTTCAAATGGAAGTTACAGGGATCAGGAGACCTTCCATGGATGTTGATCAAGATAAACCAGCATCTGTTGTGTGTGGTGTAGCTGGCTCTTGAAAGACTGAGCTCACCAAGATAAGAAAAAGAGAGCTTTGACTTCTGAAGTTGATTGTGGAGTAGTGAAATCAAATGTGTGTATATTTTGAAAATGAACACACTATCTTAAATGTGAATGGCTGAGAATATTTATTCATTTGCCTAAAAAACAATAGTATGGAGACATCTCATGTGTTTTCCCTTTGAATTTGCTTTCAGTTTGTGTGTGCTAGAGTAAGTCTTTTTCTGTTCTTGCTGTGATGCCTAAGAATCACTGAGTTTTTCTTCATTGCTCCATCAGAATTTTAACCATTGAACCTGTGTTCATGGTATATAAGAAATAGTTTATTTACATTGTTCTGATTCACAGTTTTGAATATCTGTGATGCATAAAGCCAGTATGAGTCAAATTTTTGTGAATAAGGAGTAGTAGTTTTTACATTCTGTGTGATTGTAGGTGTAACAGCATTATCTGGAGTCCCTTTAAAATACAGATTCTTGGGCCCAAACCATGAGATTGTAGTTTTCAGTGTTTGGGTGAAGACAGGAATCTTTGTTTCAGAAAGCTTCTTTCTGGAATGCAAGTAGATTTAGAAGGCTCTGGATTGCACTGGTTTGTGTTTCTGACACTGAGACCACAGGTTGAGTTGGGGAAGGGTTGGGCTCTGCCTTTACAGAAGAGGAGTTCCAGGTGGACCGAGCAGACTATCCTTTTTGCAGGCTCTTTGACCATTGCCAGTTACTGAGTCATTCCAGGAAGGGAGCATTCCAAACACTAGGTAGTTAGCTGAAAGTGTTGTAATTTCTATTTTCTGTCTTCCTTGTGTGGTGTACTTGTCCCCCAGATTGTAAGATTGGTGCTTACAAGTTTTAGAACTAGGAATTTTTTTCTGATCATTATTTCCCACAGTTCAAACATGGCAAAAGTTGTATTACACTTTAATGAGAGAGTAAATTATAGGAATGACTCGCAGTCTTGACCCCTTACCTGCCGGTTCTGCCTCCCCCAAATATTATGCCCTGTGCTGTTCCTTTTACACTTAGTTCCTCATATGCATATGTGGTTTCAACTCTAGGATGGGGAGAACTTCCACCTTGGCTGTTTCTTACGCAAACTTAATTCTCTTCAGCTTTTTAAGCTGCGTGTGGCCTCAGGAGTCCATGTTCTCTGGGGAGTCTAGGAAAGGTCTTAACATTTGTATGAAAATTTGTACAAGTGCACGAGCATTTTTCTCTTGGAGAGGATCAACAGCTTTCATCTGTTTCTGAAAGGGATCTGTGACCCAAAACAAGAATTAAAAGTGGTCTTGAGACCTCTGAGCTAAGACTTGACTTTCGCTGCCCTTCGTTGACTACTTGAATGTTATTTTTGCCAAACTCAGCTCCGTTCCAGCCAGAGCCTACAGTAAAGCCACATTAAAACCTCACTGATTAGGTTTGGAAGTTGTGTGCCATTTCCAGTCTTTAAGTGGCCGTTCTTGAAGTTATGCATACATAGTCTTAAGTTAATATTTTAGCTCCACTTCTAACAATACAAAGATTTTAGAATCCTTTAACTCTGATCTACGCCTGAACTTACATGCTGTTATTTTCCAGTGTTTATTATTATCCATGAAAAAAACCTCATAAAACAGAACATTATTATTGCATGCAGACAATGCTTGTTTAGATTTACTTATATCTTTACCAGTGTCTTTGATCATCAGTCTTATATCTCAGAACATCTTTCTGGGATTATTTTTTTCTTTCTCAAAAATATCCTTTAGAGAGTTCTTTAATGAAGGGTTGTTGGTAGAAAGTCTCTAGTTTTTTGATTATCTGGAAATGTCTTTCTTTTGCCCTCATTTTTGAAAATTGGACTTGATTCTAGATGAGACCAGTTAATTGGTTGTTTTCTTTCAGGATTTTGAAGGTGTTCCATTGTCTTCTGGCTTCTCCATTATTCTTGAGGAGGTTGTTGTCAGTCTAGAGGCAGTTATTTTACGGGAAGTCTGTCTCCTGTCTCTGGTTGCTTTTGGGATCCTCTCTTTGACTTTGGTGTTTGCTGGTTTTATTACATGTATCTCTGTGTGACTTTCTTTTTATTAATAAGCTTGGTGTATGTTGTGCCTCTTTAGTGGATTTGTGCCTCATTAGTTCTAAAAACTTGTTGGCCATTTTATCATCAAATACTGCTGCTCTTCTGTACTCTTCTTCTGGAATTCCAAGTAGACATTTATTAGATCTTCTCATTTTCTCCCTGTCTCTCACGCTCTCATTTCCATCTCATTGGTTCTGTTTGCATTCTGGGTGTTTCCTTGGATCTAACTTCTAGTTCTCTAATGAGCTGTGTCTAATTTGCTGCTTAGCTCATCCATTGAGTTTTAAATTTCAACGATTAGGGGCCAGCCTGGTGGCACAGCAGTTAAATTTGCACATTCCACTTCTTGGCAGCCCGGGGTTCACTGGTTCAGATCCTGGGTGCAGACATGGCACCGCTTGGCACGCCATGCTGTGGTAGGCATCCCACGTATAAAGTAGAGGAAGATGGGCACAGATGTTAGCTCAGGGCCAGGCTTCCTCAGCAAAAAGAGGAGGACTGGCAGTAGTTAGCTCAGGGCTGATCTTCCTCAAAAAAAAAAAAATTTTCAATGATTATATTTTTACTTCCAAATATTCTGGGTCCGCCCCCTCCCCCCCCCCCCCCCCCCCATGGCCTCCCGGCCTCAAACTGTGGCTTGCTTTCTTAAGTCTTTGGTGTTTGTCTATGTTTATGATTGCATCATTCTTTATGGTTGGATTGAGCGAGGTTACTGGGACACTTGGATATTTTCCTCGCTTCCTGCAAGCCCAATAAAATATTAAGAATTATATTTATAATATAGAACAAATTAGTTTGTAGTGACAGTACCCTTTGGAACTTTGTTCGCTTTTTTGCCAGAATCTGAAGAGACCTAATTGATTTGGAGTTTGTGGTACCATGAACAGGTTTGAGGTCTTGAGCCAACACTTGAGATTTACCTAATGATGTTGAAAATGCAAATAAAGGATAAACTAGATTTCAAGAGGACTGTTTATGAAAATGGATATAGTAGTTACAAAGAAAATGCTTCTAAAGCACGATGTTCATCTTTGTTTTGCCTGCCTTAATGTGTAAGCATGTCTTCTCTAACTTTTCTTTACTTGTGGTTGGCCTGTTCAGTTGGTCTGAGCTAGTGCAACCACAGTCGTTGGCTTACTTTGTCCATACCTACACAGCCCGTCCCTTCACCTGTACCTTTGTGTTGCCATTTTTCCAATAAGTGGTGGATTCCCCACCTTGCCAGCCACAGTGTCAGTCCTCATCAGGACTCATCAGAGTTCACTGCTAGCAGGAATCTTCCCCTTCACGTTCTCTGTGGCTAGTTTACTTTTTGTTTTGCACTGTTAATTACTTACTTGCACTTGCTTATGCTTTCCTTTTTCTGGGTATTAAATAATATCATATATATTTTCTTCTGGAATGGTTGGCTACGTGTTTATTTTTTGGTGTATTGCAGTGACTAATCTGAGGATATGAACCTGGTGACCAGCCAGTAACTGCTGACTGAGCTAAAACACAAATATTATAATGACTGGAGTTATATTGTTTGAAATTATACCATATATGTGAGAATTGTGCATTAAGGTATTTTGTTTGAAAAAACTCTGCCTGGTGTTTTGGAGGAAAATTAGTTCTAAATTTGATACAAACAATTTGGGGGAAAATTATGGTCCTAGAAAGAGGTCCTTGAAATGTTGGCCACAGTATTTATATTTAGCATTGGTGAAAACTGGCAAGGGGGGGGCGCGGTTGTCTAACAGTAGTGTTTTCTGGTTGGAAATGTTAGCCTCTGTATATTTAGAAAATGTCTTCCCCCTTTGTCTTAGCTCCGTTTATGTAATGGGCTCTGCCATGTGACATTTTCAAGAGATTGGTAGTTTCCTATTGTTTGTTGATCAAGCCCTACAATGTTGATTGCACATCATGAATATCTTTGGTTAAAATGTACCCGTTTTTCATCAGTAGATTACTGTTTAGGATTTCATAATTTCAGTTGCATACAGAAGCATTTCTTATTTTATGTATGTAACTAATTTTTATATGTATTTTGTATATGTATATGTAATTGATTTTTATATGTAACTAATCTGGAAGCCTCAGCTATTTAGAATATGTGAGAATCAGGACCAAAAAAAGAGTCTTCTTGCCTTGTAAAAAGGTATCACACTCCATACACATTGAACAACTCTGGGTCTCTCTTGTAAACTGTTTACCTGTATATTAGGCATGATATGCTTGGACTTAACTAGCTTCCTTAGGCTGTTAGAAACAAGTTTTGGTAAAGGCAAAGGTGCTGCCCAGCCCAGGTGAGTTGACATTAATAAGTTCGCTCGTGAAATTAGCTGAAGAGGGTGAAGCACATCCAGGTGGTGGGCGATGAGCTCCTGAGCCCCATAGAGCACATGAAGGGCGTGTCGACGAAAAGGCGTACATTAAGAAGAGCTGTCGAAGATACTTTTTAAACATGTGGGGCATTTAAGTGACAAAATTAAGTTTACTTTTATGGCATGCTTTCCAGAATTTCCACTCAAGTATTCCTAACAGCAGAAGAAAGAGAGCAGGTATTCTCATAAGGAGTTGGAGGTGGGACTGGGAACTGAGCGGCCTGCTGCAAGCCTGGCCTGATTTTGAATTCTAATGTTATCCTAAAACCTTTGTGAAGTTAACATTGTACTCCATGGAATATTTTTTGGTTTGATATTAAATCTTTTCAAAGTACTTACCAGTTAACTCTTCTGCATAAATCTTTGGGTCAGCTTGATGTTTCCAGAAGATGAGCCAAGAGTTAATGTCTCCTTACAGCTCTTATCTCCTGCCTTGTATGTGCACCCTGGTTTAAGAGCAGAGACTTACTGTGTTATCTTCCATGATGAGGCTAGGTAAAGGAAGTATTAGCTGATTTTGTGAAATCTAAGTGAAAATATTTGAATCAAATAATCAAAAAAGTTTTTTTAATTCTTGTTTTAGTTTAAGTCTTGTTTAGTAGTTTTTACCATTGACGTTTAAAGGTGTTTATTTTCTATCTAACATCGTCATAATGTTGGGTGTTGAAGAGAAGGTGCACTAGCTGTTTTTCTCTCAAGCCAGCCTGCTGAGTCCCTGCTGGAAAGAGCGAGTGTGCTGCTCCTTGGAGTCAGTGATGGGAGCATTTGTAGGTCTGTTGGAATGGGGGCCTGTCTGCTTCATAACTCCTCTCTACCCCTGAGCCAGGCCAGAGGCCTCAGAAAATTTCTATCTTCCAGGGAGTCTCCATCCTTCATCTCCTCTCCCTCCTGAAGTTTTGAGTTTTCTTGTCTCCATGTCCAGCTCTGGTGCCTCCAACTTGATTTTCGTCCATCTGCCAGATCCCCTTTGAGTTGAGGTTTCACTCATCCTGTTTTGACTCTTGACCCGGGCTTCTGTACTTGGCTTCTTGCCGTGGTAGAAGCTCTGGCCTGGGAAGTTGGCCTCTGACTGCCTGCTTTTGCTTCCTTGCTTTATTCTGTGCGGTCCACAGAGAAGTCGTCTGCCTGTCTTATGCCTCAGACACTTGAGGGGAAGTTCAGCTACCTCTCCAACTCTCGGCGGGCGCAACAGCTCCCCTGTTTTGGTCCTCTGACTTCTTTGTTGCCGTGGTAGAAGCTCTGGCCTGGGAAGTTGGGCTCTGACTGCCTGCTTTTGCTTCCTTGCTTTATTCTGTGTGGTCCACAGAGAAGTCGTCTGCCTGTCTTATGCCTCAGACACTTGAGGGGAAGTTCAGCTACCTCTCCAACTCTCGGCGGGCGCAACAGCTCCCCTGTTTTGGTCCTCTGACTTCCCTTTTGTATGCAGATGAGTAAGAGGTAAGTGATTATTTCATTCTTATTTTAAAGACTTGAGGGAGAGAGGTGTGTGTGGGGGGTGCTAACTAGAATGTGATTTGTAGTGCTCTTCCTTCAGAGTATACAGATGAGTAAAATTTCCTCCAAAATTATTTTATATGCCATCGTTCAACACCACTTGCTTTAGCTCATAAATGAGCTTTTTGAGCATGTCTTGATTAAAGTGATAGATACCTATCTAAGTAAGTGTATTCCTGGGGGAAACAATCCTTCCTAAGTCGCTCCAAGTTGGGACTACTTACTTAAAAATGAGTATGTAGAATGAGTTTAAAAGGTCATGGATGTGAGATCTTGTCAAAGTCACCTCTACACCTTGGCAGAAAGAAGTTAAGTGTCAAGACCAGACACATTCACCTTGCCCAGAAACCCTATCAAAATCTGCAGAGATTGTGGTCATGAGTGGGCACCTTTACAGCAGCGCGGCTCCCCTACCTTTGTCAAAAAGATGGCCTGGGGGAGAAGAAGACCAGAACCACGCAGTGGGGGTGGGGGGCAGGATTGTTCGTTCTAACATTCGAGTCTCTCATAGACATAATCCCACCGAAAGGAAAGTTCACACTGGAGGGTCCTTGTCTTGGCTGAATCCTGTTGCAGTCGAGGGATGTGTCTTGGCATTTGGTGAACTGTTCAGAAAGCTTTTTCTATAGTGGAACGAGTCTCCCCTTGCAGAAGAGTGCTCCCCTGAGAGTTTGAGAAGGGAACGGGGAACAAATAAGGATGTGGCCTAGGCCCTAAGTGGGGGGCGTCTAAGAACTCTTGTTTCCCCCCTAAGGCAGTAGGCCTCAGGAGTGTTCCTGAGCCCCTCACGCTCCCGGGTGATTGGGGTGGGAATTAAAAGTAAAGTGGAAAGTCCCATCCTTCCTATGCTTTACCACCTCCTTCTGCTACTCAAAAGTGTGTCCCGTGTTTCTCTGGAGTCCCTCTGCCGTGCTAACAGCCAACTCCCTTCCCACACCCACCTGTTAGGAACACAGCTGCCCATCTGCTCTGCTTTCCTGGAGGAGGGGTGTCGCCACATCTTCCGTTGCATCAGGTAGAACCGCCTTCCGTGGGGTACCATCCTGCAGGTGATGGGAGGTCAGCTACAGCCCTTGGTGTTGTCTGCGGCCCCGTGGGGCCCGAGCAGAAGTGAAGGCCTGCTTCTCCTTTGTTGCAGGAGTGGTGAGGCGGTGCTGCTTCATCAGAAGCTCCTTTGCTTGTCAGTTGTGCTTCTCCTAGTTGAATCCCGGGTAAAGGAAGGATCCAGGGGACACGTCTGGCTGTGCTCACAATAGGCACTCCCGACAGTCTTTACTGTTGAACCAGCTACATTTCTGGTTCCCCATTCCCGGCAAGCCTGCCACCTCCAGGCCTCTGTCTCAGTCCCTGTGGGCAGGAACTCCAGTGATTTCTAAGTAAAGAACCCGCAACCTAAGGAGAAGGAGTGGCTTTGGAGCCATATGCAGTGGCCTATCAGCCTTTACAGGGAGCTGTATATCAGAAGCTCCTGTCTGTGAAAATTGTTGTAGGATCAATTATTAGACAAAGAGTTTTGCCCAAATTACTTTTTTTGTTTTCTCTAGCTTTCTTACCTTTTTGGCCTTTTCTAACTCTGGGTCAAGGGAAATGAGATTGAGTGTTGCTGTCTTTTCCTTCTGCTTGCTCTTTGCTTTGTTACTGCTCTCACTCCACCCCCTAGAGCCCTACTCCCACTGCACGCCATCATGTAATGTGGAATTGAACTATTCAGAACAGTTTAGTTTCCTGTTCCTTAGGAAATAACAGGTGAACGGTAGAATCCTTCTGTCTTTCTAAAAGAAATCAACTTTCAAACTGAACTAAGCTTCTCTTGCACTTGCCCCTCTCCCTCCTGTTTTCCCTGTAGGTTGTTTGTCCCTAGTGAAAATGGGTCTCTCACTCCTGCTGTGCATTATCATCAATTTAGGACATGTCATCCAGTCAGGTTTTTGTCTGTCTATTTTGTGTAAGTCATTAATACTGATACAAGAGAGCAACAAACGTATAGAAAGATTTACTTTTCTCCCTGTTTTCTATTTTGGCTATATGTTAGCAAGAAGCTATGTAGTAAGCATCCTTAAATGATTTATGTACTTGTTAAAAGCGGTATTTGCAAGGTTTCTTGAAGAGAGTTTATAAATAATATGATACTGATGAAATCTTTTAAAGGTGAAGATTGCTTAGGTTAATTTAACTTAATCAGTTTTAAGGAGCAATTAACAATAACGTGACTTAATACTATACTGAAGTCTATGTAAATGACCTTTTGCGTAAAGGCTTCTCGGAGTTCAGGAAGCTTTGCCTCTGGATTAGGGTTTAATTTAAGGTGGTGGAGATGTTATTGTTCTGTAAGACACAAGCTATCATTCGGATCAGAACAACCCACTAATTTTTCTTGCTTTGATGACTAGAGTTATAAGGGTTTCTTAAACTCCAGTGTAAGTTAACAGATGATGGTAGTTCTATTATAAAAAACACACAGGATCCTAATCAGTATCTTAATCTGCCTTTTCTTCCATGGTCACCATACTTGGGGTCATTAAGCAGAATGTAGAGCAGATGTGACTAAAGCAATGGCATTTTTAGTGTAGCTTGTGGAAGCAGAGTAGGAAAGCTCAATTGATTGCCTGTAGTTTCAAAGGTAGCCTGTAGGTTTCCGGTGCGCAACAGCACAGAAATGTTTTGTATGGACCTAAAAATGAGTGACTAATTTTAGAGTAGAAAATGAATAAGCTTTGTAGGAGATTAAGCAAATTTGCAAAGAGAATGGACTTAATGCATCATTGGATAGCAATTTTTGACTGTCATCAGAGATTTTAAGTTAAATACGTGTCTATAGTGAAGCACAAAATGCTGATGAAAACAGAAAAGATCAGAGGTTCCATTTGTACAAAAGTTTGTCCAAAGAAAATAAGCATGTGCTCACTTTGCAAGAGACTTTGAAAGTTTATACAAAGATGAATGGAAACAATGGTGATTTGACATTTACTATGATTTTTTTTTAAAAGGAAGAACAAAATAACATGTTTGGAGAATACATTAAAGGGAAAGACCTGTCAAGTACAAACATTAAAAGACATGCACAGTGGCAGGTATTAACATTCCTAAGAACCAAGAAAGCACCAATGTCAAATAAATCAGCATGTGATTTTTGTCACCAAATAGCATTGTCTATCGTGTAACTGATTCCGTAGGGTCAAAAAGAGTAGGAAGTTTGAGAATCAGTGAGATGCAGAGGGAACAAACCTGGGGCCTTAGTGATGGATTTCTTTATTAGGACACTTCATTTTGTCTGGGAGAAACCACTTTTGATTTACAACAATATTGTCAACTAGGCTCACTAGACTTATAGTTCTGAATTACTTTAGTTCGTTTCAAAATTCTTTTCTCCCTTAAGGAGTGAAGATTTGGCACCTTGGAGGATATTCAGAAGACTTTGTCTGAGGGCAGTCTTCAAATAGGAGAAGGTTCCGAGAATGCTTTGTGTTGTCAGCAGCCTCTTTGAAATAAGAGTTTGGCCTTTTAAGGGCACTCCTTGAAGTAGCTGACATTCACTTGGCAGGCAGATCCTTTGAATTTCCAGACTTTATATAGTCTCGTCACCTTACTTGTGGTTTGTATGTAAAGGCCCTGTGTATGTTTGTTGAGAAGATGGAAGTCAAAGAAGAAAGAAAACTTAGCCCATTCTCTCCCACCCCGGATGAACTACCATGAACCATGGAGTACCATCATTCCAGACATCTCTATGCATAAATGCAGATAGAAGAATGATGTACTCTACAGATAAGTTATTTCATAAAAATAGCATTATATCATACTGTTTAACAGACAGAAAATAACATGAAGGAATTGTAGAATTTTATGTAAAAACCTTTTTAATTTCATTGGTCCATTTTTCTTTTGCCTTTTTCTTGTTGATTTGTTGGACTTATATGTAACGAGGGCTAATCTTTGTTATATCTTGCAAATATTTTCTCATCTGTGTTGTGTCTTTGTTCATTAAAAATTTTTAAATCTGTAATATACTTATATATTTTACCTGCTAAATTAATGAAATTTTACATTTTAATGTCAGATTTACTTTCCTCATTTTTTTTCTTGTTTAGGAAATCCTACCCCAAGATCGTTGTCTTTTTTCATCATCTAAAAGTTTTGCTTCTTACAGCATGAACTTTAATCCACCTACAGTTTGTTTTTATGTATGGTATGAAGTTGGATCTGATTTCTTTTTTAAATATGAATAATCCATTGTCACCATTTATTAAATAGTCCATCACTTCCCCATTTATTTGCCATGGCTGCCATAAATGAAGTTTTCATTTATGTGTGGGTCATTGTTTTTTTGTTCAATTGGTGTTTGTCTCTTCCTGATCATACCACACTGTGGTAATTAGTATAGCTTTATAATAAGTCTTGGAAACTTGCTCTACCAGTTATCTTTATCTTATTCTCTTTTTCTGAAAAATTTCTCAGCTCTTCTTGGTGTTGTGCTCTTCCACTTACATGTTGGAATCATCTCGTTGAATGACAGAAGAAACTGTGTGGGGTTGGAATTGCTGTTGCATTGTATTCGTGGATTAATCTGTGGCACTGGGGGTACAGCACTGGACCTATCAGATCAAGTCCCTGCCCAGGAGCTTATATTCTAGTGGTGGCAGCAGGCTAATTAGCATATTGCTAGTGGCTTGGGGTGTGTGTTATTTTTATGTAAATTGTCAGTGAAAGCCTCATTCGTAAGGTGGCATTTGGGACTTGAAAGCACAGGATGCCTGCTAAGGTTGGCCTCTTGGTGAGTTTGATCAGCAACAAGGAGGCCGGTGTCCCTGGCGACTGAGGGAGAGAATGGTAGATGAGGTCAGTGGTCTTCTGCCACGTGATAGTGGGGTCCGTTTGTAGGCCCTTTGTAGGTGGGCTAAATACTTTGAGTTTATTTTTAGTAAGATGGGAAGCCATTGGAGGAATGATGTAATCAAATTAAAATTTTTAAAAGGTTATGCTGGATGATGTTATATGGAGAATAAACTGAAGGGGGACCAGGAAGGAAGCAGAGAGATTTGGAAGCTGGCAGAAAAATTCAGTCAAAGATAATGGTAGTTTGAGACCCTGATGGTGGTATGATGGAAGTAGTGAGGAGTGATTGCATCAGGGGTATATTTTGAAGGTAGAGCTAAGCAGGATTTGCTTGTGGCTTAGATATTGAATGTGAAGGAATGAGAAGAAATGGAAAGAAGTTACAGTTTTTAGGCTTAAGTAGAAGAATGGGTTTGACATTTATTCAGATGGATGTTACTGCTTGAGGCAGGTTTTATTGAGGGGAAAGGCTGGTGGGTGGATAAATAGGAGTTGGATTTTAGGCATGTTAAGTTTGAGATGCCTTTTAGACATCCAGGTGGAGGTATTGAGCAGCAACAGGCTATGGAAGTTTAGAGTTTAGGGCATATGCTTAGGCAGGAGATAATTTTGGGAGATATCAGTGTATATACATGGTTTTAAAAGCCATGAGAAAATGGAGTCATCCAAGGACCAAGTGTATGTGGAGAAGAGATGTGAAGATTGATCTTGGGTGCACTCTTACAGTGTAGAGCTTGGGGGAGTTAAAGACACAGTAGAGGAGACTGGGAAGAAGATGTAGCCAGGAAAGTAGGAGAAACGAGCTAGTGGTGCCCTGGAAACCAATGAAGAAAATTTCAGGGAGGGAATGATCACTATGTTCTGTGCTGCTGCTGAGAACTGAGAATTGCCTGTTAGATTTGGCAGCATGGAGGCCACTTGGCAGCAGCTTTTTTGGTGGAGTATTGGGGCCTAGAGCCTGGGACGGGCTCATGAGAGAATGGGAAAGGAGGAATTGGAGGTGATAATTATAGACAGCTCTCAGGATCAGCTTTGTGAAAAGGGAACCAGGAGGGCGAGGTAGGCTCCAGAGTTTGTTTGCTTTAAGATAGGAGAAATTGCAGTGTGTTGTGCGATGATGGGAAAGAGCTAATGGGAAGTGGAAATTATTCAGGGGAGGGAGGAAGGGCAATAGCCAGAATGGTTGGCTCAAGTTGGCAAGAGGGAATTGGATCCAAAACCTTGGGGTGGGACATGTGTTCCCTTACTCATATCTCTCCCTCTCTTCCTCCCTGTCTGTCTCTCTCTCCCCTCTCACCTTTTGGTCCTTCAGTAATGTTTTTGTTTTTGTTTTTTTTGGTGAGGAAGGTTGGCCCTGAGCTAACATCTGTGCCATTCTTCCTCTACTTGGTATGTGGGACGCCACCATAGCATGGCTTGATGAGCGGTGTGCAGGTCCACACCTGGGATCCAAACCTGCGAACCCCAGGCCTCTGAAGCAGGGCGTGCAAACTCAACCACTACACCACCAGGCTGGCCCCAGTAATGTTTTGTTAGGAACTTTTAAAAAAAGTTTTGCACAGCCTTTCTTGGATTTATTCCTAGAAACTATAGTATTTTGTTGCTCTTGTTAATGAAATCTCCTTAAAGTTGTATTTTTAATTGGTTAATACTTGTGCATACAAAGGCTATTTATGTCTGATTTTTATATCTAGGAACCTTGTTGAACTATCCTGTTGTTAGAAAACTTGTAGATACTTTGAGATTTGTGTGTAGACAGTCATATCTTGTACAAATAGGGATAGTTATTTTTTTTCTTTTCAAACTCATAACTGTTATTTCTTTTTCTTTTATTTACATTGGCTGTGATCATCTAGTACAATGTTGAATGTAAGTTACAACAGCAAGCATTCCTGTTTTATTTCTAATTCTAAAAGTGCCATAAAATTTTACTATTAAGTAAAAACTGTAGATATTTGCTAGATATCTTTTTTAAAAAATCTGGTTAAAGTTCTTTTTTATTTCTAGCTTGTGAGGAGTTTTTAATCATGAATGGTTATTGAATTGTATTGAATGTGTTTTCTGCATTTATTAGAGATTGTCATTTTATCCCCTCTTTCCTTTTAATTTTTTAATGTAGTATATTAATATGTTTTGTGATGTTGAGCCATCCTTGCATTTCTGGGATAAACCATTCCCAGTCACAGTGTGATATTTTATGTACATTGTTAAAGTTGTTTCATATTCAGTGTTCTAATAGTTACTTCAAGGAGAGATAACCAACTTAATATTTTTTTTCTATTCTCAGTTTGCAGAATCTTTGGATTTCTGTTCCTTAAAAAATTTTTTTTTTTTTGAGGACAATTAGCTCTGAGCTAACTACTGCCAATCCTCCTCTTTTTGCTGAGGAAGACTGGCCCTGAGCTAACATCCATGCCCGTCTTCCTCTGCTTTATATGTGGGATGCCTACCACAGCATGGCTTTTTGCCAGGTGGTGTCATGTCTGCACCCGGGATCCGAACCGGTGAACCCCAGGCCACCAAGAAGTGGAACATATGCACCTAACCGCTGCACCACTGGGCCGGCCCCCAGCTTTTTTCTTGTAGTTGATTTCTAGTTTCATAGCATTATGGTTGGAAAAGATGCTTGATATGATTTCAAACTTCTTAAATTTATTGAGACTTCTCTTGTTTCCCAACATATGGTCCATCCTTGAGAATGTTCCATGTGCATTCAGAATACAGAATACAGAACATGTATTCTGCTGTTTTTGGATGGAGTGTTCCATATAGGTATCTATTAAGTCCACCTGGTGTAGTTTTTCATTTAATTCCACTATTTCCTTGTTAAATTTCTGTCTTGATCAATCCATTGATGTAAGTTGGGTGTTATGGTCCCCTATTATTATTGTGGTGGTGTTAATGTCTCCTTTTAGGTTTGTTAATAGTTGCTTTATGTACTTTGGTGCTCCTGTGTTGGGTGCATATATATTTATAAGTGGTATGTCTTCTTGGTGGAGTGTCCCTTTTGTCACTATATACTTCCCTCTTTGTTTCTCTTTACCTGATTTATCTTGAAGTCTGCTCTGTCTGATATACATATGGCAATGCCTGTTTTCTTTTGTTTGCCATTAGCTTGGCGTGTCGTCTTCCATCCCTTCACTCTGAGCCTGTGTTTGTCTTTAGAGCTGAGTTACGTTTCTTGGAGGCAGCATATTGTTGCGTCTTATTTTTTCATCCGTCCTGCCACTCTGTGTCTTTTGATTGGAGAGTTCAGTCCATTTACATTTAGGGTGATTATTGATATATGAGGGCTTAATGCTGCCATTTTATCACTAGTTTTCTGGTTATTCTGTCTTTCCCTTGTTTCTCGTCTGGTGTATTTCGGACTTCCAGTTCAGTTTGGTAGTTCTCTGTGATGGTTTTTTTACGTTTTCTCTTTATCATTTGTGTGTCTGTTCTGATTATCTGTTTAGTGGTTACCATGAGGTTTGTATAAAGGTATCTTGTAGATGAGATTGTCCATTTTCTGGTAGCCTCTTATTTTCTTAGTGTAAACCAATTCCATCCCTTTCCTCTTCCCCTTCTAAGTTGTTGTGCCACCTTATTCCATCTTGTGTTGTGAATTTGTGGTTAAAGTGACAAGATTATAGTTATTTTTGATGTTTTCCTTCTCTTTATCTTCTTTTTTTTTGTGAGAAAGATTGGCCCTGAGCTAACATCTGTGCCAGTCTTCCTGGTCATTCATCTTTAATGTTATAATTGTTTGCTAACCTGTTCTGATAGCTGCCATTTTCTGATTTTGTCTACCTGTTTTATCTCCTTGCTCAAGACTTTGTAAACCCTTTTTCTTTTCTTTTCAGGTATGAGGGCCTTCTTGATCCTTTTGTGTGTGTGTGTGTGTGTGGTGAGCTGGGGGAGGAGTGTTGTGGCAATGAACTCCCTCAGCTTTTGTTCATCTGGAAAGTTTTTATCTCTCCATCATATCTGCAGGATATTTTTGCTGGATAGAGTATTCTTGGCTCAAAGTTTTTGTCTTTCAGAATTTTGAATGTATGATTCTACTCTCTCCTAGCCTGCAAGGAACAAACTCTCTGCTCCTTTCTCCCTCTTTTCACCCTCCTCAATACCTATTATCCTTATGTTGCATTTCCTAATTGAGTCAAATATTTCTTGGATAATTTCTTCATTGCTTTTTGGTCTTAGGACCCTCTTCTCTTCCATCTGTAGCATGTCTGTATTTCTGTCCTCCAGATTGATAATTCTGTCCTCTATAGTATCAGCTCTGTTATTCAAGGACTTCAGATTTTTATCTTAATTCATTGTGTTTTTCATCTCCAACATTTCTGGTTCGCTTTTCTTTATAGTCTCGGTCTCTTTTGTGAAGAATCCCCTCTGTTCATTAATTTTGTTCCTGATTTCATTGAATTATTTTGTAACTTGTTGAGTTTTTTTATGATAGCTATTGTGAATTCTTTGTTGTTTAGACTGTAAATTTCTATGCCTTCAGGATTTACTTCTGTGTGCTTGTATTTTCCTTCTGGTCTGGAGTATTAATATATTTTTTCATACTGTTTGATGGTATTGATTTGTGGCTTCACATAGTGATAGTATCTGGTCTCAGAGTTCACCTGCCGGGGGCAGGCGGATCAGGAGCTGTGTGTTCTGAGCCCACCATGATTCCTGGCGTCTGTGCCTGTCCTTTGGAATCTATGCTGACAAGGCTTGTCTGTGATTGCCCACTCACAGCTGCTGCTTTCCTAAGGTATGCGTGGGTGCTCTTGCACACTGCACAAGGGGTGTGCTTTCTTTTGCCTCTGTAATCTCAGGGGCATTCTCACTCTGCCCTCATTATCTGCTCTCCTGGGGTGCTGGCTTGATGAAGACACCCCCACCATAGCTTAGTCTCCTCTCTGTGGAGCTTTTCCATGGGCTGTGAGGGAAAGCAAAGGCATTCCTGCAGAGAGCCACCCCTCCTCCTTCTTTACTCAGAGCCCTGCATGGTCCTGTGCCATAAGTTGCTGCCAGGGAGGGAGAGGAGATCCCCTTACCTTCTTCCACTTCCTCCCAGGTGTCTGGCATCTCCACCTTCAGACGTGTGGCTGGATGAGTCTTTCAGATGTCTTTTGTGAATGTCCTCTCTTGGTTTATCAACGTCCTTTATGTTGTCTCTCAGGCGGAAAGTCTGAGGGAAGAGCTCACTCCACCATGATGCTGTTGTCACTCTTCCTAATGTTTGCTGTTTATCATCCTTCTTTGCTTGTTTTTTTCTTTTCAGCTGTCTGTTGGTTTGAGAGATTTTTATGTATGGATTGGCTATTAATCCCTTTGCTGGTTATAGATTCTTTGTCTTGACCTGGTGGTTGCCATTAATTCATTTAAATTCTGTTTAACTGTTATCCTGAGTAATCAAATTACTCAGTAATTTCTCTTCTTCTGAAATGTGACAAGGATGTCAGCATTCTTTACCTTTTGAATATATCCGTTCCCCATTTTATGCTCATCCACATTTTTAAGTTCTTTTCAATATATCAAAAATGGGATATGTGTTGAATAGGTAAGTCTGTCTTCCTTCAGGACATAGCTTGTTATTAATTCTTCATTGAAAGATTGTTTTCTAGTATTTATTATATTTTTTAAAAATAAACCAACAGGTTTTTTTTTTTAAATCACAGGTTAAATTTTCTAACATTACATTTGATTGAATTCTTGTTTCATTTATCCCTTCCCTTCCATGTGGCCTGACTTTTGTTCCTGAAATACAACTTACTCTTTATTTCCTTTTTTTAAACGATATACTTCAGATACTGTAGCATTCCTGTTTTTAAAATCCACTTCGGATACTATAGAATTCCTGCTTTTAAAGTGTACACTTCAGTGGTTTTTAGTATATTCATGAAGTTGTACAACCATTACCACTATGTAATTTTAGAACATTTCATCACCTCAGAAAGAAGCCTTACACTCATTAGCTGTCAGTCTGCGTCTCCATCCCCACCCCTGCGCCCCTGGCCACCACTAATCTGCCTTTTGTCTCTATGAATCTGTCTATACTGCACATTTTATATAAACAGAATCATGCAGAATGTGGTCTTTTTTGTTTGACTTCTTTCATAATCTGCTAACAATTTAACATAATGTTTTCACAGATCATCCTTATTGTAGAATATATTAGTACATCATTTCTTTTTATGGCTGTATAATATTCCAGTTTGTGGCTATACCACATTTTTATTATCTGTTCATCAATTGATATATAAATGAGGTGTTTCTACTTTTTTCTCTAGTATGAATAATGCTTCAATGATCATTCATGTAGAAGTTTTTGTGTGGACGTATACTTTGAATTTTCTTGAATATATATCTAGAAGTAGACTGAGTTACATCTTTTAATAATTATTTTAGTAAGGATTTGGGATAGTAAATTCTTGGTGTGTCTAAAGATAGTCTCATTATTATTGTCACTCTTAATAGCTTTTTTAGCTGGGTATAAATTTTATTGGTTTATTAAGTTTTATTAGTTTTGTAGCTGATGAAAAATCTGCCCCTCTTTTCTCTGTAGATTGTGTGAGTTTCTGGTTGGTTAAGATTTCTTACACTTGATAGTTCTGTAGTTTTATTACAGTGGATCTAAGAGTAGATATGATATGCTTTTAATCTGAGTATGAATGATCTGAGGATGTTTGGTCCTTTTCTTATAATGCCTTGAGGAATTGTTGTGTCTCTGCTCATAAGATCTGTGGGTCTCTAATTTCATGGGTTTAGGGGTCTGTCTCACGTCAGAGTTATGCAGGTCTCATAAATGGAGTTAGGAAGCATGCCCTCCTTTTGTTTTCTGAACTTGGTTGTTTTCTGAAATTGGTTTTGATTCTTCCATGAATGTTAGCTAGAATTTGTCAGTGAAACCCTCTGGTACTGAAATTTTTTTTGTGATAAGTTAGATTATGCATTCACTATGTTTAATAAATACAAAGCTGTTTAGACTTTATATTTCTTCTTGAGTTTTGGTGTTGTGTCTTTAAAGGAATTTATGTAAAGTATTGAATTTATTGGCAGATAATTGTCTCTGTTCTTTATTATTATTCATCTTCCACTTTTGGTTTCACTTGTTCTTCTTAGTTTTGTAAGGTGGAAATTTAGGTCATTGGTTTAAGACTTTTCTTGTTTTCTATTTAATTTTTGTTTGTTAATTTTGTTTGTTTTAAATTTAATGCTGTAAATTTCCCTCAAGCCGTGCTTTAGGGTATCCTGCAGAGTTTGATGCACTTTAATTTTAATCTAGTTCAAAATGTTTTCTAATTTCTTTGACCCATGGGTTGTTTAGAATTAGTTTAATTTTCAAATATTTGAGGTTTTACCTGATGTTTTAGTTTTGATTTTTTAATTCCATTGTAGTCAACGAACATTTTCTGCAAGATTTCAGTCTTGGACTCTATTTAGACTTGTTTTATGGCCCAGTGTATAATGGCCCAGCATATAGCCCAGCTCCCTGTTCCATAGAACATTGGCAAATGTTCTTTGTGCCCTTAAAAAGGTTGTATAATTCAGTTTGTTGGTAGAGTGTTTCACAAGTATCAGCTAAGTTAAGGTTGATGTTATTTAGATCTCTGGTATCTGTACTGTTTTCTTGTTCAGTTTTATCAATTACTGAGAGATATGTTAAAATCTCCAACTATGAAAGTGCGTTTGTCTATTTTTCTCTTTACTTCTGTTTTTGTTTCACGTATTTTGAAGCTCTGTTATTAGATGCTTGTATATTACAGTATTGATATAGCGTCCTATTCTCCTGACCTTTTAAAATCATTATGAAATAGCCCCTTTTGTCAGTAGTAATACTTCTTGAAGTCTACTTTGTATTATATTAATATATCCATTCTAGCCTTGGTGTATATTTATTCAACCTTTTAGTTTATTTCTGTTCTTATATATTCTTGCTTTTTTAGAAAAAATCCAATCTGACAAATCTCTGCCTTTTGATTTAGAATGTTTAGTCAACTTACATTTAAAGTAATTATTGGTGTGGTTGTATTTAGGTCCATCATTTTGTGCTTTTTAGGAAGAGGTTTTTATTTGTCTTTGTTCCTTCTCTTTTGGTTTTTGTATTAGTCAGAGTTTTAAAATTCCATGTTAATTCTTCTGTTGGTTTTCCAGCTATATTTCTTTGATCTTTGAAGGTAATTCTTTGTCTCTAGGGGCTACAATATGCATTTCAGTTTTATCCTGATCTACTTTGCATTCGCCCTGAGTCACCTTGGGTGAAACTCAGAAGTTTTTCCATAGCACATTTTCATTTTCTCCTCTTATCTTTAGTATTACTGTCATATATATTATGTCTGTATGCTTTGTTCAGTTTGTTCCCATTTTCCCCTTTTGTCCTAAGTATTGTCATGTTACATCTATGTAGTTTGCAAACCTATCATTATTGTAACTTTTACTTTAAGCTGTCATTTTTTGTAGAAAGCAAGGTAAGAAATTACTTGTTGCATATATACCCACATAGGTACCATTTCTGGCTTTCTTCATTTCTTTCTGTAGATCCAATTTCCCATCTAGTGTAGTTTCCATCAGACTAGAGAACTTCCTTTAGCATTTCTTGTAGTACTGATATGCCAGGGAAAACATGTTTTTTATTTGAAAATGTCTTTATTTCACCTTCGTTTTTAAAGGATAGTTTTGCTGGATATTAGAGTTCTTGGTTGACAGGTTTTCCCCTCTTGAGCAATTTGAACACAGTCACGCACCATATGGCAGTGGTTGGGCCAGTGATGTACTTGTGTACGATGGTGGTCCCATAGTAGTAGTAACATATAGCCTAGGAGGCTGTACCATCTGGATTTGTGTAAGTGCTATAGGGGAGGAAGAGATTTTCCTCTATCCTTCTAGGTTCTTCTGGCTGGTCTAAAAATTATATTGATGTGAAGCAGAGTAAGAAGAGAAAACATATGGTATCATATTTTCCTTCAATTCCTTGAGCGTAGTTTTCAAATTCTTTGAAATGTTTATGGTAGCTGCTTTGAAGTCTGTTAAATGCAACATCTGGTCTCACTTGGAGTCAGTTTCTATTGACTGTCTTTTTACCTGCATATGCGTTACACTTTCCTCTTGTTTTGCTTGTCTTGTTGAAAATTGGACTTTTTCTTTTTTTTTTTTTCCTGAAGATTAGCCCTGAGCTAACATCTGTGCCTGTCTTCTTCTATTTTATATGTGGGTTGCTGCCGCAGCACAGCTGACAAGTGGTATAGGTCCGCTCTAGGGATCCAACCCCATGAGCTGGGCCACCAAAGCAGAGCATGCTGAACTCAACCACCAGGCCGCAGGGCTGGCCCCTGACGATTACACATGTTGTAGTGATTCTGAACTCTTCTGTATTCTTTTGAGGCCTGTTGGATTTTTATTGTAGCAGATAGTTAAATTGCTTGGAGTCAAACTATAAACTTTGTTTTCCCTGTCATGTGCGGCTGCTCTATCTGCTCTGTTTTTATGTGTTTCCACTGATGTTTTTTTGCTCTGGCACACTGTGGGTCTCCGCTGTGCCTGTAGGATTTGGAAGTGGGCTAAGCGTCTGGGTAGAGACGGACTTGCTCTCTGTGGTTTTCTTTCTTTTGAGGATTTCCCTAGTTTCTAGCTGCTCTGTCAGCTTTGGACTCTGTATCCTAACATTTCAGGCTTTCTGTGACCCTAGCTGAGCACAGCTGGGAAAGAGCATCAGATTCACAGATTTGGCTCCACATTACTCTTTCACAAGAAGGTTTCTTTCTGGTCCGTGACTGCTTTTTCACCAGGCTGCTTGTGGTTTCCTCTGAACACATGTGGTTCAGCCGTCAGCCAGGGCATTTTCAGCATTTTGTGCTCTGAATTTGAGTGTCTCTCCTTCTGCAGTTTGTGTGCTCAGAAAGCTCTGAATTTCTAGTTGCTTCCCCGACTCTGAACTACAGTACCTGGCACCTTTGCATGGTAAGGCTCTGGTTTTTCTTGCCACCATTTTTGCCCCGAAGCCATAGCTTTGAGGATTGGGCACTGCCCACAAGCCAAGAAGCCAGATGCTCACAACTCTTACCCCTGAGGCTTGTGGTTTTTGAGATTTAACCCTTTCCTTGGCTTTTGTAAACACTGTTTTTAGGTAGTGTTTTTTTTAAATTTAGTTTTCATCAGTGTTACCTGTGAGTGTCCGAGTGACCTCTTCACTCTTCCTGCCATTACAGAGATTGACTGTTTGTTTGTTTGGAAATATTAGGATACGACGTGTGTATTTCACGAGCATGTCTTTCTGCTGTGCTTTCATTGTTTGTAGGTTCATTCTCTTCACCATTCTGTTTTTCCCTGTAGTATGTTTGTATGAGAGTCACTCACCGTCCTTTTCCTGTTGTCCGTTTTTATTTGCAACTAGGTTTTCTGCACTTTAGGAAGGGGGATGGGTTGGGAGAGGTTTTCTGAAGTCATGGCTCCAGAGCTCCCTCTTCTGTCGTATTTGAAATATGGCTTGGCACTGCCTGAGATCTGGCTCTGTCCTGTCATCCTTACCCTTCCACCTTCATCTGGACCTCCTCTTCCTCTTTCCGCTCCTGTTTGTATCCTGCTCAATTGGTGTTCTATTCCCAGCAGTTCTCCTTAGTAGAAGGGAGCTTTAACTGGTTAGTTTCATGACAGGTAGTTCCCAGACAGCTCCTGTCCCTTCAGACCTGACTGTGGATTCCTAATAAGGAATTTGCTTGCCTACGAATTGAGTTTGCAGAGAAGTTCTTCTGGCTTTGATTGCTGTTCCCACATTGGCTTGCTGTGTTTTCCAGTGAGTATTTGTTGATATTGTTGGGGTTCTTGTGTTTCCACCCATCAGACTCCCTGAGGCTTCCCTCCTGTGTAGGTCCTGGTACATCTCAGTCTTGTAGCTAGCTATTGGTGATTTGTCCCTTCTCAATAGTATTTTGTGGGCTACCTAGTTTTCCTTTGGCTGCTATCTGAAGGTTTTTGGTTTTTATTAGGGGACTGGTGAGATTGAAAGCCTTCTGCTGTCCTTATTCTCCCTTAGTTCCTCCTGTCTTGAGGTGAAACAGGGCTTTTATTTTGCTTTGAAGGCTGGAATGTGAGTGAGAATTCTCCCCTGGTTCTCTCACCAGCTTCCTCCTACAACCAAGATTGATGAAGATAGATGTATTTCCTTACTCTGTTCCCTAGTCACCCTTTTACTTGAGAGCAGAGCCTGGGATCTTGCCCGTATATGTGGGTCTCTGATCTAACTTCCAACCCCACACAGGCCTTGTCTCCTGACCACTAGGCCACCAGGCATCAGTAGATGGCCTTGGGGCATTATCTGTCTTCAGATTTTGCGTATCTTTCTTGATTGGAGTTTCATCTTTATATTCGTAAAGATTTCCCTTCTTGCCAGCTTGTGAGTGATGCATTTAAAAAAGTATTTAAAAAGTATCTTAACCTAGCTGTGTGTTGTATGTTTGTTGTACTAAAAGGACTTTTTGAGGTATTTTGTCCCCCATTTTGTGAAAATGAAAATTTCATTTCTTTTACTTGTTACTTGCCTCTTTTTTTCATGACTTGTCTGTCTCATTGCTCAACATGCTTTTTTTGCTCTCAAACTTTTTGGTTTTTGAAATACCTTTATTTTCTGTGCATGTTCTAAGAGTTTATCATCTTATCCTTAAGAAACCAGCAAGATCTGTAATTTTTGTGAAGCTTGGATTTTCGGTCACTTACAGACTAACCAGTATAGATAAAAGGGAGAGAAAAAGTGTAATGCTCATGTTATTAGTCCTAGGAAAACAGGCCACTCCCCACATTTCTTGGATTTGTAGAACATCATAGTGAGAAGGTTGTTGGCAGTAATCTTGCCTAATCTGCCCTCTTGCAATTTTACACACAAGAAGTTTGTAACTGAGACTAGGAGAACGTAATTATTAAATTATGGTGAAGTGAAGACTCTTAAGAACTTGACTCGGATGTTCCTTACGTCACTGCAAGGCAGGTGTTGATCACCCCCTTTTAGAGCCGACGGTGAGTTCAGATCACAAAACAAAGACCCTCGTCACCCTCGCTACGCTTCTCCAGGTCAGCGGTCCGAGAGCCGGAGAGCCTGGTTCTCCTGATGCCCAGAGCCTTGTCCTTCTCTTCAGTGGGAATGATGGCTCAACCTCTTTGATTTACTCAGATTTTCAGTAAGATTAAAATGTTTCTACCATGATTAATCTTAGTGGGACTGACCCATCACTCTCTGCCACTCCTCTAGACGGCAGAACAGCTCTCCCTCTCATCTTTTCCTAGCACTGTTTCTCAGACTTGACTAACTGTACAAATGGTTCTTGAAGGGAAGAATCCTTATGCTCCTCTCTGGATGCCTTCTCCCCCCAGTTACAGACATTCCTGGTTCTTTGAGAAGGTGTCTTTCTGTGGCACATTAACCCTTAAGAAGAGTAATTAGACTTAATAACTGGATTATTTTTAGTTCATCGCTTAAATGAAAACATAAAATTGGAAAGTTTTGTAGAACTGTTGGCCCATTTAGCCAGTATATTTGTCGCATTTCTATACTTTCATCTGTGGGTTCTAGGTTACTCTCCATATTCTCACTTTTTCCCCTTTTTTTTTCCCCCTTATTTCCTTTTACAAAAGAGATAATACAGAGATTTTCCTTGACTCTATTCTGGAGTTAGTTTATGCACATTAAGTTTAGTTATGTTTGTTTTGAATATAATAAAAGTAAGAGAGAGAAATTGTTCCTAGTAGCTCCATAGTTGACACTGGTTTTAGCTAGAATAAAGGTTTGAATCAACTTTTCAAACTATATACAAAAAATAGACTAGGCCAGAAGGTGATTTGAATGGGGATTTTGTATATAAGCTAATATCTACCTTGACACAAAAATCTATTAATATGCTCATCAGTGAGTGAATTAGCTTTTTTCTTATAAACTTATGAGTATATTTTGTTTTACTTCTAGAAGCTTCTAAAACTGAGCATGATAACTTTTGTTAATCTGGCTATCTTGGCAATGAAGATATATCCTGCTTCCATAGGAAAAAGAGATGTGGTTGGTTAAAGGAGAAAGGAATGTAGTTGATGTAAACAGCCAGGAAGGCGATGCGAGCACTTGAATCAGGCCTGGTTCAGTCAGGAGTCAAGAGGCCACACTGGTAGTCTGATGGGGGGGATTTCATACCAAGAGATGTTCAGTAGTAAGAGCTGGCTGACTCCTAAAAGGAGGTAAAAGAAGACTCTAATGTGTATAGAAGCCGCAACTGCGGAAAGCAGATACCACCCCTGGGCCTGAATGGGAGGGACAAGGAAGGGACTTAGAGACGGGGCAGCCAGCCCAGTGCCGATCCCAGCCTCTGAGGAGTGGGTGCGCACTGCCTACCAGGGACACTGACCCACTGGTTGGTTTTATCCGGAAAACAACCCACGAGAAGGAGGAAGGAAAAGGAAGGGTACCTCCTGGCAGTGTCCCTCCAGCACCCTTCTTCGGCCAAGCCTAACGTGGAGTCGGTGGCAGCGGAGGAAGGTGTGCACTGTCCATCTCCAGCGTCACAAACAGGACCCAGAAAGGAGCGTTTGGAACTTAAGGCGATAAATTCATACCCCTCCGTGTTGCTCCCAGAGTAATCTTTCTAAAGTTTGAAGCTATTCTTAGGATTCTCCTACCGAAATATCTTAATGGCTTTTAACATTTGAAAATTTTTTTTAACTTTTTATTTTAGGATAATTTTAGACTTACAGAAAAGTGGCAGAAATAGTAAAAGAGTTCTGGTATACCTATACCCTTCACCTGACTTCCTGAATTTTAACACCGTCCATAACCGTAGCACAGTTATCGAAACCAGAAAGTCAACGTTGGGACAAGCTACAGACTCTGTTCAGATTGTACCAGTCTCCCCCGTTTTGTCTTTCTGCTGTTCAGGATGCAGCACTGCATTTAGTTGTTATGTCTGTGGTCTCCTCTACCTGTGGCAGTCCTCAGTCTTTCCCGTCATGACCATGTCACTTTCAAAGAGCATTTTTAAGTTATTTTGTAGTGTCCCTAAATTCGAGTTTTCTGTGGGTTTTTTCATGATTAACTTCAGGTTAGTACGTTTTTTTGGCAAGAAAGCCATATGAAGACTGTTGTGTCCTTCTGTGTTCGTTTCTAGGCCTGCTATAGCAAAGTACCACAGACTGGGCGGCTGAAACAGCAGACGTTTCTTCTGTCCCAGTTCTGGAGGCTGGCAGTTGACATCAAGGTGTCGGCAGGGCTGGTTCCTTCGGAGGCCTCTCTGCTTGCCTTGCGGGCTGCCGCCGCCTCCCTGTGTGCTCACGTGGCCTTTCCTCTGTGCGTGCGCTGTGTGCCTGGGCTCTCTTTGTGTGTCCAGTGGAATGACACCAGTCAGGTTGGATCAGGGCCACCAGCAGCCTCATTTTAACTTAATTTCCTCTTTAAAGGCCATATCTCCAACAGGCACTTTCTGAGGTAAGTCGGCTTAGAACTTCAAATTATAAATTTGGCGGGGGGGCACACGGTTCAGCCCCTAACACCTTCTCAGACGCATCCCAGCCGGAGGAGCGGCAGAGACGATGTTGTTATCCTACTGCTGGTGATGTTAACTTTGATCGCTTGGCTAAGGTGGTGTCTGCTAGGTTTCTCCACCGTAGAGTTTCTGTTTTTCACTTTATAGTTAACACACATCTTGAAGGAGATAACTTTGAGACTATGCAGATAACACTCTTTCTCCTCAAACTTTCGCCCACTAACTTCAACGTTCCTTTGCTGAATCTTGACTCTGATAGTTATTTCTTGATTTTTACTTAATGATGGTTTTCTATTTCCTTTGCTTCTACTTTTTTTTCAATTTATTAATTGGAATTTTCCTATAAGGAAGAGCTGTCTCTTGTCTACTGTATATGTTCATTCAATTATTTATGTCTTTGTGGAATTACAGATTTTTTTTTTAGTTCTGTGGGTTCTAATCTAATACTCCATTTTGTTACTCAGACTGTTCTAGGTTTGGCTACTGGAAGCTCCTCCATTTGGCTCTTATGTCCTTCTGTCGTGGTCCCTCTCCACTTCCTTTTGTGAGCACTCCCTTATTTGCAGCCACCACAAGATGCTCAGGGCTCATCTCAAATTTTCCTTGCCCAGCCTGAGAATCAGCCACTTCTTTGAAGAGCTCTGTTTAGTTTTATTGGAAAATGGCATTTAGAAACCCAGATCTGGGCACAAAGTGTGCTTGTTGCTGCTGAGATGTCATTGCTTCTTGACCCTCCTAGTGGACAGAGCTATGGAGATATATGTATGTTTGTGTGCTTGCCCGTACAAACCCACACATCTTTATATGGAGCTGTGTATGTATTGAAAATGCAAGAGTTCGTATTGTGATAATCTCTATATCTAGTCCAGCAGCCGAGTGTTCATCCTTACTATCTTTCTTTCCTTATTTGTAACTTCTTTTCTCCAACACTGAAAAACCTGGTCCTCATTATCTATAATATGTTTATCCGACTCTAATATGCACATAAAAGTAGTGTGAGACTTGCTAACCCAAACTCTGTGAGAAACAACGTTACTAACCAGATCAGGTGTCAGTGAACTGTGGCCTATGGGCCAAATCCAAGCCCAGTTCCTGTTTTTGTAAATAAAGTTTTATTGGAATACAGTCTATTTATGTATTGTCTGTGGTTCTTCCTCACTAAAATGGCACAGTTAATGGCATGGTCTCACTAGGACAGAGACCATATATATGGCCTGCAAAGCTGAAAATACTTGCTGTCTGGCCCTTTGTAGATAAAGTTTGCTGACTCCTACCCTCTAGAGCACAAATTTTGTTTTTGTCTTTGGCCTTATAGTGTTCTAGTGAAAATACTGTTTTCCAAAGTTACTTTTTCCTTGCATTTCCTTCTGTGTAGTTAGTTGGGTTCACTTGTTATTGCTGTGTTCCCTTTTGGACTCCCCGCACATCCTGGTGGTTTATTTTTGGGGTATGTGAAGCGTTACTGTGGCTCTACAAGCAGGAGCAGTACAGAAAGGTGCCCCTCCCTCATTCCCACTGCCCCTTCCCATTCTGCCCCTCCTCATTCCCACTGCCCCTCCCCGTTCTGCCCCTCCTCATTCCCACTGCCCCTCCCCGTTCTGCCCCTCCCTCATTCCCACTGCCCCTCCCCGTTCTGCCCCTCCCCGTTCTGCCCCTCCCTCATTCCCACTGCCCCTCCCCGTTCTGCCCCTCCCCGTTCTGCCCCTCCCTCATTCCCACTGCCCCTCCCCGTTCTGCCCCTCCCTCATTCCCACTGCCCCTCCCCGTTCTGCCCCTCCCCCCCCCTCCTCATTCCCACTGCCCCTTCCCGTTCTGCCCCTCCTCATTCCCACTGCCCCTTCCCGTTCTGCCCCTCCCCGTTCATTCCCACTGCCCCTCTCCGTTCTGCCCCTCCCTCATTCCCACTGCCCCTCCCCGTTCTGCCCCTCCCCATTCCCACTCCCTCTTCCCATCTGCCCCTCCCCATTCTGCCCCTCCCTCATTCCCATTGCCCCTTCCCATTCTGCCATGCTCCCCGCTCCTTTTCCACTCACCCTCTGTGGGTGACCAGTCTCTTTAGTTGTTTTGTCCATATTGTATTTCTTTTGCACAAATCAGCAAACGTATGTTTTCTTATATCCTTTTCTTACAAGAAGAGTAGCATGTTATAGGATACTCTTTTGTGCTTTGTTTTTTTCACTTAGCAGTCAGTGTGTCTTGGAAATTAGTCCAAATCAGTTCATAAAGATCATCTTCGTTATTTAGATTAGCTGCACGGAAACTCTGCTGTGTGGGTGTACCGTGGTTTATCCAGCCACTCTCCTGTGCATGGCATTTAGAATGTTGCCAGTATTTTGCAGTTGTAAACAGTGCTGTAGTGAGTAGCCTTCTGCATGTGTGGTTTTACATTGCTAGCATCTGTCTTCGTGATTGGTTCCTAGAAGTGGGATTGCTGCTTCAAAAGGTAAGCACCGATGATGTTGTTTGTTAGCTGTTGCCGGGTTCTCCTGAGGAGGGCTGTCCTGGTTTGCGTTCCCAGGTCGTGGTGTGAGAGCCTGTTTCCCCACAGCCCCAGCAGCAGAATGTATTGTCGGACTTTCCCTAGTATGGTCAGTGTCCTCTCTGTGTTTTTAACTTGAATTTCTCTGATAGTGAGTTTCAATATTTTTTCATATGTCTGGTATGTTTGCTATCTTTTTGTGACATCTCAATATGTACATTAGTATTTTTTATATCTTTGTGAATTGCCTGTTCATGTATTTTTCCCATTTTTCGATCAGGTTTTGGGCCTATGTCCTTCAGTTTTTCAGAGTTTTTTTGTATGATAGGAATATCAGCCCCTGGTGATATTTGTTGCTGCCCCCCCCCAGCCCCCCACCTTTTGACTTTGATCATGACATTTGCTTTTGCCTTCAGGATATCTCCCTAATTAATACACACTTCTCCAAACACCGTTGCTCACCCTTTGCTGTTAGTTGTTTGCAGTGTGCTTCCTAACAGCTGTTCAGCAAGACTCGGCTCCGGCGGCAGTTCCCACATGATTTCTCCGCTAGGATGAGTTAGTTTAAAGAATTGTCTTCTGCCTTCTCAGAGGGGCTGCTTTTAACAGTTGTTGGATCCTCACAGTACCATTTAGTGACTCCCCACGATTATGTGACTAGAACCAGCTCACTAAGTCAGATTCTTTCAGATTTCATTGTTGTCATGTCTGTATGGAATGATGCACCACTAGTCTTGGAATTTCTTTCCCACCCTATTATGATTTCATGAATGCATTTCCACCACGTCTTTTTTTTTGCCCTAGTATATAACAAAATGTACAAGTCCCAGTGATAACTTGGGTGGCCATTTCTGTACATTCAGTTATTACAGACAAAACAGCTTCTTCAATAAAGAGTGAAATGGCCAGTCAGTGCATCACCTCTCCCGTCAGCATCAGCTCTAGAGGGGCCAGTTTATTGGGAGTTAACAAAGCCTAAGCTTCAGGTCCCCTCACTTGCAAGGACCAGGCCTGGAGACTTTTTAATAGTTGTCATTATAGAAGGGATATTTCTGTATGCTCGGTACATCTTCAGTGGTTGGGAAGGATTTCCTCTGGAAGGATTAATTAGCAAGAATATACGGTGGAGATGAAGCATAGAAGGCCATGTGAAAAACTTCCGAATTATGTTGTGTAGATTTTACTTCAGGTAGAAATAGCAGTTGTTAATTTTTAATAAACATACTAGACTTTAAAAAATAAGTAAGAATGGAACACCTGATTTAAAATAGTGCTATTTTTTCTTTTTAAGGATTTTATTTTTTTCCTTTTTCTCCCCAAAGCCCCCTGGTACATAGTGGTATATCCTTAGTTGTGGCATGTGGGATGCTGCACCAGCGTGGCCCGACGAGCAGTGCCATGTCCGTGCCCAGGACTCAAACGGATGAAACACTGGGCCGCCTGCAGCGGAGCGCGCGAACTTGGCCACGGGGCCACGGGGCCAGCCCCTAGAATAGTGCTTTTAAAAGTACCTCTGTGGTAGTGATGAGTTCTTGACACCAGCTTATCAATTAATTTCCCTCAGCTGCTGTTCTCTTCTGGCCAGTTACTGAGTATTATTTGAGGAGCAGAGCTGGCCAACGTCAATTGATCTTTTCTGTGGACTTACCGCCGTGAGATTCCTAGAATTCAGTAACTGTATACTCAAAAGTGGTCTATTTGGGTTTTTAAACCCTAGCTTTTAGGGGCCGGCCCCATGGCCGAGTGGTTAAGTTCACGCACTCTGGTTTGGTGGCCCAGGGTTTCACTGGTTTGGATCCTGGGTGCGGACATGGCACTGCTCATCAGGCCACGTTGAGACGACGTGCCACAACTAGACGGACCCATAACTAAAATATACAACTATATACGGGGGGGGGGGGGGAGTGGTTTGGGGAGAAGAAGAAGAATTAAAAAAGAACATTGGCAACAGATGTTAGCTCAGGTGCCAATCTTTAAAAAATAACAACTAGCTTGTAATTACACAGTACTTAACTACATTGTTCTTGTGAAATAAATGAAAACATTATAAATAAGATTGAAGCCCCCTTTTACTCTTACTCATGATCTCGCTTCTCCGTTGCCTCCCCCCACCCCCTTCCCACTTCAGTAACCACTGGTGTCATTCTCCCCTGGAGCCTTCCAGATCGTCTCTGCGCTCTTGCTCCCCTCAGTGTGGTCTGTGCACCAGCAGCATCCGCATCTTGTAGGAGCTGGTTATAAATGCAGAATCTCAGGCACCACTGCAAACCTGTTGACCCAGAACCTGCATTTTAACAGTATCCTTAGGTTTCTCTACATACATGATTTTGTATACATGTATTGATGATCATAGACAATGCTGCCAGTATGTTTAAAGTTTACACAAATGGTCTAATGCTGTAACTGTTTTCCATCAACAAGGTGCCCTAGAGACTTCTAAAGGTCTCTCCGTGTTGATGTATGGTAGGCCTGTCTTGTTCTTTTCTCAGCTGCTTCCTAACTTTCCTCTGTGCTCTTGTTCAATGACTAGTCATTTCCCCCCGAATGACATTAGGGTTGTTTGCAGCTATCTGTCTTTTTGAGACATCAGTGTTGCAGTGAACTCTCCAGGGCGTATCTTGTGTACATGTGCCAGTGAAATAACTAGATGGAAGGGTGTGAATATTTTTAATTGAAAGATCCTGCTAAATTGCCCTCTAAAGCGGCTATATCAATTTGACTCTTATTTTGTTTCAGTGATCAATTTACATATTCTTTATTCTTTATAACATTGTTTTAATTACTGCAGCTTTATATGTTTTCATATGTTTGCCCAATTCCCCTCTTTGTTGTAATTCAAAATCATATTGGCTTTTTAAGAAATTTCGTATTCTTCTATAGGAAATTTAAAATCAACTTGTCAAGTTCTATGAAAAATTCTTTTGGGGTTTTTGGGGCAGGAGATTGTACTGAATTTCTAGACTAATTTGAGTGGAGAAGTTGAGCCTTCTGATATTCATTCCTGAACATGGTATTTCTCTAAATTTATTTCAGCCTTCTTGAGTCTTTCCGTAAAGCTTTATAGATGGTTGTGTATGCATTTATGCATCTGTATGTGTGTGGGTTGTATATTTTAGTTTTATTTTCTGTTAGGTTTATGCTTAGGTAATTTTTCTAGGTACTATGAATGGGATTCTTAAAAAGATTGATTACCCGTGTATAGGAAAGTCACTGGGGATTTTTTGTATGTTAATCTTGTACCTCATTCTTTTGCTGGGCACTAATAGTTTTAATTAACAGTTAGGTCTCTAGGATTTTCTGATTAGGCAACCATATGCCTTCTAACTCATTATGGTTTTATAGATTTTTCCTAGTATTCACATGCTGATTTCATTTTCTTGTCTACTGTAGGCTAAGAACTTCCAGGACAGCGTTGAATAGTAGGATGATAGGTAACATTGCTGTCATCTTCGCTTACTGGGACTGCTTCTAATATTTCACCATTAAAGTATGATAATTTCCGAAAATATCCTGGAGTAGATATTCTTCTATCCACATTTTCTGGCTAAGAGGTCTTTATGACTTCTTAAAATCGTGAATGGGTTTTAATTTGGTGGTATGTGTTCTGGCAGCTGTTGGTATTCTCGTGTTTTCTCTCGTATCTGATGGTGGTGTAGATTTTCTAATGTTGAATTGTCCTGGTAGTCCTGGGACACTCTCGACTTGGTCACCATTTATTCTTTTGCCACTGATGATTCAGTTTGCTAAATTATTTGTTTAGGAAGTTTAAATTTCTGCTGTAAGTGAGATTGACCACATTTTTTTTTCTTTGTGCTGTTCTCATTTGGTTTTGTATCAATTGTTAATAGAATGTAATTGTGTTTTTCTTGACCTTTTGGTGGAATTTGCCTTAATATTTCTGTTCCAGACTCATAAACAGAATTGTTGCTGCTATGATTTGTTAAGTATTTTTTATTTCTAATAACATTGAGCATTAACTTTTGGCAGATCTGTGCAGCATTCAAATTACTTTCATTTCCACATTTAGTTAAAATTGTTCTTAGCCAAGTTGGGGAACAAGACATTTGCTAAAGATGCTAAAGTAACTAAGTTTTCTTAAACTTTGTGTAAAAAACTGTTTTTACATTTAGTAAATTTTTTAGTGTTGAAATTATGAGGGGAAAAAAAGAACCTCTAAGTAATTGACTTGGACCTATTGGGAAATGAAACTGAAGAGATTTCACTGGCCTCTATTGAGCATGTACAAAGCTGACCAAAGAAATTAAAGGAAGTTATAATTCGAGGAGGTTCTATTCAAGGTAACTGAGGACTGAATATTATGAGAGTAGAGTTGACAGACAAATTTAGGACTGAGAATAGATCTTACAGATCTGCCGTTTGGGGTGCGTGTCAGCTTGTGGGGAGTTTAGGTGGGATCCATTTGAAGAAGTGGGAGAGAATGAACAGAGCTGTCAGAATAAGTGAATGCTGGAGAGCCAGCCAGGACCTTGGTAACAGACCGCTCAGTCTCATGCTTCACAAACATTCCCAATTTTCCCTATTTGTAACTGTCAGTTTGCCTTCTCTTGAATCCCAAAGTCAAATCTTTAAGCTTGTCATTAGGAACTCAAGTTTTGATAGTATATGCTTAGAAGTAGTAATAAATAATTACAGATGGAAAAATGGAACATGTTTTCTCATCCTCCCACCTAACCTCCCAGAGCATGCATGCACATAAATATGTGTGTGTGTGTATATGTATGTATTCTATAGGTAGGATTTTTAAAATATTCATCAGAAGTTCATATAAATAGAGCCATGTGGCTTTTTCTTTTAGAATTTAAATTTATTTGTATATGATTACATAGTCAATTGGTACATATCAACCTGCCTTACTTTTTTTAAGAGCCTTATAGATTTTATTTCTTGGTATGAATATACTACAATTTATTTAGCCATTTCTTTGTTGACATTTATATTATTTACATTATTTCAAATAGACTACTGGGTCAAAAAGAATGCAGATTTTAAAATTCTATGTATCCCAAGATTGCCTTCCAAATAGTCTGTTTATTTGCATTCAGATTGAATGCCTATTTTCCTGTATGTGTATCAACACTGGTTATTATCACCCTTTAAATTTTGCTAATCTATTGATAATGTGATTGTCTTATTAGTGAGATTTAGTGTATTTTTCTTCTTTTCATCATTAAAGTTTTTTTCTTTTCCACGTCATGCTCATGTTAATGTTCTTCTTGTCAGTTGGTAGGCACTCTTCATGTTATAAATAGTAGTCCTATGTTAACAGTGTTCTTCCTAATCTACCTGTTGTAAATTTTAAAAATGTGTATCTTTTGCTCTACAGATGTTTTTATTTTGATAGTCAACTCCATCATTTTCTTTATAAATGTTAATTGACTTTTGTGTCTTGGTTAAGTCCTTTCCTATGTCAACATTGTAAACACCCTGCCGTAATCTTTTCTAGTATTTTTATAGTTTTGTTTTCTTTCGGTTAGTTTATGCTGTTAGAGAATATTATTGTTTACAGTTTGTGGACATAGGGGGATAGAACTTAAATTTTTTTCCATATGAAATAATCAGTCAATTGCCCCAACACTTTATTGAATTACCCTTGTTTGAAAATGCTATCAATTAGCATATACTAAATTTCCGTAAATTAATTTACAAAATGTACAGCTGAAAATGTTTGTCAACGGTAATATAGTTATTTATAATCAGTCAGTAGTAAAGGGATAAGAGTGCTCCTTAGCGAAGGCAAGAATGAGATTCTGTCAATAGTACTATTGATTGATTAATAGTTTTATAGTTTTATGTTTACCAGACTGAGAGCCAGTTGACATGTACACAGTTGAAAGTCAAAAGATATTTAACCATTTTCTTTCATGGGTTGAATACTGAGAATTTCTAATAGAGGTGATGAAAGTAACTTTGGTTTTAAGGAGCTACCACAAGCCATTCTCCACAAAGTATTCTGAATGTGTCAAATAATTTGGGAAGTATTCAGACAGTAGAAGGGAGTGGTCACCCATTGCTGCCCTCTCATGTGGAAAATGAAACCCTTATTTCATATGTTTCATATTCTCTTAATACTGTGCAAAATATTTTCAGTGAGTCTTTAAAATTAATTCCTATCCAGATCACGCAGATAGCAAAAAGACCCCAGATACTTTTACTGAACTGTAGCCACTTGTGTGCTTGTGTGCTGCAAGGGAGCTCGCTTCCTCTGACACGTGGAGCACTTCCTTATAGAAAACATCCTCGTGGCTTCACTGAGCACAGAGCTTTGCAGAAGACGGTAATTCATGAAGCTGTGCCTCATTGTGCCTGTGCCCTGACCTGGGCATCTCTGCCCGTCATGATGAGAAGCTCTTCCTGCAGTGAGAATAGTAGTGTAGACTTGCAAAGCTTTGGAGTTTCAGGATTAAACAGCAGTTGGAGTCACTAGCCATCTTTTTAAGAGAGTAGAGAAAGGAGGATGCAGCATCTTTCCTTAATAAATGTTAACATTTTGAGCTTGCTTCTCTGTATAAACAGGGACTAGATTTCATAAGTTCCCGCTAGTATTCATATTTCCGTGATGACGTTTACCTTTAAGATTCTTTTCAGTCGCTTCATCAATCTTATCTACGATGAGTTTAACAGAAAGAATATTCAGAGAACAGTCTCAAATCCATTTCCCAATTATAGTATATAATAAAATACTGTGAACTTTTAGGAGTAACTTCTGGTCTGCCGCTGATGACAGACAGTGCATTGATATATGTGAATATTCAATGTTCAGGAATCTTTTTTAAATTTTTATGTTTTTAATTTTGTAATCCAATCAATATTCTATTTGATAATCGTACTTTTCTTAACATTGTAGACTTTCTTTTTTTTCTTTCTTTTTTCTTTTGATGAGGAAGATTGGCTCTGAGCTAACATCTGTTGCCAATCTTCCTCTTTTTACTTGAGGAAGATTGTCCCTGAGCTAACGTCTGTGCCAGTCTTCCTCTATTTTGTATGTGGTACATTGCCACACCATGGCTTGATGAGCAGTGCGTAGGTCTGTGCCCGAGATCTGAACCCATGAACTCCGAAGTGGGCTGCCAAAGCGGAGTCTGTGAACTTAACGACTATACCACTGGGCCAGCCCCTCAGGAATATTGATTAGCCTTTGGGTATAGTGTCCAGTCCATTTGCACTTCTTTTTT